>NC_068968.1:21595964-21898513 GCF_026419915.1 Harpia harpyja | reverse complement strand
GGACTATGTCACGTCCCAATTTCTATGGTAGAGAAATCAGGAATATGTTTCCTCCAGAATACTAGCGAACCTAGGGCATGTTGTAGTTCCCTCTTATTTCCAGGCATTTTAACCTGTTCGAGGGTAGTTAAGGTTTCGGGGGGAATGCACACTGTTCCTCCCCTCCACCAGATACCCAGGAACTTTGCTTCGGAAGATGGGAATTGTATCTTTTCATCTGGAATTTGGAGTCCAAATTTTTCTAGGTGAGCAATTATCTCTGCTTGGGTCTGTCCCACTTCTTTGATATCAGGGCTGCCAATCAATACATCATCAATATACTAGTATACCTTAACCCCTTCTGCAGGAGTGATTTTGGCGAGCTCTTGAGCTAATGCATAATGAGCCATTGTCGGTGAGTGCCGATATCCCTGGGGGAGATGTGTAAAAGTGAATTGCACACCTTCCCATGTAAAAGCAAAGCAATCTCTGTCTGCTTCCTGCAAAGGGACCATAAAGAACAGATCTTTTACATCAGTAGTTGCTAAAATTTGATGGGCTTGTTCTTGTGTGGTCGCAATTAGCTCAGCTATGTTAGGCACCGCAGCTGTCAAGGGGCCCGTGTTGGCGTTCAGGCGCCAATAGTCAATGGTCAATTGCCACTTTCTGTTGGGTTTACGGACTGGCCACACCGGGGAATTATAAGGTGAGTGTGTGGGGACAACTATCCCCTGCTCCCATAATTCAGCTATCACTGAAGTGATCCCTTCTCTTGTCCTTAGGGGGAGCGAGTACGGTTTGACATTAACAATCTTAGAAGGGGGTAGTTCAGGTGCAGGCTGTAATAGCCACACAGACATGGTGGGGAGACCAAACACCCACTCTCTTCCTCTCGAGTCTACCCAGTCTCGTCCTTTCAGCAAATCTAGTCCCAATATCATTATAGTTTCTACTGAAGTCCCATATCCTGGCAAGCAGCGCTTGAGTAGGCGGTCCTTCTTTTGGGGGTATTTCCCCCTTTCCCTTTCATGCGCAGAGAAGCTTCTCCAGTGCCATGGCAGGCATCCCCTCCATTAAATCTTAGGGAATTCCCCTCTCAATTCTTTTGGCCCATAATAAATTCCTCCTGACTCCCATTCTCCTTCCATAATTAATTAATTCCTGGGCGACCTCCCCCCAGGTTAGGGTTCTGCCCATTCTCGGCCTGGCAGGATTTCCTGCTTGCAGAGTCAGGGCGTCTCCTAACCGGTCTTGCAACTGAATTTTATCAGCTATCAATAGCATCGGGGATGGTTGCCTCGGGATTAATTGTCTATTATGCATGAGTTGGAGGCAGGCAGTTTTTTGGATGCTTTCAGTTAAGCAATCAATATTGGGGGTATCAATACTGACTGGATCTCCTCTTTCTAGAGGGTCTAAACCTCCTACCCAATAAGCCGCCCCTTGGGTCAGTGACCAAGGTTCTCTAGGGTCGTGTCTCTGCTAGGGATGGAAAACCAGCCTTGCTTTTGGAATCTGAGTCACTAGCAATGCTCCAGTCCTTAAGTGCCTCACACAGTATTTTCTCCCTATCTTGTAAGTCAAACAGGTCGGTATGAAGTTGGTGATTCACCTTGCATTCCACATCTAACAGGGTCTCTGCTCTTATCCTTCTAGCCCTTTCTTCCACCAATTGATTTTGCAGCCCCCTCACTAAGTCTTGGAGAGATTTCATGCTTTCAGCAGATTTGCTTACACTCCAATATTGTTGGGCTGCCATTAGAGCGGATCCCAACACTCCACATGCCATTGCAGATTTGCTTACACTCCCATATTGTTGGTGTCCTGGTTTCAGCTGGGACAGAGTTAATTGTCTTCCTAGTAGCTGGTACAGTGCTGTGTTTTTGAGTTGGGTATAAGAATGTTGATAACACTGATGTTTCCAGTTGTTGCTAAGTAATGTTTAGTCTAAAGTCAAGGATTTTTCAGCTTCTCATGCCCAGCCAGCAAGAAGGCTGGAGGGGCACAAGAAGTTGGGAGGGGACTGTTAAAGAATTTTCAAATGGGGGTTTCTCTAGGTTTGCTTTATTAACAACTCAGAATTGGGCCACCACCGCAGTGAATGGCAAGCTTCCAAAAATTTCCTAATCTTATATACCTTTTTACCACCCATTGTCCCAGTCCAAAGTCTCTGTAATTTTCCAGTCGATCTTGGTTCCCATGTCGTTATCATTCATCAATTTATCTCATCAGTTCTCGTGTCCCGGTTCTTCTGAAGTTAGTGGTCATAGGCAGAAGGTCTTCGGTCACCACAATCACTTATCTTCTTACACATCAAAGATACCTTTGAATTTCTAAAAATCACTCAGGTTATTCTATTAATTTATCTTGTTCTAAAGTTAATCACTTACTCCCATGTCTTAGGTCTAAGATGTATGATCCTTCCTCTGTTAATTCAGCTTGACTGGGTTTTAAGCCAGCCATGGAGGGGGAGACACATAGGCTTAATAAGCAGCTTATGCATATTGTTTTATATGCACCTGCATTCTATTAATCATATCTAAAACAATTTCTAATCATTAGTTATATGTCTAATATGAATAGTCTTAAAAAAAAACAATAAGGCTTAAGGCCTAGTTCCTGAGTAGTCTTAGAAACAATAAGGCTTAAGGCCTAGTTCCTTTTACAGGGACAGAGCCAGGGCAGCTGACCCAAAGTGGCCAAAGGGATATTCCATACCATGTGATGTCATGTCTAATATATAAACTGGAGGGAGTGGGGGTGGGGAGAATCTCCGCTTGGGGACTAACAGGGCATCGTTTGGCGGGCTGTGAGCAATTGCATTGTGCATCACTTGCATATTCCAATTCTTTTATTATTACTATTGTCATTTTATTAGTGTTACCATTATCATTATTAGTTTCTTCTTTTCTGTTCTATTAAACTGTTCTTATCTCAACCTATGAGTTTTACTTTTTTTTTCCCTGATTCCATCCCCCATCCCACTGGGTGGGGGGGAGTGAGTGAGCAGCTACGTGGTGCTTAGTTGCTGGCTGGGGTTAAACCACAACAGGCCATTTTGGCGCCCAATGTGGGGCTCGAAAGGTTGAGATAACGAGAGACCTGACCAGAGCTTGTTAAAATGAATTTGTTATAAGCATTCATTACATTGGTCTAATAGTCGCTGGTCACTATGTTGATTTATGTGTTCTTAGAGTTGTGGCGCTTGTTTTTAGAGTTCTGTTATGTATCACCTCACTTGCTGCATGTAGTCCCTGTGCTGCTGTTTATCATCTGTGGGAGGTGGATTAAGGTTTTCGCTTTGATGTATCGTGTAATACTGGCTTATGGTATGATAAAGTTATCGGTTGTGGGATTAATCCGGTGTTTGCACTCAGCGTTGTCATCACCTCTATACTTCGGGAGCCATCTGTGGGAAACTATTAATAATTACATCCTTTACCTTTCCTCCTCGGAGAACCAATCTATGGGTGGGGTACCTTTCTTCCCTTTTCCCTTCTCCTTCAGTCCAGTTACAATGGCATTTGAGAATTTTGGAAAATTTGAATACCCTTGGGATGTTGAAACCAGCATGGTCCTATTGCTAGGAACTAGCATGTTCCTGAATGTGGTTCAGGTCTTGTTTAAGGTTAAACAACCATTGTATTGGGTCTGGCTGAGATGGAGTTAATACTCCCCATAGCAGCCCTCATAGCACTGTGCTCTGCATCAGTAGCTAGAAAGGTGTTGATAACACACCAGTGTTTTGGCTACTGCTGAGCAGTGCTGGCACAGCATCAAGGCTGTCTCTCCAACATTTTTGCCCCCCCCCCCTCAACGGCAGGCTGGGGCAGGGCGAGATCTCGGGAGGGGACATAACCAGGACAGCTGACCTAAACTAACCAAACATATTCCATACCATATGACGTCAGCTCAGATATAAAAGCTAAGTAAAGGGAGACGGAAGGGGGGCATTTTTGTCTTCCAGAGCAACCACTACGTGTTCTGAAGCCCTGCTTCCCAGGAAGTGGCTAGACATCGCCTGCTGATGGGAAGTAGAGAATAATATCATTTGTTTTTCTTTGCTTTCGCGCGCGACCTTGGCTTTCAGTTTATTAAACTGTCCTTATCTTGACCCACAAGCCTTTTGTTATATTTTCTCCCCCCTGTCCAGCTGAGAAGGGGGAGTGATAGAGCGGCTTTGGTGGGCACCTGGCATCCAGCCAGGGTCAACCCACTACAGTCCTTTTTGGCACCCAACGTGGGGCAAGACAACGGCAGTTTTGCATTAAACGTGCCATAGCTAGTTATTAAGTGGCAAGCTCCTGTGCAGGTCACGGAGCTTGTTGGCTGCTTGCTTATCTCTACCTTGCTGAGTTTGGGAACATGGTAACGCAAATAATGGCTGTGTGCTTTGCCCTGGCACTGATGGCTTTGTTGTGCTGCGGGAGCTATCTTGTGGGGAGAATGAAGGAACTCGGGAACATGCTAATACAAATAATATCTATGATGTGCTTTGTCCTGGCACTGATGGCTTTGCTGTGTTGTGGGAGCTATCTTGTGGAGGAGATGAGGGAACACATCTCCCTCTCCCTACCGGGCATTGATGTGAATGGTTTTATTATGCAGGCTCCTGAGGTCCTTGTTCACCCTTATGTGAGTTGTTCAGTACTAATAATTAATACTGGTGGTATATTATGGGTATTGTGAAATCTGGTCTCGTCCTGGTATAAGAGAAGACAAGTTTTGGGTGAGGCAATACTGAAATGTGCCCTCAAGCGACCGGTCCCTGGGTGGCAGGGTATATGGAAGGATTTGGGCAGATTCCTAGGACGGTTATCACCTCCCATAATCTGGGACTTTACACCTGAACAGGCAAGTAACCCTGGCAAACTGACGCGCCACCTGATAGAAGGGTGCCTTGCCTATCCCAATGAAAACCAGCAGCTTCTCGCACTGTACTGGGGCCTGGCCTATGCCTACTGAGCCATAGTTCAACACTCTCAGAGGACCACGGTTGAGGCAGGGACCCAGACTGCATCTGAGGACACCATGCTCGAGGCAGGGACCCAAACAACAACAACAACAACTACAGTAATTGCCCCAATAGTGAAAAAGAAACAGTGGACAAGGAGATCAACAGGTCCATACCATCGATTAGTGAGGGAAGAAGAAGAAGAAGAGGAAAGGCTTAATCTAGAAGCTGGTCCTTCGATAAAGAAATTGGAGGAAGGAGTGAGGGAACTTAAACAGGAAGCGGAAACTACCCAGTCCCTGACGTCCTCAGAACTTCGGGACTTGCGGAAAGACTACAGCCGCCAGCCAGGTGAGCGGATTGCTGCCTGGCTGCTCCGATGCTGGGATAACGGGGCCGACAGTCAGCAACTGGAAGGCAAGGAAGCCCAACAGCTGGGATCCCTCGCTAGAAACCGTGGAATTGAAAGAGGAATTGGAAAAGAGGCAGCAATTTGCAGTCTCTGGAGCCGGCTCCTCTCAAGTGTGAGGGCAAGATATCCATTCAAGGAAGATCTTGTGAATTCCTCAGAAAAGTGGACTACCGCAGATGAAGGCATCCAGTACCTGAGAGAGTTAGCAGTGGTGGAAGTCATCTACAGTGATCTAGATGATGAGGAACTCTCAAAAGATCCAGAGGATGTCCTGTGCACACGGGCCATGTGGAGAAAGGTGATTCAAGGTGCCCCAGCGTCATATTCTAACAGCTTGGCAGCAATGTATTGCCCAGATATGGAAACACCAACTGTGGAGAAAGTGTCGTCTTGGCTCCAAAACTTTGGAGAAAATCTCTGTGTCTCCTCATCCCTACAGGACAGTGCCTTGGCTCTTAGGGATGCTCCAAGAAATCAGTCCTCTCCTGCCCCGGTCAGAGGGAAAGGGAGCCCAAGGCGTATGCCACGTGGTACACTCTGGTTCTTCCTGCGTGACCAAGGGGAGGACATGAGGAAGTGGGATGGTGAACCCACCTTTAAGCTGGAAGCCCGCGTACATGAACTGAGAGGGAAGACAGCTGTTAAGAAGGGGTCACCCAAGAAGAAGGCTGTCAGCGTAGTTGCTGTAGAGGCCCAAGAAAGCAATCAGCGATCCTCCAGGCATAGAAGAACTGAAACGACCTCCCTTGACTCTGGTGAGGGGACTTCTGGTCTGGCACCGCAAGGGTCAGACAGTGAATACTCTGATGAGGAACAGCAATAGAGGGTCCCTGCCTTCGGCCAGGAGGAGGAAAGGGATGACCGGATATACTGGACTGTGTGGATTCGATGGCCTGGCACATCAGACCCACAGAAGTATAAGGCTTTGGTAGACACTGGTGCACAGTGTACGCTGGTGCCATCAGGGTACAGGGGCACAGAACCCTTCTGGATCTCTGGAGTGACAGGGGGATGCCAGGAATTGACTGTATTGGAGGCTGAAGTGAGCTTGACAGGGGACAAGTGGGAAAAGCACCCCATTGTGACTGGCCCAGAGGCCCCTTGTATCCTTGGCATAGACTACCTCAGGAGAGGGTACTTCAAGGACCCAAAGGGGTACCGATGGGCTTTTGGTGCAGCCACTGTAAACACAGAGAAGATCAAACAGCTATCTACCCTGCCTGGCCTCTCGGAAGATCCCTTCATTGTGGGACTGCTGCAAGTTGAAGAACAGCAGGTGCCAATCGCTACCAGGACGGTGCACCGCCGGCAATATCGGACAAACCGAGACTCCCTGGCTCCCATCCATGAGCTGATTCATGAACTAGAGAGCCAAGGAGTCATCAGCAAGACTCATTCACCTTTTAATAGTCCTATATGGCCAGTGCGAAAGTCTGATGGAGGGTGGAGGTTAACAGTAGATTATCGCGGCCTGAATGAAGTGACACCGCCACTGAGTGCTGCTGTACCAGACATGTTAGAGCTCCAATATGAACTGGCATCAAAGGCAGCCACGTGGTATGCTACAATTGATATTGCCAATGCGTTTTTCTCCATTCCTTTGGCAGCAGAGTGCAGGCCACAGTTTGCTTTCACATGGAGAGGTGTCCAATACACCTGGAATCGACTGCCCCAGGGGTGGAAGCACAGACCTACCATTTGTCACGGACTAATCCAAACGGCACTGGAACAAGGCAATGCCCCTGAACATTTACAATACATAGATGACATCATCGTGTGGGGCAACGAGGCAGAAGAAGTGTTTGAGAAGGGAAAAAGAATAATTCAGATTCTTCTGAAAGCTGGTTTCGCCATAAAGAAAAGCAAGGTCAAGGGACCTGCACAGGAGATTCAGTTCTTGGGAATAAAATGGCAGGATGGACGCCGTCATGTCCCTATGGATGTGGTTAACAAGATAGCAACTATGTCTCCACCAGCTAACAAGAAAGAAACACAAGCTTTCCTAGGCCTTGTGGGGTTCTGGAGAATGCATATTCCAGGTTATAGTCAGCTTGTGAGCCCTCTCTATCGAGTAACGTGGAAAAAGAACTATTTTGAATGGGGCCCTGAACAACAACAAGCCTTTGAGCATATCAGACAGGAAATAGCTCGTGCAGTAGCTCTTGGGCCTGTCCGCACAGGACCAGATGTACAAAATGTGCTCTACACTGCAGCTGGGGAGCATGGTCTCACCTGGAGCCTCTGGCAGAAAACACCAGGAGAAACCCGAGGTCGACCATTAGGGTTTTGGAGCCGGGGGTACCGAGGATCAGAAGCCCACTACACCCCGACTGAAAAAGAGATACTAGCAGCATATGAGGGGGTTTGAGCCGCTTCAGAAGTTGTTGGTACAGAAGCATATCTCCTCTTGGCACCACGATTGCCCGTGCTACACTGGATGTTCAAAGGAAACATCCCCTCTACACATCATGCAACCAGCGCTACATGGAGTAAGTGGATAGCATTGATCACGCAACGGGCTCGACTGGGGAAATCTAACCGCCCAGGAATTCTGGAAGAGATCATGGACTGGCCAGAAGGCAGAGATTTTGGAGCATCGCCTGAGGAGGTGGCTCGTGCCCAAGAGGCACCACCATATAATGAGTTATCAGAAGATGAAAGGTGTTATGCTTTGTTTACTGATGGATCCTGTCGTGTGGTAGGGAACCATCGGAAGTGGAAAGCTGCTGTGTGGAGTCCCACACGACAAGTCGTTGAGGCCACTGAAGGAGAAGGCGAGTCAAGTCAGTTTGCAGAAGTGAAAGCCATCCAACTAGCCCTAGACATTGCTGAACAAGAAAAGTGGCCAGTACTCTACCTCTATACCGACTCCTGGATGGTGGCTAATGCCCTATGGGGGTGGCTACAGCAGTGGAAGAAGACCAATTGGCAACGCAGGGGTAAACCCATCTGGGCAGCAGCATTGTGGCAGGACATTGCTGCCCGTGTAGAACACATGACTTTAAAGGTACGTCATGTAGATGCTCACATGCCCAAAAGCCGTGCCACTGAAGAACATCGAAATAATGAACAGGTAGAAGATCACCCAGAGGTCTGCCCCGAGGTTGGATATTTATGAGTGGCAGGGTGTGTGGGGTAGTATGGGCAAGTACCTAGAACAGTGGGCACCTCCAATGCTTTGGAAATTCACCCCTGAACAAGTGCAGAATCCAGAAGAACTAGTAAAATATTTGGAAAAGGTATGCTGTCGCCCTGGCAACTCCAGAGAGATACAAATTGCTGCAACGTGCTGGGGCCTGGCACGTGACTATCGAGCCCTGTTCAATACCACTCAGTACAACAACATGATGACAGGCACTGCGGCTACCCAAACCTTGGCGATGGGCACTGCAGTCCCTCCAGCCCCAGCGACGAGCACTGCAGCTACCCAAACCTCTGCAAGCGGTACTGCAACTGAACCAGTATCAGTTGCCCCCATACAGAATAAGAAATATACAAAAAAAATCAGTTCGCTTAGCAAAGGATGAAGATGAGCCAGGGTCATCACGGGAACAGGAGGAAGAGGAAGAACCAGAGGTAATAACCCGGTCCCTGTCCTTGAGTGAGCTGCAGGATATGTGAAAAGATTTCGGCCGCTGTATAGGTGAGCATATTATCACCTGGCTTCTCCGATGCTGGGACAATGGGGCTAATAGCTTGGAATTAGAAGGTAGGGAAGCCAAGCAGCTGGGATCGCTTCCCAGGGAAGGTGGCGTTGACAAGGCAATTGTGTTACCGAAATCCGGAATAAAACTCCTTAACAGCAATGAGAAGTTAAGAAGCAGGCACTCCTTTATTGCAGCGCTGGGCACATGGGGGATCGCTCCACCTATCGTGTGCACCTGTCTAGTCTAACTGTGCAGGTTAAATACACACCTGTTATACATATCCACTAAATTTCTGGAAAATGTTATACATAATCATTAACTTTCTGATAAATCATTAGCATATGTAAATGTCTCTTCACGCAGGCACAGTGAAGGTCTCTGGTGGTCTTCAGGAGCCCTCTGGTGGTCTTCCATAGTCTTCCTCACTTGTCCGCTTCTTGACCTCTCTTAGGTGATTCTGCGCAGTACGATTATCACCATCATCTATATTAGTTTACATAAAAATGCATACTATGTCTATTCTTAAATTTAACCTTTCTAATAATTGGTCCTTCAGTCACACCATCTTATTAATATTCTTATGTTAAACCAATCATTGGTTAATCTCACTTAACTCTACTGATTGGAATCCTCGATAATTAGATCGAGGTGGGAAGGGTAAGGGGTTTCCAAGCAGCAAACTGGTGTCCATAACGGTTTCCTTAGTTTCCTAAAACAAAACACTACAAATCAACAAATCTTTGTCAAAGTTTCTGTGGTTAACTGATTTTAGACAATACTTGAATTCTTATGGTTACACATAGTACATTTTCTAAAGTTCCTATGACTACATTTCAAACTTAACACTCCCATACCTATGCTTCACAATTTTCTACTTCTTAATCAAACCAAACTCTTTTATATAATCGAATTTTAATTTCTTTATCAAAATATTTGCAACAATTGGAAAAGGGACACAAGCCCTCAGCCTCTGGAGGCGACTCCTGTCAAGCGAGAAGGAAAGGTACCCCTTTAAGGAAGATGTTATATGTCAGTCAAGCAAGTGGACCACCATGGAAAGAGGTATCCAATATCTGAGGGAATTAGCTGTGCTAGAGACGATTCATTATGACCCGGACAACGCACAATTACCCAAAGATCCAGACGAAGTCCAATGCACATGACCCATGTTGTGGAGGACCTCGGCTGGACCGAGGGGCCTGGGGAGGATATTGGCCTTGACAAGATTACAGTGTTCCTGTGAGAGAACAAGAAAGAACGAGAAGCATGCCTGGGAAACTAAGTTTAAGGAATGTGTTGACCGTTTGCAGTTGTGATAAGGAACCTGAAAAAGTCACCCAATGAGGGGTGAGAAAAACAACTTCTGACAACTTTTTGACCAATAAGAGACAGACATATGTACAAGGTAACAAGTATAATGGGTACAAATTTGCTGGCTTGTAGTAATAAAAAAACCTTCTTTGCTTGTACTATAAGAATGCGTACTTGTCGTTTGTCCGTCTCGACCGCGACAATTGGTGACCCCGACGTGATGCTGTAAATAATGCTTGTGACTGTGAGGAGAGCAGGGGAGACGGAGCCCAGCATAGCTTGAGAGCGGCGGGAAGAGCTGCTAGTCCGGACCGATACTTGACACCTGGAGATAAACAGGTGAGCTGCCGGGAACATGGGCGGGACCCTCAGTAAAGAGGACGCCGGAATTGTAAATATGTGGAAAGTAATATTGCAAAAGAGAGGACTTAAAGTAGAAGAGTTGATGTTGCGGAAAATGCTCTTATGGGGCAAGCAACACGGATATAAAGCAGATACAGTGACTGCATTTAGTGTGCCTGTGTGGCAAGGACTCGGGGACAAGCTGTTTGACAGTGCGTCCCGAGGGTCTAAGGAGGCAGCCAGCCTCCTGACGACGTGGCGCCAGCTCCTTGAAACCGTCAAAGACATTAGAGAACAAAGGGATAGGATGAAGGAGCCAGACGTCCCTATCGTGGGGGGAGGACAGTCCTCTCCCACAGAGGACGTGGGGTCTGTTGCCCAGTCCTCTGGCAAGCGCGCAGGGCGGCCAAAGCCACGGGGCCGACAAAAGAACCCTTTCGTTGATGACTCTGATGATGAGCAGCCCTCGGGACATCCTCGGACTATTAAAGATAGAACATATAAGCGGCCCCAGGACTTGCTTCCTGGTAGTGACGTATGCCCCGCTGAAACGGCAGAGGCGCCAGTTAGACCCGTCCGCCCCCCCCTTGCCGCCTGATTCAGAGGATCAAGAAGGGATGAATAGCCCCCCCCGGGCGCGGGGAGGGGAACAGGGGACCTCATGCCTGTACCCCCCTCTGCCAGCCGAAACATCAGAGGATTGGGATGATCCCATGGACAATAATATGGGGGATCCTGAATCTGGGGGGTCTGCGGGAACACCGAAGGAGGGACAATTACAGGGAGGCTCGCGTTGCCGAGGACAGCCCTGGGTCCTTCCGCCGGCTCGAATTACTGTCAGTCCCCACAACCCCCTGAAATTCTGGCAGCAGGCGAAAGCTCGAGCTCTGCAAGAAGGAAATTGGGACCTATCCGAGCAAATTAACGTTCCTGTAACAGCGGGCAACTCCGGTGAAACGAATTTAAGGGGGACTGGGGCGATGGCTTTCCCCGTGGTACGGGGTGATCCAGGACAAGGAATTATGGATGAACATAGACCATATTCGTGGAAAGTTATACAGGATTTACAAAAGGCAACTGCGCAATATAGTCCCAACTCCCCCGCAGTTATGCAATTAATACGCCTATTAACTATGGAAGAAATGACACCTTATGATGTTGCTCAAATTGCTCAAATTATTTTCCAACCTGTGCAATGTGCCATTTTTCATAGTATCTGGACTCAGAGAGCAGAGATGCAAGCAGTACACAATTTGCAGCTTTCACAAACCAATCCACGTTATGGTAACGGAGCTGATGTTCTGACTGGGACTGGTCAATTTAATAATCCTCAACATCAGGCTCAATGGCATCCGCTTGTATTGGAGCAAGTAAAGACTATTGGTGTAGAAGCTTTGCTCCGAACGGCGGAGCTGGTGGAGCCTAAGGCAAGATGGTTGGACTCGATGATCTTGAAGGTCTTTTCCAACCTAAATGATTCTATGATTCTAAGATATACCATGATTAAACAGGGGGCTAAAGAGCCGTTTCTGTCATTTGTAGAGAAATTGATGGGGGCTATAGAGCAGCAGGTATTTGATGCACATTTACGAGAAATGCTGGTAAAACAGTTAGCCCGTGACAATGCTAACGCAGATTGTCAAAAGGTGATTGAGACGCTCCCTGGGGATCCAACCCTAGAAGCTATGATTACGGCTTGCGGGAAGGTGGGCTCTGTTGAACACAAAATGTCTGCATTAGCTACAGCTATGTCTGCAATGCGTATGTCTAATCAGAAATGTTACTGCTGCGGGCAGACTGGACATGTCAAGGCTAACTGTCCCGCTAAAAACAGAAAAGGAGGAGCCGGGCAGGTGGCCGTGGGAGCAGCTACATGTCTTAAGTGCGGAAAGCTGGGACACTTTGCAAAGCAATGTAAATCTAAATTTCATGCTAACGGTCAACCCCTCCAGTCGGGAAACGGCAGAAAGAGCGCAAAGGGGTGCGTGCAGACACAAATGCCCTACCGCTCCAGCAACCCCTTTCTGGTACAACAGCCAGCGCAGACACCACAAGCCTTTGTGATCAAAAAGAAATCTGGAAAATGGAGGCTATTGCATGATTTATGAAAGATTAATGAGGTAATAGCAACCATGGGGGCATTGCAGCCAGGGTTACCTTCTCCAACTATGATTCCAATGCAATGGGAAATTATTGTAATGGACTTAAAAGACTGTTTTTTCACCATCTCTTTAGCCGCACCTGATATGGAGAAGTTTGCTTTCACTGTACCCTCAGTGAACAACAGTGAGCCGGCGAAAAGGTATCATTGGAAAGTTTTGCCTCAGGGAATGAAAAATTCTCCCACCGTTTGTCAGTGGTTTGTGGCAAAGGCCTTAAGTCCAGTTCGTGCTGCATTCCCAACATGTCATTGTTATCATTATATGGATGACATTTTGTTAGCCGCTCCATCTCAACAGATGTTAAGCAAAATGGAAGTCACAGCACGTGATTCACTACAGCGATTAGGCCTAGTTATTGCACCTGAAAAGGTACAGCGTCAACAGCCGTGGCTGTATTTGGGTATGAAAATATTAAATCAGACGGTCGCACCACAACCCATTCAGTTACAATTGGAGATAAAAACTTTAAATGATGTACAAAAATTGGCCGGAGTGATCAATTGGGTTCAACCCTATTTAGGGTTGCCATCATCGAAATTACAGCCACTTTTGGATTTATTGAAGGGTGATACGGATATTGCTGCACCACGGGCATTAACCCCTGAGGCAAAACAAGTAATTACAGAAGTAGAGCAAGCAATTGTGCATAGACATGTGTGGAGAATTGATCTGACAGTTTCAATTCAGGTTTTTGTATTAATAGACAAATTGGTACCTTTTGCCATGATCGCACAATGGAATTCTGATTGGCCAGATCCATTGCATGTGTTAGAATGGGCCTTCTTACCGTTCAGACCAAACAAAACCGCCCCAGGTCTTTTTGAGCTTTTAGCCCAAATTATCATAAAGACCCGAGTTCGATGTATGGAATTGATAGCCAGGGACCCGGAATGTATCACTGTGCCTGTTAAAACCGATTATTTTGAATAGTGTCTAGCTAATAGCTCCGCATTGCAAGCAGCCTTGGCAAATTATACTGGGCAAATTGGGCATCATCTTCCCTCTCATCCGTTAATTAAAATGGGAAGTCAAATACGCTTTGCACAAAAGCAACTAAGTCAATCAGAGCTGGTGATTGGTCCCACGGTGTTCACTGATGGTTCAGGAAAAACAGGAAAAGCAGCCATTGTGTGGCATGATGGCCAGCAATGGCAACAGAAGATAGAACAGCAAGAAGGCTCCCCTCAAGTTGTAGAACTTCGAGCAATGGTGATGGTGTTTCAACATTTTCCAGATCCTGTAAATGTTGTCACTGATTCAGCTTATGTGGCGGGTTTGGTTCAAAGATTGGATAAGGCTGTACTTGGTCAGGTGGGAAATGAAAAGTTATTTGGGGTGTTGAAGCTGTTATGGATGGAGATTCAGGAACGCCGCTCCCCATATTATGTCATGCATATTAAAAGCCACACAAGCTTGCCTGGTTTTATTGTGGAAGGGAATGCTCGTGCAGATGCTCTCGTATCGGGGGTGGCAATAGGTCCAGTACCAAATGCGAGACAACAGGCGATCGAAGCTCATCGTTTTTTTCACCAAGGACATCGGGCCTTAAAGCGGCAATTTCGATTGTCGAACTCTGAGGCTCGTGCCATTGTCGCCGTGTGCCCTGACTGTCAGGGCCACCATGTACCTCATTATTATGGAACCAACCCTAGAGGCCTTCGAGCCTTGCAAATCTGGCAGACTGACATGACACATATTCCTGAGTTTGGGCAGTTGAAATATGTGCATGTGTCTATTAATACTTTTTCTTCTGTTGTTATTGCCACCACTCATACAGGTGAAGCCGCCAGGGATGTTATTCGACACTGACAACGAGCGTTTTCTGTGGCTGGTGTACCTCAGCAGATTAAGACTGACAACGGTCCAGCCTATCTTTCTACCAAGGTGACTACCTTTTTGCAGCTTTGGAGAATTACCCATGTCACCGGTATCCCTCATTCTCCCACAGGACAAGGCATTGTAGAGCGCGCCCATGGAACAATAAAGCATATGCTTCAAAAACAAAAAGGGGGAATGATGGGTGAGGGCCCGGAGGCTCGACTTAACAAGGCCACGTATGTATTAAATTTTTTGCAGGTCACTGATGATGTTCAACAACCACCAATGCTGCGTCATTTTGGGTCATTGACAAGTATATCTGGTGTGACCCCCGGGGTTAAAGTTCAGATATGGGACTTGCAGACGGGTCAATGGTCTACACCTTGTGACTTATTAACCTGGGGTCGAAGTTATGCTTGTGTCTCCACAGATACTGGACCGCGATGGGTGCCGGCACGACTGGTAAAACCCTACTTAGAAGTGTCATCGCCTGCTGCAGTCTCCTCAGAGTAGTGGTTGCAATATGGGTACCATCACAGCCCAAGATGAACATATGGGTAATGCTTGCAAATGCTACGGGCCAAGAGGGATGCTGGCTAAGCATGCAAAGCAATGCTACATCACAAGCTCTTTCTGGATTAATGCTAGATATAGATTCTATATGCCATGCTACGCTATAAAACAGAGCAGCTATTGATTTTCTATTGTTGGCCCATGGCCACAGTTGTGAAAACCTTAATGGTATGTGTTGTATGAACCTATCAGATCATTCGGTGTCAGTGTCCCAGAGTATCCAACAGCTGCGAAAGGAGGTGCAGAAGCTGACAGAAGATGTTGGGTTTTTTTGGGTTGGATGGCTTGTTCTCTCAATGGGGGATTGGAGGGTGGTTACAGGGAGTATTGAAAACAGGATTATTAATATTGGCAATTATTATCATTGAATTGAGCATCCTCCCATGTGTGCTGTCCTTGCTGCAAAGGGCCCTACAGCGGACAATTCACATGGCATATTTGGCGCAAAAACAAAAAGGGGGAATTGTGGAGGACCTCGGCTGGACTGAGGGGCCTGGGGAGGATATTGACCTTGACAAGATTACAGTGTTCCCATGAGAGAACAAGAAAGAATGAGAAGCATGCCTGGGAAACTAAGTTTAAGGAATGTGTTGACCATTTGCAGTTGTGATAAGGAACCTGAAAAAGTCACCCAATGAGGGGTGAGAAAAACAACTTCTGACAACTTTTTGACCAATAAGAGACAGACATATGTACAAGGTAACAAGTATAATGGGTACAAATTTGCTGGCTTGTAGTAATAAAAAAACCCTTCTTTGCTTGTACTATAAGAATGCATACGTGCCGTTTGTCCGTCTCGACCGCGACACCATGTGGCGGAAGTTTGTACGGAGCGCACCATCGTCCTATGCCAACTCACTGGCGATAATGACCTGGATAGATGAAGAGGCACCGACGGTGGATGAAGTTGCTCGCCAACTCCGGTAATACGAAGAAAATCTCTCCTCCTCCCTACAAGCCTGCATCTCAGCTCTGGAGAAGCTGTCGGAGGACATCCAGCAAATCAAAAAGGATATGTCCTACTCCCCACTTGTAAGGACCAATGTCTCAGCTATTAGGAGTGAGTGTTCCTCTGCCCAAGAGAGACAATATAGAAGGTACACACCACAAGGTGCCCTGTGGTTTTACCTATGTGATTGTGGCAGTACATTCCCCCCCCCCATCCTGCCAGCAGGAAACAAAACTTCTCCAGGAAGGGAGAAGGGGAAGGAAACCCTGGAGGCTGTAGGTTGAAATTTGAACTGGCCAATCGAGATGCGCCAGGTACACCGAGGTGACCCTCCTAGCCAATAGAATTAAATGACCACAGGTCAGATTCGACAGGGGTATAAATGGGGTCCTGCCGGAGGACACGTTGGCAGTCCTCCTCGGAGCAGTGGGTCTGCAGTCGGGGACTCCCCCTCGGGTCGGGGCACCGCCCGAGGTAACTCCTCGAGGGAGAGAGCCCTCAGCTTTTAGGTGAGTGATACGCGCATTTTGAGCCATCACTTTAAATCTTGGGAATTCTTAAGTCGGCCGGGTAGTATTAATTCTCTTTACATCATTGAGCCTGTGGTTTTATAAAATGTTACCGGACTTTAACTAACTTTTGCTGAAGAATAAATCTGAGTTTTAACACCTGTTGGATTTGGTTAGTCGTGCATCCGTAACAGTGACCACGGAGAGGACATGAGGAAATGGGATGGAAAACCTACCTCAGTCCTAGATGCACGGGTACATGAGTTGCGAGGAAAAAACACCACAAAAGGGGATTCTCCCAGAAAAAATGCTGCTCCAGTTTCCAAACAGAGTAGAAGGGCTGATCTTACTTCTGATCCTCTTGAAGGGACTTCTGAGCCAATTTTACGAGAAGTGAATACTGGATACTCTGACCAGAATTAGAGGGGCCCTGCCTCCAGCCAGGTGGAGGAAAGGGATAACCGGGTCTATTGGACTGTGTGGATTCGATGGCCTGGCATGTTAGACCCACAGGAGTATAAGGCTCTAGTAGACACTGGTGCACAGTGTACTCTAATGCCATCAAGTTATGAAGGGGCAGAACCCATTTGTATTTCTGGTGTGACAGGGGGATCCCAAGACTTAACTGTATTGGAAGCTGAAGTAAGCCTAATGGGGAATGAGTGGCAGAAACACCCCATTGTGACTGGTCCAGAGGCTCCGTGCATCCTTGGCATAGACTATCTCAGGAGAGGGTATTTCAAGGACCCAAAGGGGTATCGATGGGCTTTTGGTATAGCTGCCTTGGAGACGGAGGGCACGGAACAGCTGTCTACCCTGCCTGGTCTCTCTCAAGACCCTTCGGTTGTGGGTTTGCTGAGCGTTGAAGAACAACAAGTGCCAATTGCTCCCACTATGGTGCACTGGTGGCAATATCGCACCGACCGAGACTCCCTGATTCCCATCCACAAGTTGATTCGTTGACTGGAGAGCCAAGGAGTGATCAGCAAAACTTGCTCACCCTTTAATAGTCCCATATGGCCCGTGCGAAAGTCTAATGGGGAGTGGAGACTTAACAGTTGACCATCGTGGCCTGAATGAAGTCACGCCACCGCTGAGTGCTGCCGTTCCAGATATGCTAGAACTTCAATACGAACTAGAGTCAAAGGCAGCCAAGTGGTATGCCACAATTGACATATTGCTAATGTGTTTTCCTCAATCCCTCTGGCAGCAGAGTGCAGGCCACAATTTGCTTTCACTTGGAGGGGCATCCAGTACACCTGGAATCGACTGCCCCAGGGGTGGAAACACAGCCCCACCATTTGCCATGGACTGATCCAGGCTGCACTGGAAAAAGATGAAGCTCCGGAACACCTGCAATACATTGATGACATCATTGTATGGGGCAACACAGCAGAAGTCATCTTTGAGAAAGGGAAGAAAATAATCCAAATCCTTCTGAAAGCCGGTTTTGCCATAAAAGAAAGTAAGGTCAAGGGACCCGCACAGGAGATACAGTTTTCAGGAATAAAATGGCAAGATGGACGTCGTCAGATCCCAATGGATGTGATCAACAAAATAGCAGCTATGTCCCCACCAACCAATAAAAAGGAAACACAGGCTTTCTTAGGTGTTGTGGGTTTTTGGAGAATGCATATTCCAAATTACAGTCTGATTGTAAGCCCTCTCTATCAAGTGACCCAGAAGAAGAATGATTTTAAATGGGGCCCAGAGTAACAACAAGCCTTTGAACAAATCAAATGGGAGATTTGGGCTTTGGGCCAGTCCGGGCAGGACAAGATGTTAAGAATGTGCTCTATACTGCAGCGGGGGAGAATGGCCGTACGTGGACCCTCTGGCAGAAAGCACCTGGGGAGACCCGAGGCCGACCCCTGGGGTTTTGGAGTCAGGGATACAGAGGATCCGAGGCTTGCTATACTCCAACTGAAAAAGAGATATTGGCAGCATATGAGGGAGTTTGAGCTGCCTCAGAAGTGGTTGGTACTGAAACACAGCTCCTCTTAGCACCCCGACTGCCGGTGCTGGGCTGGATGTTCAAGGGGAGGGTCTCCTCTACACATCATTCAACTGATGCCATGTGGAGTAAGTGGGTCGCACTGATCACACAACAGGCTCGCATAGGAAACCCCCAGTCGCCCAGGAATTGTGGAAGTGATCACGGACTGGCCAGAAGTCTAAAAATTTGGAATGTCACCAGAGGAGGAGGTGGCACGTGCTGAAGAGGCCCCGCTGTATAATAAACTGCCAGAAAATGTAGCAGGGAACCATCTGGAGACGTGAGCCGAGTAACAACCGGACACCGATACGGTTAAAGTTGTTCTCCCTTTATTGCCCAAATAGCGTGCTTATATACCTTGTCAAGCTAAACATCAGCTGTCCACGCGCCAAAAGCTAAAATATAATTGGTTATACTATCTCTGTCCACGCGCATAAACATAGGACACAATTGGTTATACTAACTCTGTACACGCGCCTAAACATAGGACACAATTGGTTATACTAACTCTGTACACGCGCCTAAACATAGGACACAATTGGTTATACTAACTAAAACATGCGAAACTTGTCTCAGCCTAATTGGTTAAGATAAACTGCCGAATTGAGGTTCTTCGTGCCAAGTTCCCTTTATCTTGGAATGTGCACCTGTGTTCTTCTAATTGGCATCTTTCTTTTTTTTTTTTTTCTTCTTGTTTATTCTGTTCAAGGCCTTCTAAAGGCGTCTGGAATACTTTTGCGACCGTTAGCTAAATATGTGTCCACAACAATTCCCCCTTTTTCGTTTTTTCATCAATTGTTTCCTTCAATAAGTTCTTAAACTTCGTTGATGCCAGTGGAACCCCCTATTAAACCTGTGAAAAAGGGATTGCTTGGTGCTGCTGTACAGAGGCATAAGCAATCTTGTCCTATCACGTCGGGGTCACCAGCGGTTTTCTTTGGCTTGCGGCAGCATCCGTGACTACATCCATCCGAGGACTGTGAGGAAGATGGACCATCCATACATTCCTGTGCTGTCTTGCGCCGCAAACTCAGCCCAGCAATCGGTAGGTGCCAGCTTTATGTGGGCGTCCCCACGTAGGCAACGATGGCCTTGCCATACACCAGCCTGATGCTCTTCGGAAAATCCCGGTATTTATACATCTGCAGAGGAACGGATTTCAGCACACGTGGCCAGCGGGTGCCAAAATTTGCCTTGGTTGCAACATGGGGAGCCTATGACGCATGCGCTTGCTGGCCAGGCGCACTGCACGAGTCATAGCCACCCTGTCTATTGGTTCATGGGCTTTGTGATGCGGTTGCAATGCACAAAGAGTCTTGACCCTTCACGTTGATCAAGGTAACCTACAAGATCTATGAACACAATTAATTAAACACAGTAAAAGCAACATTATACCTAATAAAATACACAAGAATAAAAGAAACCCCAATTTTTAACAAAGATACAAACCAACTCCTAAGTCCCCATCCCGCAGCTAAATACTGTAAGCCGAAATGACAGCTTTCTTAATTGCGTTAAAGCTCTTGCAGCTCCTTCTTGCCTCTGCAATTCTGTTATCTTGTTTATTAATTGCTCCACTGTCCAAGTTCCTCATGTCCATTGTTTTTCTGGTGGTTCAAAGTCTGTTCATACTGCAGCTGTCATGTGCTCTGGCCCACTCATGCTAACTGCGGCCTACTTATGCTAACTCTAAATAATCAGGCTCAAGGAAATGTCCCCCATTTTCCATGAAATCTCCCACAATTCCCCCTTTTTGTTTTTGGACAAGCCAGGCCTGATTTACTATCTTTTCTAAACCCTTTTTTATGCATGACACACATATACATGCTGCTAAAACAAATATCAATCCATAAACAATCAAACAAACTCCTTCCTTAAATAAGTTTCCCAGCCATCCATCAAGGCCCAAGCTGGCTAGCCACTCATCAAATGGAGATGTTGACACTGTAATATGAGACATGCGTTGCTTCATCAGCGACAGTGCCTTGTGAATGGATTCAGAATGATCAGTCAAGTTCATACAACACATTCCTTCAAAATCTTCACAGCCATGTCCTTGGGCTAATAACAAAAAATCAATGGCAGCTCTATTTTGTAAAACAGCATGGCGCAAGCTACTCTGATCAGCTAATAATTGCGTGATTACATCAGCAGTTGTGTTAAACTGCTTTTGCGTCCAACAAGCAAGCTTATTCAAATTGTTCAAAGCGTTCCCTGCTGCACCACCCGGGAGGAGGAGAGACAACGCTACCCTTGCAGGTGTTCCCAAAAGTTCCACATTATCATTGCACTCGGGAGTCAACCGCGTTATTGCTCGCTTGCTCCGAGGGTGGTTTCTTGTAAGGTTCCTCCAAGTCCTAATGGTAGGTGCAAATAAGGTGAGCTTACCTAAATAGCACAGTCCTCCTATTGCATTTTTTGGCAGGCCTTGCCAAGCTCGGTCGCCACAAATTAAAAACACTCCAGGGGGTAAGGCTTTAGCAGTATTGTTTACCTATATAGATTGCTTACTGCCTTTTGTTTCTGCTCCTAAGGCGCCAAGGCCTTGTTTTTGACTTTCGGTGCGGCTGGTACCACAAAAATCTCCTGCATTCATATAGCCATATATTGTAGAGTGGCTTGTTACATTGGTCCACTGAGACCAACTCTGAGGTTTATACATGTTTGTGCCAGCAAATAACAAACTGCCAAATACAAAACAAGTTTGCGTTACGTTTTTGGTACAGTTGTCAATGGGCATTGATCCCAGCAGATCTAGCTCTTGCGGGTCCCAGGGCAACGAGACGTTTGCCATATTAATTAATTGCACAGCACACCGTGCTACTGACTTACTTTTGCTACAGTTTCCAGTGCTATGACTCTTAAAATCCTCTGCATTAAATTGGGGTATTCCAATTAAACAAGTGCGAAATGGATCTGCAGCTGATGCCATTGCCAAACAAAAAGAGTGCTGTCCCGTCTCATTTGCCCATGTGACCCACATGTTTACCTGAGGGTTAATGCGATGTATGGCTATGACGCTCGTCACCCACTGTAGGAACAGACTTGTTATACACAAATGGTACCCTTTCGGGCTCAAACGATTGCCAATCTTTTGATTAGTGCTCATCTTAATATTACAAGGTATCTTTCTCTCAAACTTCACACACACTGTCTAAAAGGCCAGCAGGGCCGCTAATTTGCTGAGGCACAGATGTCTTCTTCGTTCTTGTCGGCTTCTCTCGGTTGTCGTGCAGCTCGGGTAAATTGCGCTGGTACCCACAATGGTCCTTCACCTGTTGTATGATGTATGACCACAGGCAGCTCCTCCCTGCCTTCCGTTAAGCACAGATAATTCAAAGTAAAAAGAGCCTTGTGTAGTCGCTGTACAGGGTCTAATTCCTCTGTAGCCTTTTGCTTGGCAAGATAGTCCTTTAGTACTCTGTGTGTTCTTTCAATAATAGCTTGACCAGTTGGAGACTTCAGGAGTCCAGTGCTGTGCTTTACCCCCCAAGTAGCTAAAAATCAAGAAACGCTCTGACTTGTGTAAGCTGGGCCATTGTCTGTCTTAATATGTTCTGGGACCCCCATAACAGCAAAACAAGCTGTGAGATGCTTCTTTACATGAAGAGTTTGCTCTCCAGGTAAAGCAGTGGCCCAAATGAATTTTGAAAATGTATCAACTGTAACATGCACATATTTCAGACGCCCAAATTCTGTTACATGGGTAATGTCCATCTGCCACAGTTCAAGGGCTCGCAAGCCTTTTGGATTGACTCCCAAACCGAGGCCTGGGCCATGATGGCTGCACTGGGGGCATGCTCGAACAATTCCTTGGGCCTCCGCATGTGTAAGTCTAAATTGTTTTCGCAACGCACGGGCATTCTGATGAAAGTTTGCATGACTATTCCGTGCCTGTTTAAACTGATTCAAGGGAGGCACGTGTGTGATCCAACTGACTGCAGCATCTGCTCTGGCGTTTCCTTCCCCTAGGCCAACGTCCCACATATGACTTCTAATGTGGATGACACAATACTGATGTTGCCTTGTGTTAATGGCGCGCAGCAATTCTTGAAACAAACTTCCTAGCCGAGGGTTGGCAGTACGCTTCAGTAGGGCGTCCTCTATGCGGCGCACTACTCCGATGACATACAGCGAATCAGACACCACATTCAAAGGTTCATCAATCCATTTTAAGAAGGTCCAACAGACCGCCTGAGCTCTAAAGTCTGCAGGCTATCTTGCCCGTCTCCTTGCAGCATGTGCATCTGCCATTTCCCATCCTCCTGCCACACACAAGCTGCTTTCCGTGATTTTTTCCCTGCATTCAATATATCATTCATATAGTGATAGATCAGAAATTGAGCAAATCTTTCTCTGATTGGTTTCAAAGCCCAAGCAACAAAATGTTGACACATGGTAGAGAGTTTTTCATTCCCTGTGGTAAAACTGCCCATTGATACCGTCGTGCAGGCTCTGCCTTATTTATTAATGGTACTGTAAAAGCAAACTTCTCTTGATCTTCAGGATGTAACGGTATAGTAAAAAAAACCAATCTTTCAGATCAATAATCAAAATGTTCCAATGTACTGGAATCATTACTGGGGAGGGCAATCCAGGTTGTAAGGCTCCCATATCATGCACTACTGCATTGATCGCATGCAGATCGTGCAACAAACGCCATTAGCTGTCGGTCCCTGTTCGGGCGCCACTTGTAGCAGGGAACCATCTGGAGACGTGAGCCGAGTAACAACCGGACACCGATACGGTTAAAGTTGTTCTCCTTTTATGGCCCAAATAGCGTGCTTATATACCCTGTCAAGCTAAACATCAGCTGTCCACGCGCCAAAAGCTAAAATATAATTGGTTATACTATCTCTGTCCACGCGCATAAACATAGGACACAATTGGTTATACTAACTAAAACATGCGAAACTTGTCTCAGCCTAATTGTTTAAGATAAACTGCCGAATTGAGGTTCTTCGTGCCAAGTTCCCTTTATCTTGGAATGTGTACCTGTGTTCTTCTAATTGGCATCTTTCTTTTTTTTTTTTTCTTCTTGTTTATTCTGTTCAAGGCCTTCTAAAGGCGTCTGGAATACTTTTGCGACTGTTAGCTAAATATGTGTCCACAACAGGAGTCAAACCCACTTGGGCCCAGAATACCTAGAATTTAGTAGCAGAATTTTAACACTCACCAGTCGGTTCCTCCCATCCCTAAAGTTCCCAGGTGAACTCACCCGATGCTGGCAGTTGGACATTTGGAGACAAGAGGGCCCAATGGTGGTTGCCTAGAGTCCCACCTGGGGTGCCAAACTGTTATGGAAATTACACATGCCAGCCACCATAACAGGGTTCAACTCTAGGTTTCCGCTGAACTGATAAGCTGAAAAAAGATTCTTCTATGAAGTCCTTTTTATTAATAGTGCTACAGGTCGAGCTGGGTGCCCCTAAGAGGGACCCCGAACAAAGAAATCCCTGGGCAATTATACCCTTACAATCTAAGTTCCCCACCCCTCACACGACAATTCAGGCCAAGAGTAATATTAAGGTCTGGGGTCTTCCCGTTCTTCATTGGGTCCCTTCATTGTCTCTAGGTGGGCCATTTCTTCTCTTATCTCTAAGGTTGCTGTGTCAGCTGACGATTGTAGCTTCCTTGTCTTCCAGCTTGAACCAGCTCTGGGGCCGCCTTTTAATTTACTTAACTAGGTGAAAATTCAACATATCTAGGTGTAAGTTCACAGCTTGCAGCCTTAAAGCTTCAGCAAATTTAGCTACTGATGCTAAGCAAGTTATGCTAAGCAAGTTCTTGCTGTGGTTTAACCCCAGCCAGCAACCAAGCACTCACTCACCTCCCTCACAGTGGGATGGGGGAGAGAATCAGAAGGGTAAAAGTGAGAAAACTCGTGGGTTGAAATAAAGACAGATTAATAGGTAAAGCAAAAGCCATGCATGCAAGCAAAGCAAAGCAAGGAATTCATTCACTACTTCCCATCGGCAGGCAGGTGTTCAGACATCTCCAGGAAAGCAGGGCTCCATCACGTGTAATGGTTACATGGGAAGACAAATGCCATCACTCCGAACGTCCCCCCTTCCTTCTTCTTCCCCCAGCATTTATATGCTGAGCATGATATCATATGGTCTGGAATATCCCGTTGGTCAGCTGTCCCAGCTGTGTCCCCTCCCAACTTCTTGTGCACCCCCAGCCTCCTCGCTGGTGGGGTGGTGTGAGAAGCAGAAAAGGCCTTGACTCTGTGTAAGCACTGTTCAACAGTAACAAAAACATCCCTGTATTAACACTGTTTTCAGCACAAATCCAAAACACAGCCCCATACCAGCTACTGTGAAGAAAATTAACTCTATCCCAGCCAAAACCAGCACAGTTCTATATAAGTAGTATACCAAATCGCATAACACAAGGTCACAAGAAGAAGATGTGTGTGGAATGGCTGCCCTATTTCCATTTCCAGCCTGTGCTTTCTGCTTCTTGGCATGTAGTGAAAATATTTGCATATGCCCTGTGTAAAGTGTTTTTGCATTCTTCTGGATGAAAGGCATTATCTAAATGCTAGATATTCTTTATAAAACTTTGTCACAGCTGAATTGAAATAGAGATATTTTCTGTTGGGGAAAGATAAAGGAAGACCCCTGTGAAATCAAGCATTTCAACTCGTTAGTAAGCAACATAAGTGTGCAAATGTGACAACTGCATGGCTACTTTATAAACTGACAGTCTTCTGCCCAACAGCTGGAAGCTGCTAATGAGGTGGGAAAAAAATCATAAAATACATGGTATAAATATAATAGGCTTTCTTGTGTTCTAACAGAGGAGGAAAAGGAGTTGGGAGTCCTAGCTGAACTCAGCATGCCAATGTGATACAGCCATGAAAAAGACAAATGTGCTCAAGGACATGTCAGGAGAAGCATTTGCAGCAGAGATGGTGAAATACTGCTGCCATTATAGAAGACACTGGTGAGACCTCGTTTGGAATAGCAAGTACAAATCTGGTCACTCGTGTTCATGAAAACTTAATTGAAAATGGGACTGGTGGGGAGAAGGGCCTACCAGACAGCCTGGAAAATCAAGGGGATGGAAAGCATGTCATCTAAGAAGAGCTTACTTTCTTTTAATCTAGCAAAGTGAAGACTGAGAGCAGATATGAATGTTGTATTAAAATGCTTCAAATGTCTAATCAGCAAGGGTAAAAAGGTATTTAAACTGAAAGATAATCCTGGCACAAAAAACAAGTGAGGAAAAAAGTATAGCCTGGAATTAGAAGAGGTTCCTGTTAGAGCAGGGAGGTTTTAGAGCAGCTTTCCAATACAAATATAGGGGAGAAAAAAGCAAACAGCTTTTAAGGTGGAGCATGATACATTTATAAAGGGGTGTTATATGATAGTAGGGCACTGGAGTCCACAGCCTCAGAGGTCTCTTTCAGTCCTTCCTATGTGTTTGATCTGCATAATTAAAGTGTGTGTAATGGAACAAAGTAACGTTTATTTTGAAAAAAAGTTTGGTGTGAGGGAAGGAGAGGGTAAGTGAAGAGGATGGTAGAAAAGGGCTGTCAAACAAAAAATAGTCATTTGGAGAGTTCCTCTGCAGTTGAAAAATGAGTGCTTTTCCCTAGGTCTATTTATTATAATACTACTTATCTAAAAACAATAATTAAGAAGAAAACTACATTATTCAAGCTCTAATGTAATTTGTTCCAACCTACTTAAACTCACTGGGTTTGAACTCCATCAGCCCTAACAGGTGATCTGGTTTCTTTTATGAGCCAAAGTCCTTGGATTTTTTGTGCTCAGAGATATAACTGATGCTTCTCTTCCATGTCTGTCACTGGTTGTGTCCGTAAGCACTTAGGTTCAGTGGAGTATCCCAGACTGCAGCTATGCAGAATGATAGCTGTAGGCTGCTCAGAATAACCTTTTTGCTGCACAAAAGAGAGGTAAGATGATTACAGCACCTGGTAGTGAGTTGTACTGGCTGCTAATGTGCACTGCTGTGAGAGATGTGGCTTGAGGACAGAGATTGCTGAGGATCCCTTAACTTACCATATCAGGAAGAGTAGGGTAGAATGGTATTAGCAGCCAAATCATTCTATGTGAAACAGACGGCCTTCCCACACCAGGTGTACTGGTTTTGGCTGGGATAGAGTTAAATTTCTTCATAGTAGTTTGTATGGGGCTATGTTTTGGATATGTGCTGAAAATAGTGTTAATACACTGCTGCTTTAGTTACTGCTGAGCAGTGCTTACACAGCATCATAGAATCATAGAATCATTTAGGTTGGAAAAGACCCTTAAGATCAATCAGTTGGCAGCGAGACCAGCAGCGGCAATGGTAAGTCGGTGGCTAAGTACTAAATTGAGACGGACAGGGAGGTTCCCGAGGCCCAGGAGCCCCGAGGAAGAGCAGAGAGACTTGTCCAGAGCTGGCAGCTCTCGCGAGAGAGGCTGACGCAGCGTGGGCATTATCAGGGGCAACCGCAGGAGATTTAAACGGCCCTGAGGAGAGCCGGCGACCAGGAGCGCCGGCGACCAGGGCATGGCGTGGCAGTTGGCGCGGCAGTTCGTGCAGGTAGGGCGCAGCCCCCCCTCTTTCCAGCTCGAGAAGGCTACTCAAGCAGAAGGCATCGGCCTCAGAAGGAGACCCAGCTATGGTTGCCACTTGGGTGAAAGCCATTGCTAGGAAAAATGTGGTGATGCAGACAGAGGTCCCAAGAAAACATGCAGCTGTCCAGGTCTCTGGCTGCAGGGAATGCCTGAGTCTATCACTGATGACGGAGGGCAGCAGGGACATCTCCTGTGTGAGGTGTGACCAGGTGGAGGATCTGCTCAGCCTGGTGGTAGAGCTGAAGGAGGAAGTGGAAAGGTTGAGGAGTATCAGGGAGTGTGAGAGGGAGATAGATTGGTGGGCCCACACCCTACCATCCCTGAGGCAGAGGCAGCAGATGGAGGCTCCACAAGAAGCAGAGGATCCCCTGCCCTCTTGCCACCAGGCAGAAGGGGACCTAAGAGATGGAGGTGAATGGATACAGGTCCCTGCTCGGGGAGGCAGGAGAATCCCCTCCCAGTCTCCCTCACCTTCCCAGTTGCCCCTACACAACAGGTATGGGGCTCTGGAACTTGAGGACCAGGCAAATGAAGATCAGAATGTAGATGAAGGCCTATCTAGGGAGGTGCCTAGGCTCAGTCAGTCAGCCCCATGCATTCTGACAGCCTCTGTTAAGAGAAAAAGGAGGGCAATTGTCGTAGGTGATTCCCTTCTGACGGGGACAGAGGGCCCAATATGCAGACCTGACCCATCCCACAGGGAAGTCTGCTGCCTCCCTGGGGCCCGGGTAGAAGACATTACTAGGAAACTCCCTGGTCTGGTTCAGCCTTCTGATTATTACCTGCTATTGGTTGTGCAGGTTGGCAGTGATGATATTGCAGGGAGAAATCCAAAGGCAATCAAGAGGGACTTCAGGGCACTGGGGCAATTAGTGGAAGGATCGGGAGCACAGGTAGTGTTTTCCTCAATCCCTTCAGTGGCAGGGAAATATACTGAAAGGAACAGGAAAATACACCTGGTTAACACGTGGCTCAGAGGCTGGTGCCATTGGTGAAATTTTGGGTTTTTTGATCATGGGGAGGTTTATAAGGCACCGGGCCTGCTGGCGACAGATGGAGTCCAGCTATCTCAAAGGGGGAAAAGGATTCTCACTCATGAGTTGGCGGGGCTCATAAAGAGGGCTTTAAACTGGGTTTGAAGGGGGAAGGGGATAAAACTAGGCTCACCAGAGATGAGCCTGGGGGCTGCATGCCAATGTTGGGGGTGGAATTGATAGCCCAGCTGAAGTGCATCTATGCCAATGCACGCAGCATGGGCAACAAACAGGAGGAGCTGGAAGCCATTGTGCAGCAGGATAGATATGACGTAGTCGCCATCACAGAAACATGGTGGGACGACTCCCATGACTGGAGTGCTGCAATGGATGGCTATAAGCTCTTCAGAAGGGATAGGCAAGGAAGGAGAGGTGGTGGGGTGGCTCTCTATGTTAGGGAGTGTTTTGATTGTACAGAGCTACACGATTGTGAAGATAAGGTCAAATGCTTATGAGTAAGGATGAGAGGGAAGGCCAACAAGGCAGATATTGTGCTGGGAGTCTGTTATAGACCATCCAACCAGGTTGAAGAGACAGATGAATCATTCTACAAGTGGCTGGTAGTAGTCACACAATCGAGTGCCCTTGTTCTTGTGGTGGGACTTCAACTTTCCAGACATTTGCTGGAAATACAACATGGCAGAGAGTAAGCAGTCTAGGAGGTTCCTGGAGTGTGTGGAAGATAACTTCCTGACACAGCTGGTAGGTGAGCCTACCAGGGGAGGAGCCTTGCTAGACCTACTGTTTACAAACAGAGAAGGACTGGTGGGAGATGTGGTGGTCGGAGGCCGTCTTGGGCTTAGCGACCATGAAATGATAGAATTCTCGATTCTTGGTGAGGTGAGGAAGGGGGTCAGCAAAACCACTACTATGGACTTCTGGAGGGCAAACTTTGGCCTTTTAAGGACACTGGTTGAGAGAGAGTCCTTTGGGAGACGGTCCTGAAGGGCAAAGGGGTCCAGGAAGGCTGGACATTCTTCAAGAAGGAAATCTTAAAGGCTCAGGACCAGTCTATTCCCATGCACTGCAAGACGAATCGCCGAGGAAGACAACTGGCCTGGCTGAACAGGGATCTTTTGCTGGGACTCAAGAGAAAAAGAAGAGTTTACCATCTCTCGAAGAAAGGGCAGGCAACTCAGGAAGAGTGCAGGGATCTTGTTAGGTCATGCAGAGAGGAAATTAGAAAGGCAAAAGCTCAGCTAGAACTCAATCTGGCCACTATTGTAAGGGACAACAAAAAATGTCTTTACAAATATGTTAACAATAAAAAGAGCCAGGGAGAATATCTATCCTTTTTTGGATGCAGAGGGGAACATTGCCACCAGAGATGAGGAAAAGGCTGAGGTACTTAATGCCTTCTTTGCCTCAGCATTTAATAGGGAGACCAGTTATCCTCAGGGTACTCTGCCTCCTGAGCTGGAAGGCAAGGATGAAGAGCAGAATATACACCCCTTAATACAGGAGGAAATAGTTAATGACCTACTACGCCGTCTGGACACTCACAAATCTATGGGACCACATGGGACTATCCAAGAGTACTGAGGGAGCTGGCGGGGGAGCTTGCCAAGCCACTCTCCATCATTTATCAGCAATCCTGGTCAACAGGAGAGGTCCCAGAGGACTGGAGGCTTGCCAATGTGATGCCCATTTACAAGAAGGGTCCAAGGGAGGATCTGGGGAACTACAGGCCTGTCAGCTTGACCTCAGTACCAGGGAAGATTATGGAACAGTTCATCTTGAGTGCGCTCACATGGCATGTGCAGGACAACCAGGGGATCAGGCCCAGTCAGCATGGGTTCATGAAAGGCAGGTCCTGCTTGACCAACCTGATCTCCTTCTATGACCAGGTGACCTGCCTAGTGGATGAGGGAAAGGCTGTGGATGTTGTCTACGTCGACTTCAGCAAGGCCTTTGACACTGTCTCTCACGGCATACTCCTTGAGAAGCTGGCGGCTCATGGCTTAGACAAGTGTACTCTTTGCTGGGTGAAAAACTGGCTGGATGGACGAGCCCAGAGGGTTGTGGTGAATGGGGTTAAATCCAGTTGGTGGCGGGTCATGAGTGGTGTTCCCCAGGGCTCAGTATTGGGGCCAGTTCTCTTTAATATCTTTATCAATGATCTGGACAAGGGGATCGAGTGCACCCTCAGTAAGTTTGTAGATGACACCAAGTTGGGAGGGAGTGTTGATCTGCTTGAGGGTAGGAAGACTCTACAGAGGGATCTGGACAGCCTGGATCGATGGGCTGAGGCTAATCGCATGACGTTCAACAAGGCCAAGTGCCGGGTCCTGCATTTCGGTCACAACAACCCCATGCAGCGCTACAGGCTTGGGGAAGAGTGGCTGGAAAGCTGCCCGGCAGAGAAAGACCTGGGGGTGCTGATTGACAGCCGGCTGAATATGAGCCAGCAGTGTGCCCAGGTGGCCAAGAAGGCCAATGGCATCCTGGCCTGCATCAGAAATAGTGTGGCCAGCAGGAGCAGGGAAGTGATTGTTCCCCTGTACTCGGCACTGGTGAGGCCGCACCTTGAGTACTGTGTTCAGTTTTGGGCCCCTCACTACAGGAAAGACATTGAGGTGCTGGAGCATGTCCAGAGAAGGGCAACAAAGTTGGTGAGGGGCCTGGAGCATAAGTCTTACAAGGAGCGGCTGAGGGAACTGGGGTTGTTTAGTCTGGAGAAGAGGAGGCTGAGGGGAGACCTTCTTGCTCTCTACAACTACCTGAAAGGGGGTTGTAGTGAGGTGGGTGCTGGTCTCTTCTGTCAGGTGGCTGGAGATAGGACGAGAGGAAATGGCCTCAAGTTGTGCCAGGGGAGGTTTAGATAGGATATTAGAAAAAATTTCTTTACTGAAAGGTTTGTCAGGCATTGGAACAGGCTGCCCAGGGAAGTGGTTGATTCACCATCCCTGGAGGTATTCAAAAAGCTCGTAGACAAGGCACTTCAGGACATGGTTTAGTGGGCATGGTTGATGGTTGGACTCGATGATCTTGAAGGTCTTTTCCAACCTAAATGATTCTACAATTCTATGATCATCGAGTCCAACCATTAACCTAACACTGCCAAGTCCACCACTAAACCACGTTCCTAAGTGCCATGGCTATACGACTTTTAAATACCTCCAGGGATGATGACTCAACCACTTCCCTGGGCAGCCTGTTCCAATGCTTGATAACCCTTTTGGTGAAAAATTTTTCCTAATATTCAATCTAAACCACCCCTGGCACAATTTGAGGCCATTTCCTCTCATCTGTTGTAGTTTAACCAAGCAGGCAGCTAAACACCACACAGCCATTCGCTCTCTGTCCCCCAGTGGGATGGGGGAAAGAATCGGAAATAAGGTAAAACTCATGGGCTGGGATAAAGACAGTTTAATAGGACAGAAAAAGAAGGGAAAATAATAATAATGATAAGAGAATATACAAAACAAGTGATGCAAAATGCAATTATTCACCACCCACTGACCGATGCCCAGCCAGTCCCTGAGCCACCGCCCCCCAGCCGATTTCCCCCAGTTTCATTGTTCAGCATGACGACATATGATATAGAATATCCCTTTGGCCAGTTTGGATCAGCTGTCGTGGCTGTGTTCTTGTGCACCCCCAGCCTCCTTGCTGGAAGGGCAGTATGAGAAGCTGAAAAGTCCTTGACTTAGTCTAAACACTGCTTAGCAACAACTAAAACATCAATGTGTTATCAACATTATTTTCATCCTAAGTCCAAAACATGGCACTATACCAGCTAGTAGGAAGAAAATTAACTCTATCCCAGGCAAAACCAGACAATATCCTATACCATCTACATCATGCCCAGGCCTCACACTTTCCAATACATCCCAATTAATCAGCACCACCTTTCCTCTCTTTTGATATATACACACAGATATCATTCCCTTAGTGTATGAGCCATGCCTCTAGAATGTCTGTTGAGTTCATTTAGTCCATGACTTTGGGCTCCATCTGTCATACCAGTCTTTCAGGGCAATAGAGATGGTGTGTGGTGTTGGATTGTTGCATGCTGAAGGCAGTTCTGGTTCCATCACTGCTATGCTTGTCCGGTTCTATCATCGCTGCACTTTGCTCAGTTTCATCACAATTCATTCTTCATTAATCTGGGTAATTCTTACTGTAATACTGTTGATATGGCATATAGCAACTGTAGTAGTGATGAAATATGGTATTGTATAGAAATTAACATCATACAATTCAAAGCATTGGCTATTCTCACCCAGAATCAAATCCCCTTGAGGTACACATTGGACTTCCTCATCCTTCTGCATTACCCACCAAGTGCACCCAGGTCCTTGAGCAAAAACAGTCCCATGGATGGGTTTACCTTTGCCTGAGGCAGGACTAACCCAGACTGTCTTCCCTAGCATATTCTTCATGTGCATGACAGGGACTTTATCCCCCTCTACAGTATGTAAAAGTTCTGATTGGGCAGGGCCAGCTCGATTAGTAGATCCTCTAATATTGAGTAACCAGGTGGCTTTTGCTAAATGTGTATCTCAGTGTTTGAAGATTCCACCCCCCATTGCTCTCAATGTAGTCTTTAACAGTCCATTATATTGCTCAATTTTCCCAGAAGCTGGTGCATGATAGGGGATGAGATATACCCACTCAATGCCATGATCTTTGGCCCAGGTGTCTATGAGGTTGTTTCGGAAATGAGTCCTGTTGTCTGACTCAATTCTTTCTGGGGTGCTGTGTTGCCATACGACTTGCTTTTCAAGGCCCAGGATAGTGTTCTGGGCAGTGGCATGGGGCACGGGATATGTTTCCAGCCATCTGGTGGTTGCTTCCACCATTGTATGCACATGGCACTTGCCTTGGCGAGTTTGTGGGAGTGTGATAATAGTCAATCTGCCAGGCTTCCCCATATTTATATTTCAGCCATAGTCCTCCATACCACAGGGGCTTTCACCACTTGGCTTGCTTAATTGCAGCATGTGTTTCACATTCATGGATAACATGTGCAATAGTATCCATGGTCAGGTCTACCCCTCGGTCACGAGCCCATCTATATGTTGCATCTCTTCCCTGATGGCCTGAGGTGTCATGGGCCCACAGAGCCATAAATAATTCACCCTTACATTGCCAGACCTGATTCACCTGAGCCACTTCAATCTTGGAGCCTGAACCACCTGCTGTTTGTTTTGATGTTCTTCAGTGGCCTGACTCTTGGGTAAGTGGGCATCGATGTGACATAGTTTTACAACCAGATTCTCTAGCCAGGACGCATTATCTTGCCACAGTGTGACAGCCCAAATGGGTTTCCCTCTGCGCTGCCAGTTGCTCTGCTTCCACTGCTGTAACCACCCCCACAGGGCATTTGCCACCATCCATGAACCAGTATAGAGATAGAGCACTGGCCACTTTTCTCATTCAGCAATCTTTAGGGCCAGCTGGATGGCTTTTACTTCTGCAAACTGACTCGATTCATCTTCTCCTTCAGCGGTTTCTGTGAATTGTCGTGTAGGACTCCACACAGAAGCTGTCCACCTTCAATGTTTTCCCACAATATCACAGGATCCATCTGTAAAAAGGGCATATTGCTTTTCATTTTCTGGTAATTTATTATACAGTGGGGCCTCTTCAGCATGAGTCACCTCCTCTGACGATACTCCAAAATTTCAGCCCTCTGGCTAGTCCTCTGGCTAGAATGAGTGGCATAAACACCCTGTTGTGACTGGCCCAGAGGCCGTGTGCATCCTTGGCATAGACTACCTCAGGAGAGGGTACTTCAAGGACCCAAAAGGGTACCGGCGGGCTTTTGGTATAGCTGCCTTGAGTACGGAGAAGATTAAATAGCTGTCTAGCGTGCCTGGTCTCTCAGAGGATCCTTCTGTTGTGGGTTGCTGCGGGTTAAAGAACAGCAGCTGCCAGTTGCTACCACGACAGTGCACTGGTGACAATATTGCACCAATTGAGATGCCCTGGTTCCCATCAATGAGATGATCTGGCAGACTGGAGAGCCAAGGAGTGATTAGCAAGACTCGCTCACACTTTAACAGTCCCATATGGCCAGTGTTAAAACAGAGAATGGAGACTAACAGTAGACTATCATGGGCTGAATGAAGTCACATTGCTGTTGAGTGCTGCTGTGCCGGATATGCTAGAACTTCAGTATGAACTGGAGTCAAAGGCAGCCAAGTGGTATGCCACAATTGACATCCCTTTGGCAGCAGAGTGCAGGCCACAGTTTGCTTTCACTTGGAGAGGCGTCCAGTACGCCTGGAATTGACTGCCCCAGGGGCGGAAACACAGCCCCACCATTTGCCATGGATTGATCCAGACTGCACTGGAACAGGGTGAAACTCCTGAACACCTGCAATACATTGATGACATCATTGTGTGGGACAACACAGCAGAGGAAGAGTTTGAGAAGGGGAGAAGAATAAACCAGATTCTTTTGAAAGCTGATTTTGCTATAAAACAATGTAAGGTCAAAGGACCTGCACAGGAGATCCAGTTTTTAGGAATAAAATGGCAAGATGGGCATCGTCATATCCCAATGGTTGTGATCAATAAAATTACAGCTATGTCTCCATCAACCAACAAAAAAGAAACACAAGCTTTCTTAGGTGTCGTGGGGTTTTGGAGAATGCATATTCCATGTTACAGTCTGATTGTAAGCCCTCTCTATCAAGTGACCCCGAAGAAGAACAATTTTGAATGGGATCCTGAGCAGCAGCAAGCCTTTGAAAAAATTAAACAGGAGATAGTTCATGTAGTAGCCCTTGGGCCAGTCCGGGCAGGACAAAATGTGAAAAATGTGCTTTACACCTCAGCCAGGGACCATGGCCCCAGCTGGAGCCTCAGGCAGAAAGCACCTGAGGAGACTTATTGTCGACCTCTAAGGTTTTGTAGTCGGGGATACTGAGGATCTGAGGCTCGCTATACTCCAACTGAAAAAGAAATATTAGCACCATATGAAGTGTGGGAGAATTTGTGGGAGAACTTGTGGGAGAACGAGGGAAACTGCATAAGGCAGAACTGTTATTCTCTGTTTGCTAGAACAAGACACTACTGTTCTTTGTTATAAGTTTGTTGAAATAAGCACAAAAGTAGAACAAGGTCGGGCCTACGTGACTGATAACAGGAGGGCAACGTGACCGAAGACAGGGTGCAAGACAGCATGCAGGTGGAGGAACTATTCGCGTGATCAGAAGACTTTATCCAATTAGACTATTGTTTAAGCGCGTGAACGGCACATGTTAACCAATCAACAAATGGCTTATGTGTGAGTAGATATTAGAAACATATATAACCGAGTGTTGCGCAGTTAATAAAGGGAGAAACCGTTTGATCCACAGTATCTGTGTTGGTCCATTTTCTCCCCAGGGCGAGTCCCTGGCGATGCGTCGTTTTCCCTAGATTGTCGCAGCAGAGAAAGTGCGGCATGAAGGAGTTCAAGCCACTTCAGAAGTAGTTGGTACTGAAGCACAGCTCCTTTTGGCACCTTGATTGACTGGGCTGGATGTTCAAAGGCAGATTCCCCTCTACACATCATGCAATTGATGCCACGTGGAGTAAGTGGGTTTCACTGATAATGCAACAGGCTTGAATGGGAAATCCCGACCACCCAGGAATCTTGGAAGTGATCATGGACTAGCCAGAGGGCTGAAATTTTGGAGTATCGTCAGAGGAGGTGACTCATGCTGAAGAGGCCCCACTGTATAATAAATTACCAGAAAATGAAAAGCAATATGCCCTTTTTACAGATGGATCCTGTGATATTGTGGGAAAACATTGAAGGTGGACAGCTTCTGTGTGGAGTCCTACACGACAATTCACAGAAACCGCTGAAGGAGAAGATGAATCGAGTCAGTTTGCAGAAGTAAAAGCCATCCAGCTGGCCCTAAAGATTGCTGAATGAGAAAAGTGGCCAGTGCTCTATCTCTATACTGACTCATGGATGGTGGCAAATGCCCTGTGGGGGTGGTTACAGCAGTGGAAGCAGAGCAACTGGCAGCGCAGAGGGAAACCCATTTGGGCTGTCACACTGTGGCAAGATAATGCGTCCTGGCTAGAGAATCTGGTTGTAAAACTATGTCACGTCGATGCCCACTTACCCAAGAGTCAGGCCACTGAAGAACATCGAAACAACCAGCAGGTGGACCGGGCTGCTAGAATTTAACTGGCTCAGGTGGATCAGAGAATCGTAGAATCATAGATTGGTTTGGGTTGGAAGGGACCTTGAAAGGTCATCTAGTCCAACTCCCCTGCAATGAGCAGGGACATCTTCAGCTAGATCAGCTTGCTCAAATCTCTGTCCATCCTGACCTTGAATGTTTCCAGGGATGGGGTATCTACAACCTCTCTGGGCAACCTGTTCCAGTGTTTCACCACCCTCATCATAAAAAATTTCTTCCTTGTATCTAGTCTGAATCTACCCTCTTTTAGTTCAAAACCATTACCCCTTGTCCTATTGCTACAGGCCCTGCTAAAAAGTCTCTCTCCAGCTTTCTTATAAGCCCCCTTTAAGTATTGAAAGGCCACAATAAGGTCTCCCTGGAGCCTTCTCTTCTCCAGGCTGAACGACCCCAAGTCTCTCAGCCTTTCCTCATAGGTGAGGTGTTCCATCCCTCTGATCATTTTTGTGGCCCTCCTCTGGACCCACTCCAACAGGTCCATGTCTTTCTTGTCCTGGGGACCCCAGAACTGGATACAGTACTCCAGGTGGGGTCTCACCAGAGCGGAGTAGAGGGGAACAATCATGTCCCTCAACCTGCTGGCCACGCTTCTTTTTATGCAGCCAGGATCTGAACTGGGAACATAAGGGTGAGCTATTTATAGCTCAATGGGCCCATGACACATCAGGACATTTAGGAAGGGGTGCAACATGCAAATGGGCTCGTGATTGAGAAGTGGACCTGACCATTGATGCCATTGCACAGGTTATCCATGAATGTAAAGCGTGCGCCATAATCAAAAAAGCCAAGCGGCTAAAGCCTTTTTGGTATAGGATGATGGCTGAAATATCAATATGGGGAAGCATGGCAGATTGATTATATCACACTACTACGAACCCACCATGGCAAGCACCATGTGCTTACAATGGTGGAAGCAACTACTGGATGCTTGGAAACATACTCTGCCACTGCCTGGAATACTATCTTGGGCCTTGAAAAGCAAGTTTTCTGGCGACATGGCACCCCTGAAAGAATTGAATCAGACAATGGGGCTCATTTCTGAAACTACCTCATAAACACCAGGGCCAAGGAGCATGGCATTGACTGGATGTATCACATCCCCTATCATGCACCAGCCTCTGGGAAAACTGAACGATACAATGGTCTGTTAAAAACTACACTGAGAGCAATGGGTGATGGGACATTCAAGCATTGGGATACACATTTAGTAAAAGCCACCTGGCTAGTTAACACTAGAGGATCTGCCAGTCGTCTTGGCCCTCCCCAATCAAAACCCCTGCACACTGGAAGGAGATAAGGTCCCCGTAGTACATATAAGGAACTTGTTGGGAAAAACAGTCTGGGTTATTGCTTCATCAGGAAAGGGCAAACCTATTTGTGGATTACTTTTGCTCAGGGACCTGGGTGCACTTGATGGGTAATGCAGAAGGATGGGGGAGTCCAATGTGTACCTCAAGGTGATTTAATCCTGGGCGAAAATAATCCGTGATTTGAGTTGTATGATGCTGTATCTCACCACTGCTGTGGCCGCCATATGTCAAAGGTATTATAGCAGGAATCTCTTGCTGCTAGCCAGGCTAGAGGCAAGAGGAGGAATTTATTGCAATGTTAAACCTTATAGCCTAGTGCAAAGGGACCAGGGGTGGAGACTGTAATGGATATACCTTTAAATCGTTGTAACTCATGATTTGAGTTGCATGTTATAGGAAGTACTACAGCAGAAACCACCTGAACCAGTGAAGGATGAACCTCACAAGAAGCAGTGCAAGTGCAGGAGTGACCCGACTTGAGCTGGTTTTGGTGCCCAAAAACTCCTGCAACACACCACCTCTTGTGTCCTGAATGAACACCATAACAGATGAAGCCCAAAGTCATAGACCAAATGAACATTTTAAGGAAATTTATGGACATTTTACAAATATTTTAAGGGGAAAGGGGTGGTTAATGAGGATGCATTGGATAGCGTGGGACCTGAACATGATGTAAATGGTATGGAATAAGGGGTGGAGAATGTACTGTTTTTGGCTGGGGTAGAGTTTATTTTCTTCACAGTAGTTTGTATGGGGCTATGTTTTGGATTTGTGATGAAAACAGTGTGATAACATACTGATGTTTTAGTTACTGCTGAGCAGTGCTTACACAGCATCAAGGCCTTTTCTGCTCCTCACACCGCCCCACCAGTGAGTAGGCTGGGGGTGCACAAGAAGTTAGGAGGGGACACAGTTGGGACAGCTGACCCCAACTAGCCAAAGGGATATTCCATACCACATGACATCATGCTCAGCAATAAAACTGGGGGGGGGGAAAGTTGGCGGGGGATCCGCTGCTTGGGGACTAGCTGGGCATCGGTCGGTTGGTGGTGAGCAATTGTTTTCATTTGCATCACTTGTCTTTCTTGGGTTTTATTTTCCTCTCTCTTTGTTATTTTTTTTCTCTTTTCCTTACAATTTCTTTATTATTATCTCATTTTAATTATTGAACTGTTTTTATCTCAACCCACGAGTTTCTTTCTTACTTTTACCCTTCCAATTCTCCCCAAATCCCACCACGGGGAGGGGAGTGAGTGAATGGTTGTGTGGTGCTTACTTGCTGGCCAGGGTTAAACCACAACACTAGGCTAAATCTTAGGAGCCTTGTCTTCTAGATTAGGCGTTTTCTTAATGCTTAGCAAAAGGAAAATTTCTGTTTGTGGTGGGTTGACCCTGGCCAGCAGCCAAACACCTACCCTGCCTCTTGCTTGCTCACCTCTCCCATGAGACAGGGAGAAAACAGAAGGAAGGTAAGAAGATTCATGGATCGAGATAATGACAATTTAATAGGAAAAGCAAAAGCCACACATGCAAGCAAAGCAAAAGGGGGAATTAATTCACTACAATATATAGACAGCAAAGCACTATGAGAAGAAGTCTTGTCTGCATTCAGATTTGTCTCTAATAAATAACTTCGTACATTGTAGCCTTCTTGTCCCCAGAGCCAGTGACAATGCATTTGTCATCCACAGAGATATCTCAGCTAAGCACAGATGGGGATTTTTTTGACTACTACTACAAAAAAAATCTTTTCAATCCATAAAAAGACTTGAAGATTAGCCAGAAAAGTTTAGAGGGAAGGCTCATTTAAATATCTGCATTGTAGATTCAGAGTGGAAGTGAAAGGGTGACAGCTTTTGTTACAAGACTATTTCTACAAATTTGTCTCACCCCAAAATGCAGTTTGCCCTCCTGGCTGCCAGGGCACACTGCTGACTCCTGTTGAGCTTACTGTCAAGCAGCACCCCAGATCACTTTCTGCAGGGCTGCTCTCCAGCCACACCTCTCCCAATCTATACTTGTGCCCGGCATTACTCTATCCCAGGTGCAGAATCTGGCATTTGTTCTTGTTAAATTTCATGCCATTGATGATTTCCCAATGCTCCAATCTATCCAGATCCCTCTGTGAGGCCTCTTGTGCCTCAAGAGAGTCAACAGCACCTCCCAGTTTAGTGTCATCAGCAAACTTGCTAATGGTGCATTCAACTCCTGCATCCAGATCATTGATAAAAATATTGAGCAGAACTGGCCCTAGAATTGAGCCCTGAGGAACACCGCTGGTGACCGGCCGCCAGCCAGATGTAGCCCCATTCACTACAACCCTTTGAGCTCTGCCCTTCAGCCAGTTCTTTACCCAGTGCACTGTGTACCTACTCATCTCACAGTTGGACAACTTGTCCAGAAGGATACTGTGAGGGAGAGTATCAAAAGCCTTACTAAAATGACTGATGTCTAGGAAGTTGAAATCTCCCATAAGGGCAAGGGCTACCAATCTAGAGACTTTTCTCCAAATTGCCTATAGGCTAACTCATCAGTGCTATCATCCTGGCTTGGCGATTGATAGTAGACACCCACTACGACATCTCCTTTGTTTTCCATCCCCCTAATCCTCACCCAGAGGCTCTCAACCACATCATCCCTAACTGTAAGGGCTTGTCTTGGTTTAACCCCAGCCAGCAACTAAGCACCATGCAGCCGCTCACTCACTCCCCCCCACCCAGTGGGATGGGGGAGAAAATTGGGAAAAGAAGTAAAACTCGTGGGTTGAGATAAGAACGGTTTAATAGAACAGAAAAGAAGAAACTAATAATGATAATGATAACACTAATAAAGTGACAACAGTAATAATAAAAGGATTGGAATGTACAAATGACGCACAATGCAATTGCTCACCATCCACCGATCGATGCCCTGTTAGTCCCCGAGCGGCAATCCCCCCCACCCTCATTCCCCCCAGTTCCTATACTAGATGGGACGTCACATGGTATGGAATACCCCGTTGGCCACTTTGGGTCAGCTGCCCTGGCTGTGTCCTGTGCCAACTTCTTGTGCCCCTCCAGCTTTCTCACTGGCTGGGCATCAGAAGCTGAAAAATCCTTGACTTTAGACTAAACATTACTTCACAACAACTGAAAACATCAGTGTTATCAACATTCTTCTCATACTGAACTCAAAACATAGCATCATACCAGCTACTAGGAAGACAATTAATTCTATCCCAGCTGAAACCAGGACAGGGCTGTACGGTCTAACCTCCCTCTTACATATAGTTGTCGTGAAATGGAGTGGTTTGGACCACTTAAAGAATCACTTCCAATGGCATTAGCAAAATAAAAATGATTTAATAGGAATTTATATAAAAACGAGACTTCACAGAATTTGATGGCAAGGTTCACTCTATTACTTAGTACGTGGATGAAATGCACAAAGGAAAATTAAGTTAGAATCAGACTAAAATTAAGTATACAGAGACTGAAAATGCAATAAGTTAAAAAAGAGAAATATACAAAGAAAAATTGAGTTAGAATTGATTTCTCATAATTTGTACAGAGATTGGGAATGTAAAAAGGGTAAGGGAGATGTGATAAATGATTTAGTCCCAAACAGGATTTTAATTAAAGTTTACAATTTATTAAATGAATAAAGGCATGTTTTTATTAGAACTTTATCTCCTGGTTCTAACTGATGAATTGCAAATCCTAAAGGTGGTGTTTGGGCCATCACCCCTATTTCTCTTAACTCTTTTAGTCTTTTTCCAATAGTAATTATATATTTTTGGATATTATGATCCTCAACCACATTATTCTCCAGAGGCATTCCTTGAAAATAAGGCATGCCATATAACATTTCATATGGCGATAATCCAGTCTCACTGTGTGGTTTAGTTCTTATGTTTAAAAGTGCCAATGGTAAGCACTTCATCCAGGGCATCTGTGTCTCAATCATCAATTTTGCCAATTGCTGTTTGATCGTTTGATTCATTCTTTCTACTTTCCCCGAGCTTTGTGGATGCCATGGGGTGTGATACTCCCACTGAATGCCTAATGATTGACATAATAATTTTATTATTTTAGATGTAAAGTATGTATGTGCCCTGATCAGAGTCAATGTACTGGATTATCCCATATCTGGGTATCAAGTGTTCTAATAAAATTTTTACCACCACCTGTGCAGTAGCTCGTGCTACAGGGTAAGCTTCTACCCATTGTGTTAAATGATCTACTATTACCAATAAATATTTTATCTTACCTACCTTGGGCAATTCGGTGAAATCGACTTGTATTTTCTCAAAAGGCCTGTAAGCTGTTTTTCTCCCTCCTGTGGCTGCTTGTCGAAACACTTTCTTATTTATCCTTTGACAAATTAAGCAGCCTTGTGTAATTTGCTTTGCCATTTCAAAAATCCCAATACAGCCAAATTGTTTAAGGAAGTGATCACTTAATGCCTTTGTACCCCAATGTGTTTGTACATGTAAACGTTCTAATATTTGTCTGGCATATGCTTTTGGTAACATTTCTCGCCCGTCAGGCAATATCCATTTTCCTTGTTCTAACTTAGCCCCTATTTTTTCCAATTTTGTTCGTTCCTCAGGGGTAAACTTCTCTCTTTCCTCTCGTCTTTCTTCACTGACATCCCCCGTTGTTTGTACTACGTTAATTTTAGTGATCCGAGTCCTCATGGCTGCTTCCCGGGCCTCTCTATCTGCCAAATTATTCCCTCTGATTCGGTAATCTAATCCCCTTTGATGTCCTCTCATATGTACTACTGCTATCTCCTTTGGTTCTCTTAATGCCCTTAAAATTTTTACTATTAATTCTTGATGTATAAGATTTCTCCCTGGAGTATTAATTAAACCTCTTTCTTCCCAGATTTTCCCAAAAGTGTGGACTACCCCATATGCATATTTAGAATCTGTAAATATAGTCCCGCTTTTTCCTTTCAGTAACTCCAGGGCCCTGCATAGGGCATACAGTTCACAAGCCTGAGCTGACCATGATGAACTCAAAGGTCCTGATTCCACAAGTTTTAAGTCCTTATTAATTATTGCATATCCTGCTTTTCTCTTCTCTTCCACCACTCGGGAGGAGCCATCTATAAACAATACTTCTCCTTCTTCCAATTCAATATCCCTTAAATCTGGTCTCACTTTCGTCTGGGTCTCTATTACTTCTAAACAGTTATGTTGTAATTTTTCAGATGGTTCCCCAAACAAAAACTGTGCTGGGCTCTGAGCAGAGGTCACTCTCAGTTCTAAAGCAGGGGAGTCAATTAGTATTGCTTCATATTTTAGGATCTGGCTATCCGTTAACCATTTTTCCGCTTTCTGTTGTAAAACACTTCTAACATTGTGTGGGGTGTACACCTTTAAAGGAGCACTAAAGGTAATCTTCCTAACTTCCTCTATTAATAATGCTGTAGCAACCAAAGCTTGGAGACAAGCAGGCCATCCTCTACTTACTGGGTCAAGTAACTTAGAACAATACCCCACGGGTTTTTTTGATTCCTGCCCAGTCTTGAGTAAGGACTCCATATGCTGTTTGGTTTGACGTATTCACAAAAAGATAAAAAGGTTTTTCTAGATCTGGGAGGCTCAATACAGGTGCTTGTATTAATGTCCTTTTTATTTCCTCAAATTTTTGATCATCTTCTGTAAACCACTTAAGTTGGTTATTAGTTAATTTCTCATATAAGAATTTTACCTTCTCACTGTAGCTTTCAATCCACGGTCTACAATATCCTAATAATCCCAATATTTGCCGAATTTCCTTTTTAGTTTGTGGGGGTCTCAAGGATAAAATTCCAGATATCCTGTCAGGATCTAGTTTTTTTCTTCCTTTACTCAACCAATGTCCTATTTCACTTCCTGTTCTGCAAACTGTAATTTTGATCGGGACACCTTTAATCCCTTTTCTCCCAAGAAGTTTAACAATTTAATGGTGGCTTCTCGGGTCCCCTCCTCAGTTTCTCCTGCTATTAATAAATCATCCACATATTGCAATAACATTACCCCCTTGGGTAATGTGAAATCTTGTAAAATTTTCTCTAAGGATTGTCCAAAGAGATTGGGTGACTCTGTAAACCCTTGTGGTAACACAGTCCATCTTAATTGTTGTTTTCGTCCCGTTTCGGGGTCCTCCCACTCAAAAGTGAAATAATCTCTAGATCCCTCATCCAGAGGACAGGCCCAAAAAGCATCCTTCAAATCTATTACACTATACCAAATATATTTAGGGGATATATGACTTAGTAAAGTATAAGGATTTGCCACCACAGGGAATTTAGTGATTGTTCGCTGATTTACAGCTCTCAGGTCTTGTACCATTCTATATGACCCATCCGGTTTTTTTACGGGGAGGATGGGTGTATTATGAGGTGACATACATGGTTCTAAAGTTCCTTTTTCTAAAAGTCTTTCAACTACCGGTTTTAATCCTTTTCGACCCTCCATGGGTATAGGGTATTGCTTGATTCTAATCGGGCGATGCGGATCTACTATTTGAACGCTTATGGGGTCCATTTCTATCTTTCCAGTTTCCCCTTCTTTATACCATACCGAAGGGTTAATGGCTTCTTCATCCTCCTGTGTTAAAGTATATAATTTAATCTGCAATTTGTCTCCTTGACTCTGAATGTTTAGGTTTAATTTCAAAATCAAGTCCCTTCCTAATAAATTATATTCCGCTTCAGGGAGCAAAAGCAAATCATTAAGACAAATTTTCTTTTCTGTTTCTACTTCTACATCTTTCAAGATAGGTACTTTAAAAGGTTCTCCTTTTGCTCCCACTACTGACATATAACTCTTCCCTTTCTCTATTCCTTTTGGAAGTTTTTAAATGGTTGATTTTTCGGCCCCTGTATCCACTAAAAATAAAACTTCCTCTTTATGGGGACCTATTAATAATTTTATCAAGGGCTCTGTTGATGTTGAAGTCCCCAAAAGATAGAGCCCCTGACACCCCTATTCTTCTTTAAATATTTTCTCATCTTGTTCCCGCTTACGGCAGTTCTTCTGAACATGTCCCCTCTTATTACAGTAGTAACACACAGGAATTGTGAACCTTTCTCGAGGAGACTGTCCCCGGGGTGTCTGCTCTATTCTTCTTCCCCTTTTTTCCCCAGATGGAGTCTTATTTTTCTGACTTTCTCGTACTGCTGCTACAAAGATTTTTGCTTTCGTTTTCTGCTTTTCTTCATCTCTTCTAACATAAACTCTCTGGGCTTCTCTAAGTAACTCCTCTAATCCTCTTTCCTGCCAGTCTTCTAGCTTTTCTAATTTCCTTCTTATATCCCCCCAGGATTTAGCTACGAATTGTGTTCTAAGGAGTGCGGTCCCAGCCACTGTATTCGGATCAATTCCAGAATACATTTGTAGGCTTTTTCTTAACCTCTCCAACCATTCGGTTGGAGATTCATCTTTCCCTTGTTGTTCGTTAAATGCTTTATTAATGTTTTGTCCTCGGGGAGCCGCTTCCCTTATTCCCTGTATGATTAGCGTTCTCAAATCCCTCATATTCTGTCTTCCTTGGGGTTGTTGATGATCCCAGTGGGGATCCACATTTGGCCATTTCTGATCTCCCGGGGGTCCTGCCTGATTTTGTCTTTCCCAAATTCTCATTCTAGCTTGTCTAATCATCCCTTTTTCCTCAGCAGTAAATAAGATCCCTAAAATAGACTGTATTTCTTCCCAGGTGTAAGTATTGGGACCTAAGAATTGATCTAGTTTTTCAGCTACTCCGAGGGGATCATCTAATAGGGTCCCCATTTCTTTCTTAAAATTTCTTACATCTGTGGTATTTAACGGGACTGCCACAAACCCGATGCCTCCCTGATTACCTCCGAGGGGTACCTCTCGTAAGGGATATAAAAAGACTCCCTCAGATGCGGCAGTCCTACTTCTTGCACATGCAGCTGGGGGTTTTTCTAATTCCGGTGTTGCTGGTGGTGGAGGCAGGGACAACGGTGGCACTGGTGGAGGTACTACGGCCACCGGAGGGGGAGCCACCGTAGGAGGTGGATTATTAAGATATGGAGGCGGTAAGTTATCTAATGGCTCCCATTTATCCTCTTTTTCTTTCCCCTTTTTGTTTTTATCTTCTTCCTCCTCACACTTCTCATCTGTTTTCAAAGTAAATATTGAGGCTGGAAAAGGACGTGAAGTCCTGATCCATAATCCTGCATAATCGCTTTCTTCCTGACTAAAAGGTTCCTTTGAGTTAACATATATATTTAAGGCCTGGCAAACCCAGTCTTCAAAAGATCCAAAACCAGGCCAAAAGACATGTGGTCTTAAAGGCTCCTTTGGCCATTCAACCATGCAATATTGAACTAATTTTAATTTACTTTTTCCTTTTCTGGGGCCCCTTTCATTCCAATTTTTAATCATTATTCCTAATGGACTTTCTGGTGGTATGTCTGGTAATTTGCTCCCTTTCTTCTGGTCCTGGGTCTTCGACTTTTTTTGACCCATCTAGGAATTTTACTGTGGCAATTCCTACAGCCCTTGGTCACCGGTAAGAGTGTCTTGCAGGGGGTTTAGGACCTATCACCCACCCACGAATCCTATAGGAATCGCTTCGGTCCTTCACCGGCCAAGTCCCTCGTGGGAGATTGGAACCGCGGTTAGAAGACCTCCACAATCGCTTCGGAACTAAGTTCCATCTCAGTCACACTCTTACACACACAGGCAACCGAATCCCACCCAACCGAACGGTATACTCCTTTAAATACTTACGACTCCATCGTCTTCGTTCGGATCTTCACGCGCAGAATTACAGGCAAAATAAACTGCTGCGGCTGGCAAGGGAGCTCAAAAAAATCAAATTCTTTGCTTGCCTTTATTCAGGTTCAGGATGGCGTTAGTCCCGACCTGACTGGATCAGGAGCCACCAAATAATGGTGGGGTGCCCCTCCTTGATCAAGTCAGAATGCAGGAACCAAGACCATCCCGGACGAGCCCCCAATTGTGATAAATGATTTAGTCCCAAACAGGATTTTAATTAAAGTTTACAATTTATTAAATGAATAAAGGCAAGCAAACAGCACTGGGCACGCCGGGAGCCTCTGCTCTACCAAGACGTGCACTGTGAAAAACAACACAGCTTCTTTTATAGTCTAGCATTAGTTACATATAATAGGCGTGTTCTCCCTAAAAAACTTTCCACCTCCTGGCTGCGCAGGTGCAGTAGTTCTTTTTGTATCTTTTCGAACTCTCCCCAGCAACCGAGGGGCCCTCCAGGCTATGCATCTCCGACTAAGCTCCCCACTGCCCAGACACAACAGCAGACATCTTGTGTAACAGCCAACACCCTGCACAATACCAGCTGTGGCTACCAAAACCCAAACAAGTTCAACAGCAAGACATAACAGACACTTCTCTTTTAACAAATGCATATAACAAATTGCTTATACACAGTTATCTCAATACACCCCATGCTCACACATACCAAGGATCACCCCATTCACAACATTGTTCAACACCATGACAAGTGCCTCAGTTCTCCCTTAAGATCTCTTGCTTAACACTGTGTAGTTAATCAGCTCAAAACCAGTTTTGAGCTAGCAGAAAAAGAACTATATACATGCTATCTGTTTCCCCTTGGTCTGCGGTTATACAAAGACCAACAAAGTGGTTAAAGATTATAAATTCAGCGAGGGTCACATTTTACTATGCGACTCTAGCATTGTTTTATATTAACACGAATCAGGTGAACACATTTCACAGGAGACCCTCCTGTTGAGTCACAAGGTTCAGAGAAGACCCCCTTGCTTTCTAAACTCCTGTCAGTCTAGGTGCAGCTGGATCGACTCCTAGTCCCAGACTTGGTCAATGGTTTATATCTAAAGGGATTATGAGTATAATAACAGCCTGAGATTCATTCACAGTTGAATAAAGTTCATGACAGTAATTTAAGTATAGATTTGAAAAGCAATAACTTGTAATATACTTGCTATAAAATATTCAGGTTAGTATACACACACATGCATAAAGGCACTAAGAGATATACATAAGCAATTAAAGAGGTATACCTGTTAAAAATTCCCCTTGAGTTCAGTGAAAATATTCACGTCGAATGCTTCAGCATGTTTCTCAATGGGCAAAGGGTCAAGTCTCAAGGAGCGGAGAGTATCAGCCCAAGTCTTGTTGGCTTTCAGTGACAGACCTCCGATGTTCGCAAACAGAAAAGTTTGTGAGCTCTGAGAGGCATCCCACTCAGAGGGAGATGCTGGCCTCAGCCTGCTGCGGTCAAGGAGAACTCAAAGGGTCTCACTTAGTACCGCTGCTTATAGGTTTGGGAGATGATTGGCTTTAGTCATTAGCAAATTACTGGGATTCCAGCTGCGCTGGTACCATTTCACATGAGTTACAATTCAGAGAAGGAAGACTCCAGGGCTGTTGGAGAATGACTTAAGATTCAGATACAGGATGCTCCAAGGTTGTCAGGGGAGGACTGGGATATGTCTCAAGGTTGTCAGGAGAGAACAAATTATCTCTACTTTCGTTTTGGTTTTGTTTTCACCGGGCAACAGGAGTCCTTGAGACAGTCTGCATGACTCCCTGTCTTAGCCATGTAAGAGTCCCTGGTACCGTCAAGGGACGCTTAACTGCCTGACTCATTACACTTATGCTAAGGCCTAGCGAGACTTCCCGAGTTCGAGTTTGTAAATCAGTCTAGAGAGGGAGAAAGAAATGCACCACCACAATAGTGCAAATTCTCCACCTTGCCTGCCCTACCTATCCCTCCTGAACAGCCTATAGCCCTCCATCCCAGCACTCCAGTCATGGGACATTCTACCAAGTCTCACTAATACCAAAGACATCATAGCTCTGGGAACTGACCAACGCTTCCAGTTCATCCTGTTTGTTTCTCATACTGCATGCGTTAGTGTACAAGCATTTCTGATGTACTCCTAAACCTTCTGTGCTCCCTGGAGTAGCGTAAATGCTTTGCCACCCTCAGGCGGTGCCATGCCAACCCTTGGCTTACCTTCAGCTCTTCTGATGGTATCCCCTCCCCCCATCAATCCTAGTTTAAAGCCCTCTCAATCAGTCCTGCCAGTTTACGAGCAAAGAAGTATTTCCCCCATTGGGACAGGTGGATCTCATCAGGCCCCCAGCTGTCTCTCCCAGTCCCCAGCTTTTAGGCCATTTTGCCCGGGACTCAGTGTACCTGTGTGATTGTGCTGTGCATCCCTCTGAGCTCTTTGGGTCTGCAGGCACTGCTGCATGGGCACTTTCTGCTCACCTCTGTGTGCACTGCACCTGCACTTTTGGGTGGCCACAGGCCTCTCTGGTCTCTCTCCCTGGTTTTGTTGAACTTCTCTGCACCTGGATGTGTGCCTTTCCCTAGCTGGTATCACAACCAGGCTTTTTCCCTCGGTGCGCACCTTCCCTTCCAGGCTGACTGTGCCCAGTGGTCTCAGGTCCCCTGTGGCACCCACCTCCCCAGGGAGCAGCTTGCCAGGGGACCCAGCACCCTGCCCACCCCTCTACTCCAATTCCCTGGGCAGCCTCCTCAGCATCTGCCCATGCTGCTGAGGGTCTAGGAGGCTGGTCCCCACTGCACCTCCCACATGTCTGTGCCATGGTGTGGCATCCTGTCTTTTCCACCCACCATTTTCTCTCCTCTCAGGTGAGATGAGGCTAAGAGCCGTGAGGCAAAGCAGCAGGCAGCTGCCTCTATCTCCCTCCCTTTCTCCTCAGACACCCTTTGCTCCCGCTGCTGCAGGGTTGTTATTATAGTATATGGTTGCTACCTCCCCCTCGCGCCGCTCGCTGCTCCGCAGCTGTGCAGCGTCTTGGCCCCGTTCCGCGCCTGGCCACCGCCCAAGTCCCTGCTGTGAGGGGAGCACCAGGCCCCACCCGCGTGGGGGGACACTAACGGCCGGTACACTAACAGACGGGCGCGCCAATGACTTCCCGTCCGCTCCTCAGCGCCTAACGCCGCCTGGCCCCGGCCCTGCCCTGCCCGCAGCTGCGGCGGCTGGTGGAGCACGGCCCACGGCGGGGCGGGCGCTGCCCTGGCTCCCAGACAGCTGGGGAACGTGGCGCTGCGGATTATTGCAGACTAAGCAGTCTGGCTCAGTAGTAGCGGGCGGGGGGAAGCAGGCGGGCGGGTAAGTAGGGGGAGCATGTATGTGTAAGGAGGGGATGGGAGGAGAGGGGGGTGAGCTGACAGCCAGCTACCATCAGAATTAGCTCATTGTTCAATATAACCAGCACTGACAGCCAAAACCCATCCTGAGAGAGAGGGATAGAGACTTTCCCCCAATCATCCCCACCCCTTTCTTTTTTTCTTGAAGGCTGCACTTTGGAAGAGGTGCAGTCATTCTTCCCACACCCCCTACCCTCTCTCCACTCCTCCAACTATAAATTCCATTCTGCAGCATGCTGCCCTTTTTTAATCCACATTTGTGTTTCAGATTATGTAGAAAAAACAGAAAGTGAGCAGGGAGCTGGGGCTTTTGTCTGTAAGTATACGCAATTCCAATCCACAGTTGTGTTTGGAGGTTTTTTTGTTTGTGTTTGGGGTTTTTTTTGTTTTGTTTTGAATTCTCTCTTTGTTTCTTTTTCCTTCCTTTTGCCCTTAGCTGGACTTTGCTGCAGCTTGACTCCCCCCCCCCCCTTCAGTGCACGTTTTCAAATAGGCTTTCTTAAAGAAGATGAGAAACGTGCAGTATATATATTTAACTGTTTGTCTTTATCCTTTAAGGCTGGATTTCTAGGCTGGGGATTTTTCTGCACGCATTCAAGGGAAGATGTGAAGTGGTTTTCTAAATCTGTTGGGATTTTTTTTGTCTGCTCCTGCACTTCAAAAACACCAAAATGCATTTTTGAACATAATGCACTTTGCTTTTTTAGCATGCATGAAAGGCTCTCAGTTTGGTTTTCTGTCTCTCTCCTTCTCCCTTGTAAAATGAATCTCTCTCTTCTCTGCCCTGTCACTGGATTCTTCTCAGGCTGCTGGGGCTTATTTTTAGAAAGCAGTCATTCTTGCAACAGCCTTCTGCATTTTTGTATATGCAGCAGTTAAATTTTGGGTGGTTCTTTTGGAAAAAAATAAACCCCACCACAACAAACCAACAAAACAAATGCATTTTGGTGTACATTTAGTGATGTACTTTCTTCCAAATGTTTCTGTGTACACCTATAGATATGTTTGCAATTTTATATCCAATCTGTATGTATGTGTTTGTACGTAAATATATGACTCATACCTAATTACATTTCATACATACACACTATAGGTAAGAAATATATAATCAATAGAAGAGAACTTAAATTTTTGTCACTATATGAAAACTGATACAGGAGTTATGCTACAAATACAGTCAATTAAGAGTAGTAATTTAAAAGGTGTCATTTAAATGAGATAGCACCTACTCTTCCCCCCCCCCCCCCCGCCCCCCCATTTAAAGTAGGAGTGTGTATGTGTGGAGTAAAGGGAGAGAAAACTGTAGGTTATGTAATGTAGTGTCATTTCCAAAAATGCATACTCTGGGCCATTGCATTGTGAAAGCCTGACACTATTATACTCGTTTCTTAATTGCAAAACCCCCAACACTTTGTAGTATGCCTGGGCACAATGGACCACCTTTACAGTAAGCATAGGATGATGGATTTTTGTCCACTTGGGTGATTTTTAAGTGTGTTAACCATCAGGTATAGTGCTCTTTAGAGAGGTATGAACTGCTAAGAATAGCATAGGGGTTTGCAAATCCAGGTATCAGGGATTCCTTTGTCCTATATTTAAGCCTACAGACCACTGAAATGCAGAGAAGCTTAATAGAAGATCTAGTTAGCATAAATGACTTTAATCTTAATCACTGAAGCTTATACTTGGTTCATTCACTGTTATACTGGCAAAAAGCCTTTAAAATGTTGTGACACTCAGAGTAACATTTTTTCTTTTTTTTTTTAATTATTTTCAGATTGTTCTCCTTGTGCTACTTGAGAGAAACTGCAATCCAAAGACTTAACAGAATCTAAAAATGGTAAGAGTTAGTTGCTTTAGCAAAGAATCAGTAATTTTTTTATATAAATACAAACCTTCTTTCCCCATTCCCAACACCCATTTATAAATATGACCCACATAAGACTTACTTTTTGAGATTACCGGGATTTGCCATACAATGATTGATGTACTCTGGAAACCTCCGTATGTTGGAGATTCATGAGTTTTTTGAATAAAAAACTGAAATCCTTCTTTGTGCAGTAAGGCTTATTTAATTAGCTTATTTAAAAAGTGAAAAGTGTTTAGCAGAGTATGAAAAATACACATAACATATGTAGGAATACATATAGACAAAGCAATATCCAATAATTTCACCACCACTTCCCCCCCCCAAAAAGAAGAAATAAGTCATTACATTTAGTAAATGAAACATTTAATGTTATTCTGTCAGGGAATTAAATAAGATGCCAACTAATTTTTCTTATTATTTAATAAATTTTCCAGAAGGATAGCCTTTCTTTGTGGTAGGAATCTGTTCCAGAAAAAAAGGATAGGCCTCAGCCTAACTTAACTTATAAACACTTAGTTGGAATGTATTTATTGAACAGAATTGCAGCAGTTATTCATTTCCTTCACTGCTAATTATGTTTATATTTTTACTGGTTTGCTGGCCCATTTTTTATACTGTGAGCTACTACTGCTGCTGAATACCTAATTTTAACGATGAAACACATTATACATCTAAACATTCTCTATATATGGTATTCTCCAAGAATGGTTATATGTCTCAGTCAGCAGAACAAAGAAAATAATTTTTTACGAAAAGGGTATGTAAGGTAAGCAGAACTAGGTAGATTAGATGCTCTGTAGTCATATAACGTTCTTGATTGAAGATGCAACTATTACTGAAGTATGTCTGAATACATATATTGACATAAATGTGATATATTTTGGGTGCTACATCATACTACTTTCATAGTCAAAAATCTGCTAATTTCTACAGGGGCAATAGTTTGTCTGAAGTAGCATTGCATAGGGTGTGCATTAGCACAAAATATTTTCCAAAGTGTGAGGCTCTCAAGGACATAATCTTATAAAGGTAGGGTTAAATTAATTGCATAAATTATTATAATTGTCTCAGTCTTTGGAGTTGTTTTGACTTGGGGGAGGGGGATGAAGCAAAGAATGTTTAAAATAAAAAATATGTAATCTATTATATAGCTTTTTTCTGTTTGGCTCCTTGTTTTATAGCATTCCTATCTGCAAAAATAAACTTGCAAATTCTGGAGTTTTAGTCTATTTTGGAATCTACTTTTACCAAAATGCTTTGCTCATTCATATATAAATGAATAGTTGAGGGTAGGGAATTAAAAAGGAAAAGATTCCCTTAAATTTTCTGTTCCAATTTTCTGATTCTGATTTTCTATTCACTGTGAATAGAAATCATGTTAAAATATATTCTCTTCACACAACTGTGGAATATTGGATAAGGAAACTTTTCCTACCAACACCAAAGTGACAATGAGCCCACATTTTGAGATGGTATGCAGGCTGCTATGTGCAATATATGACAATCTATGGAATTAAATATTATTTCAGGTTTTGTTAGGCATAAAATAGACATTGATTTTTACCAGCAGATGGTTCTTAGATTGAAAATCTGATCAACAATCAAAAAAAAAAAAGTGGAATCGGGGATTTTCACAACAAATAGAAAACTTTTCAAAAACAGCCAAATGAAATTTTAATTTATGTTACACTGCAGAACTTACAATAGGAAAACTAAATAAATGGGTAATTACATTTGATTTTCTGCATTTGGATAGTTTTAAGTTGTATTATATATTCTGGCCTGGAGGCTGGCTTTACAAAACTGATTTCACTGACTGCTACAGGAACCTTGCTTTTGTAAAGCCAGCCTCCAAGCCAGAACATAAAATACAACTTAAAACTATCCAAATGTGATTGTTGATCAGAATTTCAATCTAAGACTAGATTTTGCCCCAGTTTACAAGGTTGCTTAAAATATGAGACTTGGCAGACTCTCTTCCCCTACCACCATTTTTGGGCGCAATAATACGAAATATAATGAAGTCAGACCACTGACATACTTTCTTTGCAGTAGTGGACGCACTTGTCTTTGGCATAGTTCTTGTATTTATTCCAAGTGTCTCCTTAGCCATTCTAATTTGCAGGAAAAATTCTTGTTTGCATATTTAAGTAATCAACACTTTCTACACTGAAATATGTAATTGTCAAAGTTTTTACTTTTTTAAAATATAACAACATATGCAAAGGCTGTATTCTGCTTTCACTGGTCATTGAGAATTTAGCTGTTATGTTTCACCAGGCTGAACTAAACTTTATAAAGGGAAAAAATCAAACTAATCAAACTATTTCCTTTGCTAAACTGAAGGTACATTAATTATTTAGTTACAGTAAAATTAAAAGTGGCTAGAATAAGCTTGTTGAGTGAGAACAAATTAATACTTGGATTAACTTCACTGTTTTAACTTCTCAGTTTCTTAATGTTTTTATTCCATAAAGTATTTCTTAAACTCCTTACAAGTAAAAACGAGCACTGTAGAAGGTTAGTTTTTAATGCTGCTTCTCTTTTTCCTAGACTTAGAATTATGATTTGCTCATACCTGGTTAATAAATCTTTCTTGGAGCTGTATAATATTAACATACTCAATAATTTAAAGACAAATAAAAAGGCAAAAGAGTGTACTTTGTATTGTTCTGACAATTTTAACTCATGGATGTTTTGAGCCATCTTACATAAGAAGATCTGACATTTAAGGATCTGTCCTTAATTGTGTAAAATTTATTTGCTTACAAAGTGACCCCTGAAGAAAGAAGGAACCTTTTATATTTCTTTGCAATCTATAAAGTCCTGAGATGGTTTTTTTTAAAACTTTTTTTTTTTTTTAAATTTAAAATGCTAGAATTTCAGTATACCACCTTCCTGGAAATTGCTCTATGTCATAATGTACAAAGTTTTTTGTGATCTCCAGTCAGTTTTCTGTCCAGTTTTCTGTGACCTCCAAGAAGACTTTTAGCAAAACCAGGAAAGATGTTTTTTAAGGTAAACACTTTGTGAACTGTATAAAAGGCCTGTTTGATTTCTTTCTTTAAAAACAAAGTGATCTGGTTGTTTTCTTTTAAAGCACTCCAGCGTGCCCTTTCCCCCCATTCCTGTTGCAGTTCATTTCTGGGCTTCAAGTTTAACACTGAGAGTTTGCAGTGCAGGTGCTAAGGAATTTAAATGGCAGGTTGTCGTGGTTTAACCCCAGCCAGCAACTAAACACCACACAGCCGCTCACTCACTCCCCCCCCACCCAGTGGGATGGGGGAGAAAATCGGGAAAAGAAGCAAAACCCGTGGGTTGAGATAAGAACAGTTTAATAGAACAGAAAAGAAGAAACTAATAATGATAATGATAACACTAATAAAATGACAACAGTAATAATGAAAGGATTGGAATGTACAAATGATGCGCAGTGCAATTGCTCACCACCCGCCGACCGACACCCAGCCAGTCCCCAAGCGGCGATTCCCCGCCCCCACTTCCCCGTTCCTATACTAGATGGGACGTCACATGGTATGGAATACCCCGTTGGCCAGTTTGGGTCAGGTGCCCTGGCTGTGTCCTGTGCCAACTTCTGGTGTCCCTCCAGCTTTCTTGCTGGCTGGGCATGAGAAGCTGAAAAATCCTTGACTTTAGACTAAACACTACTTAGCAACAACTGAAAACATCAGTGTTATCAACATTCTTTGCATACTGAACTCAAAACATAGCACTGTACCAGCTACTAGGAAGACAGTTAACTCTATCCCAGCTGAAACTAGGACACAGGTTTATCACTAACTAATAAAAGCATGTATCAGTAAACAGATACATCCCTTATAATTTAATTTTGACCTACCTGAAAATAAAGAAAAAAATATTCCAGAGCAGCTCATTATTTTACTTCTGACTTACCATGATTAGATGGCTTTCTTCTAAAGCACTAGCACTGTGGAATCTCAGAGGCTAGGTATTGTACAGTATAGCTACATCATCCCAAAGCGAAAGACCCTAAAGGAAGGTCATTTGGGTTGAACATTTCCTGTAGTGTATCCTTGTCTGAACTGGATCACTTATGAGGTTATTTTATCATTTGCATTCTCTGCATTTTATAATCTTACTTGGAAAAAAAGAGAAAAATGGGATGGTGGCCTCTTGGAGAGAAAGACAATTGGGGGAAAGCTTTTTTTTTTTTCATTAAGTCGGAGAAAGAAATGACAACCTGCATTTGGATAAAGGTAAAAAATCATCATCTTTTTTTTTTTTTTTTTTTCCAGTTCATAAGGAAATGTATAACATCATTTAAGTTAATTGAAGATATATATATGAGAAAGCTTATATTTAAGATTTCATCCCAACTTACCTATTTAAGAACCCTTTTCCACTGGGTTATCTGCAGATACTTTTACACATTCTGTAATTTTCTGTGTCTATAATATGATTTCATTTTAGTTGGAACAACTGTTCATAGCTTTAGGATAATCTATGGAAACTGGAGCCTGGGATTAGTCTGACAGAGGCAAACATTGTTATGTAACTTTTATATGCTCTGAGGAATAAGAAGAATGTGATACTAGGATGAGGTGTTAAGTTCAACCTGATACTAGATAAACACTGGACAAATGTAACTCCTGGTTCTGGCATGAGAAAACTTATACTACTTTGTTGATTATTACTGAGTCTGGAACTGGAATTGAATTCTCCTTTATGGTAGTTCAGAACTGCATAGGAACTTTAGGAATATATCAGATCCTTTTCTCTTTATATGTAGCCATGGGCAGAATTTGGTCAAGAAAAGTGTTTTGGGTTTGTGTGGTGGGGTTTGGGTAGTGGGGGAGGGGGCCGTAGGGGTGGCTCCTGTGAGAAGCTGCTAGAAGCTTCCCCGGCTCCAAGTCGGACCCACCTCTGGCCAAGGCTGACCCAATCAGCGACGGCAGTAGCACCTCTGCAATAACATATTTAAGAAGGGGAACCTACAGTGGGGGAGGAGATTGGAATGTGAGAGGAACACCTATGCAGATACCAAGGTCAGGGAAGAAGGAGGGGGAGGAGGTGCGCCAGAGGAGGTGATGCCCCTGCAGCCCATGGTGAGATGGCAGGCTGTCCCCCTGCAGCCCGTGGAGAGGACCTCACGCTGGAGCAGTCAGATGTCCCTGAAGATGGGAAAGTCCATGCTGGAGCAGCCTGTGCCTGAAGATCTGTGGCCCGTGGAAAGGACCCATGCCAGAGAAGTTCGTGGAGAAGTGTCTCCCATGGGAGGGACCCCATGCTAGAGCAGGGGACGAGTGAGGAGTCCTCCCCATGAGGTGGAAGGAGCGGCAGAGACAAGGTGTGATGAACTGACCACAACCCCCATTCCCTGTCCTCGTGCCGCTGGGGGGAGGAGGTAGAGAAAACCGTGAGTGGAGTTGAGCCTGGGAAGGAGGGAGGGGTGGGGGGAAGGTGTTTTAAGATTTGGTTTTACTTCCTAATATCCTTGTTTTGATTTGATTTGTAGTAAATTAAATTGATTTTGTTTCTTCCCCAAGTTGAGCCTGTCTTTTGCCCGTGACCATAAGTGGGGAGTGATTCCTCCCTGTCCTTGTCTTGACCCATGAGTGTTTCTTTATATTTTATCATCATCATCCCACTAGGGCCGGGGGGGAGGAGTGAGCGAGCGAGCAGCTTTGTGGTGCTTTGTTGCCGGCTGGGCTTAAACCATGACAAGAAGTTACTGAGAGGTATGATAGTTAAGCAGTTTTGGTCATCTGAATGTGTATATTGTGCTTTTTTAGTGTGCTTATGTATTGTACATGAAGAATACATTTGATGCAATTTGTCCTACAATACTTGATTGCTGAAATCTTACTGAGAATTAAGGCCTTCCCAACTTACAAAATAAATAAGCAGAAATAAAAGCTCACTTTTTTCAATACTTCTGCTGATTTAGCTGTTCAATTGTGTAGAAAAAGCACCTTTACTTGATTATGGTTAGAACAATTTGAAGTAGAGTTTAAAACAATGTCATTGTCCAAAGCAGATACTGTGGGTATTTCTGTGGTAGAATTCATATGCACATTTAAAAGCAAAGTAGCTATATATATGGGAGTCTACACAGTCACAAACATGCACACTCCAGATGCTAACATTTTATAATTGTGCACCAGCATAGTGTATCTGAACAGGACAATGTTGACACATGGAATTGGAGGTTTAAATAATACTTTGTTTTTTTCCAGGACAAATCTTTATTGAACTTTTTTCACAAAGGCTGAAATCTTGAAAAATCAGAAATAAGAATTCATGTACAACTTGTAATAGTATGCAGTCATGACACTGCTTTTCAAGTGTTGGGAGCAAAAGCTTTCACCAATAAACAATTTTTTTTCATCATAATACTGCTGCCCCACACCTGAGCTCTGAGCATTGTGTGTATGCCTAAAGAGAGAGAGACTACACCTAACAGTCCTAGAACAACTTCATAAAAATAATTCAGTTAGCATCATTGACTGAGACAGGATATTTCAATAAAATATTTTTAAATGTTTGTATTTTCCTTTTGTTTCAAAGATTTTTTCACTCTGATGCTGCTTTAAACCATATTGGTTGAGGGTGCAATCTGTAAAGGTGCAAAAATGTTCTTTTCAAATGTTTAATGTGGAATGATACTATGAATCATTTTTTGAATATTACATGAAATTCAATTTAGGCTTCTGATCTGGCAAATTCACTGTAGCACTACTGAATGAATCCCTATGTAGATGTTCCTCTGTAGGTTGCTGATGTTTCCTTCTGTAAATACTGCATTAAAAAAACACCTTCAAAATATGTAACTTTTTTTCATTCAACAAGAAGAAATGTTTCTGGATTAATTTTGTTAACTGTAACCTTCTTGTCTGTCTACTTGCATAGAACACCTTTGTGGGATATATGTTTAAAAAAAGTTCAAAGAAATTTGTATGTTCTCACTGAAAGTAGTATGAGCCTTGACTTAATATACACAGTATCAGAAAGAATTCTTAAATTCTTAAAACGTTGATGTTTAGAAAGCACACGTTGCCATCATACAGCTACTCAAAAAGATTAAGTTAGAGAGGAACAAATCTTTCTTTATTTTGACAAGAATATCTCTGTGACAAATCTTCCAACATTAAAGGGTACAAGTAAATAACTCTATTACTGCTGGCAGAAAAAAATCCTCTGGAAATATTGGTAAATTTTCTTACCCTTAATTTCTCAGATAAGTTAATAAATAAAGCAACAAGAACAGAAACAAAATAATACTTGCTAGGCAAAGTTCTTTTCCTTTATGTCACCTGATTAGATAAATTCCAGAATCCATAAGTATTTTATTATTTACAACATACATAATATATTATGATACTGTTTAGATTGTGCTTTTATATTTCGAGTAACAGTAAAGCAGTATGCATTAAATGATGGTAGATGATGGTAATATGGTGACTGTGCAGGTAAATGTGCCATAATGCTTTCAAGCACCTGTTACAATATCATCAGCTGTGGCCATTACATCTCTCTTAATGTGGTAACTACTGGCTGTAGTTCCATCTCTCATTTCCAAGAGTACCACTGGGGCCTTTAATACTTGCCTGAAATATGCTGATTGGGCAAGAGGTTGGTATCCCATGAGGGGTAAGACTAACTGCTGGGCTCTGCAGGAAAGTAGTCATTAGAGGCAGTGTGCTTGCTGCTACTTGGAGAACATCATCAGTGTGGATTTCTAGTCATCTTTGGTATGTGTGAGAAATTTAAACAAAATTTAAAAAAAAACACAAAAGTTTTAATCAAAAACAGTGTATTAATTCTTCTGTAAGTTACAATATTCAGGCTATTAATTTAGGAAATTTATAGGAAATAAAACAGGAAAAAAATGAAACATACTTTGGGATTTGGCTTGTTGTATATGTTTTGTATACCCCAAGATTGGAAGTAGGGAACTGGGAGAGCATACAGGAGAAGTGTTAGTCTGGGTTTTCTCTGTTCTTACTCTTTCTTTGGGATTCAACTACTGGCCATTGTTCTTGCTGTTCTTTCCCTTAGGAACAAAACTTAATGGAGTGAGGATACTGAGCTAAATAGACTTTTGGTCAGCCTATGGTTACTCTGACAGTGCTTTTTCTTCCTCCTGTGTTGCACCCAGTAATTTGCTAGTCTCAAGTATGAAACTACCTAAGAACTTGAGCATGCAGCCTTTGGTCCTGAATTTTGCTGCCATATTCTGTGTTCACCTAACTTAGTAACAAGAGACTTGGTCTTGCATCTGCTTCCACAGTTACCATTAAGTGTAAATACAAATAGTTACTAATTAAACATTTCATTACACTTCTTCCCTGGAGTTTCTTCCTTTCTGTTCCATTAAACTGTTCTTATCTCAACCCACAAGTTTTACCTTTTTTTCCCCCGATTCTCTCCCCCATCCCACTGGGTGGGGGGAGTGAGTGAGCGGCTGCGTGGTGCTTAGTTGCTGGCTGGGGTTAAACCACGACATATTGTTTTAATATTCAGGCCTGTTATAATTGTTTTTCTGTGTGTGTATGTTAATATCTTAAGTAAAATAAGAAAAGCTGCTATTGTAGTACACAGGCAAACAAAATTAAGACAAAAAGGTGTTGGGTTGCACTGGTTTTTGAGTTTGGCTTGTTTGTATTTTGATTTTTGTAATGTTTTATAGTTTCAGAGTCCATACACTGAAATTCATTGGTGGAATAAAGTAGTTCATAGTTGTTTGCATTAGACAGTTGGCTGCATTAGACAAATTATTGCCAGCAGGTCAAGGGAGGTGATCCTTCCCCTTTATTCAGCACTGGTGAGGCCACACCTGAAGTCCTGTGTCCAGTTCTGGGCTCCTCAGTGCAAGAGAGAAATGGACATACTGGAGGGAGTCCAGCAAAGGGCCACAAAGATGATTAAGGACTGGAGCACCTCACATATGAGGAAAGGCTGAGAGGGCTGGGACTGTTTAGCCTAGAGAAGAGAAAGCTCAGGGGGCATCTCATCAATGTATATAAATACCTGAAAGGAGGGTACAAAGACGACAGAGCCAGGCTCTATTCAGTGGTGTCTGCTGACAGAACAAGAGGCAACGGGCACAAACTGAAACACAGGAGGTTCCATCTCAGCATCAGGAAACCCTTTTTTACTGTGAAGGTGACTGAGCACTGGAACAGGTTGCCCAGGGAGGTTGTGGAGTCTCCCTCCTTGGAGATATTAAAAAAATGTCTAGACATGGTCCTGGGCAAGTGGCTCTAGGTGGCCCTGCTTGAGCAGAGGGGTTTGTCAAGATGACTTCAAGAAGTCCCTTCCAACCTCATCTATTCTGTGATTCTGCGATTCTGTGATTCTGTTTTATTGATTAATGGAACTTTTCATATAATATACATTTCTATCTTCTTATTATTTTGGAAAAATATTTGCAATTATTTTCCTTCCAAGGAGTGTGATATTCTAGTAATGGGTATCTTGGTTAAATTCATTAATTCAGTCAGAAGTTGGATGAGCATTTATGACAGTGTTCACAATGTACCACTTGATTTCTTTTTCTTCATATGCATGTTAAATATTAACAATGCTTTGCAATGGTTTTTGCATGCTTGATGTAGAAAATGAGCAGCTTGAGACTACTTGTAGCACATAAGCTATATTCATCCTGACTAGTACAGAAAAATGCAAATTGATCTCTGCCAGAAAAATTGCATTACACTCGGGTGTCGTGGTTTAACCCCAGCCAGCAACTAAGCACCACGCAGCTGCTCACTCACTCCCCCCCACACAGTGGGATGGGGGAGAGAATCAGGAAAAAAAAGTAAAACTCGTGGGTTGAGATAAGAACAGCTTAATGGAACAGAAAGGAAGAAACTCCAGGGAAGAAGTGTTATCTATAACTAGCCTCATTCAGTCATGTATGCCAGAAGAAAACTGAAGTTTCTGTTGGGGAGTTCTTACCAGCTGAAGAATTGGCAGGAATGTGCTGACTATACTCAAGCTAGATTAGGTTGTGTATTTTGTCCTGGTTTCAGCTGGGATAGAGTTAACTGTCTTCCTAGTAGCTGGTACAGTGCTATGTTTTGAGTTCAGAGCGAAGAATGTTGATAACACTGATGTTTTCAGTTGTTGCTCAGTAGTGTTTAGACTAATGTCAAGGATTTTTCAGCTTCTCATGCCCAGCCAGCGAGAAAGCTGGAGGGGCACAAGAAGTTGGCACAGGACACAGCCAGGGCACCTGACCCAAACTGGCCAACGGGGTATTCCATACCATGTGACGTCCCATCCAGTATAGGAACGGGGAAGTGGGGGGGCAGGGATTCGCCGCTCGGGGACTGGCTGGGTGTCGGTCGGCGGGTGGTGAGCAATTGCACTGCGCATCATTTGTACATTCCAATCCTTTCATTATTGCTGTTGTCATTTTATTAGTGTTATCATTATCATTATTAGTTTCTTCTTTTCTGTTCTATTAAACCGTTCTTATCTCAACCCATGGGTTTTGCTTCTTTTCCCGATTTTCTCCCCCATCCCACTGGGTGGGGGGGGAGTGAGTGAGCGGCTGCGTGGTGTTTAGTTGCTGGCTGGGGTTAAACCACGACAGTCCTTTTTGGCGCCCAACGTGGGGCCCGAAGGGTTGAGATAACGACAAACCTGACCAGAGCTTGTTAAAACAAATTTGTTATAAGCATTCATTATATCGGTCTAATAGTCGCTGGTCATTATGTTGATTTATGTGTTCTTAGAGTTGTTGCTCTGGTTTTTAAAGTTCTGTTATGTATCACCTCGCTTGCTGTATGTAGTCCCTCTTCTGCTGCTTATCATCCGTGGGAGGTGGATTAAGGTTTTCGCTTTGATGTATTGTATAACACTGGTTTATGGTATGATAAAGTCCTCAGCTGTGGGATTAATCCGGTACTTGCACTCAGCATTGTCACCTTTATACTGTGGAAGCCATCTGTGGGAAACTATTAATAATTATACCATTTACCTTTCCTCCTTGGAAAACCAGTCTATGGGTGGGATACCTTTCTTCCCCTCTCCTTTCTCCTTCAGTCCAGTTACAATGGTGTTTGAGAATTTTGAAAAATTTGAATACTCTTGGGATGTTGGGACCAGCACGGTCCTAGCCCTACTGCTAGGAATTAGCATGCTTCTGAATGTGGTTCAGCTGTCGTTTAAGGTTAAACAACTATTTAAGAAAAATCACCCAGAGATCTGCCCCAAGGCTGGATAATTATGAGTGGCAGGGTGTGTGGGGTAGTATGGGCAAGTACCTAGAAAAGTGGGCACCTCCAATGTTTTGGAAATTCACCCCTGAACAAGTGCAGAATCCAGAAGAACTAGTAAAATATTTGGAAAAGGTATGCTGTCACCCCGGCAGCTCCAGAGAGATACAAATTACTGCAACGTGCTGGGGCCTGGCCCATGCCTATCGAGCCCTGTTCGACACCACTCAGTACCCTCAAGGGGAAGAGAAGGTCTCTGGACCTAACAACAAAACGATGAGCACTGCGGTCACTCAAACCTTGGCAACGGGCGCTGCGGCCCCTCCAGCCCCGGCGACGAGCACTGTGGCTACCCAAACCTCAGCAACAGGCACTGCAGCCCCTCCAGCCTCGGCAATGAGCACGGCAGCTACCCAAACCTCGGCAACGGGCACTGAGGTCCCTCCAGCCCCAGCAACGAGCACAGCAGCTACCCAAACCTTGGCAACAGACACTGCGGTTATCCAAGACCCGGCGAGCGGTACTGCAACTGAACCAGCTGACCAACCTGCACCAGTATCAGTTGCCCCCGTACAGAAAAAGAAATATACAAAAAAATCAGTTCGCTTAGCGAAGGATGAAGGCGAACCAGGGTCATCACGGGAACAGGAGGAAGAGGCAGAACCAGAGGTAATAACCCGGTCCCTATCCTTGAGTGAGCTGCGGGATATGCGAAAAGATTTTGGCCGCCGTATAGGTGAGCATATTATCACCTGGCTCCTCCGATGCTGGGACAATGGGGCTAATAGCTTGGAATTAGAAGGTAGGGAAGCCAAGCAGCTGGGATCGCTTGCCAGGGAAGGTGGCATTGACAAGGCAATTGGAAGAGGGACACAAGCCATCAGCCTCTGGAGGCGACTCCTGTCAAGTGTGAAGGAAAGGTACCCCTTCAAGGAAGATGTTATATGTCAATCAAGCAAGTGGACAACCATGGAAAGAGGTATCCAATATCTGAGGGAATTAGCCATGATAGGGACAATTCATCATGATCTGGACAACCCACAATTACCCAAAGATCCAGATGAAGTCCAATGCACACGACCCATGTGGCGGAAGTTTGTACGGAGCGCACCATCGTCCTATGCCAACTCACTGGCAATAATGACCTGGAAAGACGAAGAGGCACCGACAGTGGATGAAGTGGCTCGCCAACTCCGTCAATACGAAGAAAATCTCTCCTCCTCCCTAGAAGCCTGCATTTCGGCTGTGGAGAAGCTGTCCGAGGATTTCCAGCAATTCAAAGAGGAGATGTCCTGTTGCCCACCTGTAAGGACCAATGTCTCAGCTATTAGGAGTGAGCGCTCCTCTGCCCAAGAGAGAGAATATAGAAGGTACACACCGCGAGGTGCCCTGTGGTTTTACTTATGTGATCATGGAGAGGACATGAGGAAATGGGATGGAAAACCTACCTCGGTCCTAAATGCACGGGTACGTGAGCTGCGAGGAAAAAACACCACAAAAGGGGATTCTACCAGGAAAAATGCCGCTCCGGTTTCCAAACAGAGTAGAAGGGCTGATCTTATTTCTGATCCTCTTGAAGGGACTTCTGAGCCAATTTTACGAGAAGTGAATACTGGATACTCTGACCAGAATTAGAGGGGCCCTGCCTCCAGCCAGGTGGAGGAAAGGGATAACCGGGTCTATTGGACTGTGTGGATTCGATGGCCTGGCACGTTAGACCCACAGGAGTATAAGGCTCTAGTAGACACCGGCGCACAGTGTACTCTAATGCCATCAAGTTATGAAGGGGCAGAACCCATTTGTATTTCTGGTGTGACAGGGGGATCCCAAGACTTAACTGTATTGGAAGCTGAAGTAAGCCTAATGGGGAATGAGTGGCAGAAACACCCCATTGTGACTGGTCCAGAGGCTCCGTGCATCCTTGGCATAGACTACCTCAGGAGAGGGTATTTTAAGGACCCAAAGGGGTATCGATGGGCTTTTGGTATAGCTGCCTTGGAGACGGAGGGCACGGAACAGCTGTCTACCCTGCCTGGTCTCTCTCAAGACCCTTCGATTGTGGGGTTGCTGAGGGTCGAAGAACAACAAGTACCAATTGCTACCACGACGGTGCACCAGCGCCAATATCGCACCAACCGAGACTCTCTGATTCCCATCCACAAGTTGATTTGCCAACTGGAGAGCCAAGGAGTGATCAGCAAAACTCGCTCACCTTTTAATAGTCCCATATGGCCCGTGCGAAAGTCTAATGGGGAGTGGAGACTAACAGTTGACTATCGCGGCCTGAATGAAGTTACGCCACCGCTGAGTGCTGCCGTTCCAGATATGCTAGAACTTCAATACGAACTAGAGTCAAAGGCAGCCAAGTGGTATGCCACAGTTGACATTGCTAATGCGTTTTTCTCGATCCCTCTGGCAGCAGAGTGTCGTTCACAATTTGCCTTTACTTGGAGGGGTGTCCAGTACACTTGGAATCGATTGCCCCAGGGGTGGAAACACAGCCCCACCATTTGCCATGGACTAATCCAGGCTGCACTGGAAAAAGGTGAAGCTCCGGAACACCTGCAATACATTGATGACATCGTCGTATGGGGCAACACGGCAGAAGAAGTCTTTGAGAAAGGGAAGAAAATAATCCAAATCCTTCTGAAAGCCGGTTTTGCCATAAAAGAAAGTAAGGTCAAGGGACCTGCACAGGAGATCCAGTTTTTAGGAATAAAATGGCAAGATGGGCGTCGTCAGATCCCAATGGATGTGATTAACAAAATAGCAGCTATGTCTCCACCAACTAATAAAAAGGAAACACAGGCCTTCTTAGGTGTCGTGGGCTTTTGGAGAATGCATATTCCAAATTACAGTCTGATTGTAAGCCCTCTCTATCCAGTGACCCGGAAGAAGAATGATTTTAAATGGGGCCCTGAGCAACAACAAGCCTTTGAACAAATTAAACGGGAGATTGTTCACGCAGTAGCCCTTGGACCAGTCCGGGCAGGACAAGATGTTAAAAATGTGCTCTGTACTGCAGCTGGGGAGAATGGCCCTACCTGGAGCCTCTGGCAGAAAGCACCTGGGGAGACCCGAGGCCGACCCCTGGGGTTTTGGAGTCGAGGATATCGGGGATCCGAAGCTCGCTATACTCCAACTGAAAAAGAGATATTGGCAGCATATGAAGGAGTTCAAGCTGCCTCAGAAGTGGTTGGTGCTGAAACACAGCTCCTCTTAGCACCCCGACTGCCGGTGCTGGGCTGGATGTTCAAAGGGAGGGTCTCCTCTACACATCACGCGACTGATGCCACGTGGAGTAAGTGGATTGCACTGATCACACAACGGGCTCGCATAGGAAACCCCAGTCGCCCAGGAATTTTGGAAGTGATCACGGACTGGCCAGAAGGCAAAGATTTTGGAATGTCGCCAGAGGAGGAGGTGGCACGTGCTGAAGAGGCCCCGCTGTATAATAAACTGCCAGAAAATGAGAGGCAATATGCCCTGTTCACTGATGGGTCCTGTTGCATCGTGGGAAAGCATCGGAGGTGGAAGGCTGCTGTATGGAGTCCTACACGACAAGTTGCAGAAACTGCTGAAGGAGAAGGTGAATCGAGTCAGTTTGCAGAGGTGAAAGCCATCCAGCTAGCATTAGATATTGCTGAAAGAGAAAAGTGGCCAGTGCTCTATCTCTATACTGACTCATGGATGGTGGCAAATGCCCTGTGGGGGTGGCTACAGCAATGGAAGCAGAGCAACTGGCAGCACAGAGGTAAACCCATCTGGGCTGCCGCACTGTGGCAAGATATTGCATCCCGGCTAGAGAATCTGGTTGTAAAAGTACGTCATGTAGATGCTCACATACCCAAGAGTCAGGCCACTGAAGAACATCAAAACAACCAACAGGTGGATCAGGCTGCCAAGATTGAAGTGGCTCAGGTGGACCTGGACTGGCAACATAAGGGTGAGCTATTTATGGCTCTCTGGGCCCATGATGCTTCAGGCCATCAGGGAAGAGATGCAACATATAGATGGGCTCGTGACCGAGGGGTGGACTTGACCATGGACACTATTGCACAGGTTATCCATGAATGTGAAACATGTGCTGCAATTAAGCAAGCCAAGCAGTTAAAGCCCCTGTGGTATGGAGGGCGATGGCTGAAATATAAATATGGAGAAGCCTGTCAGATTGACTATATCACACTCCCACAAACTCGCCAAGGCAAGCGCCATGTGCTCACGATGGTGGAAGCAACCACTGGATGGCTGGAAACATATTCTGTACCCCATGCCACCGCCCGGAACACTATCCTGGGCCTAGAAAAGCAAGTCTTGTGGCGACATGGCACCCCAGAAAGAATCGAGTTGGACAACGGGACTCACTTCCGAAACAACCTCATAGACACCTGGGCCAAAGAGCATGGCATTGAGTGGGTGTATCATATCCCCTATCATGCACCAGCCTCTGGGAAAATTGAGCGATACAATGGACTGTTAAAGACTACATTGAGAGCAATGGGGGGTGGAACTTTCAAACATTGGGATACACATTTAGCAAAAGCCACCTGGTTAGTCAACACCAGAGGATCTGCCAATCGGGGTGGCCCTGCCCAGTCAGAATTTTTACATACTGTAGAAGGGGATAAAGTCCCTGTAGTGCACATAAAAAATATGTTAGGGAAGACAGTCTGGGTTACTCCTGCCTCAGGCAAAGGTAAACCCATTCATGGGATTGCTTTTGCTCAAGGACCTGGGTGCACTTGGTGGGTGATGCGAAAAGATGGGGAAGTCCGATGTGTGCCTCAAGGGGATTTAATTTTAGGTGAGAACAGCCAGAATTAAACTGTATATTAGTTGCTATATAACCCTGCTACTGTATGTTATCCTTACTATAATTATGTGCTATATCCATAGTACTATAGTAAGAATCACTTAGATCAAGCAAGAAAAGAACTGTGATAAAACTGAGCAAAGCGCAGTAGTGATGGAACCAGAACTGACTCCAGCATGCAACAATCCAACGGTGCACACCATCCTCCTGCTGCGCCAAATGTCACCTGCTTGTCACACTGCACTGAAGCCCAATTCTGCTCTACCGACTGAGAGGACTTTGCACCATCCCTCCTGCCCAGAAAGACTGGTATGACAGATGGAGCCCAGAGTCGGAAACTAAATGAACTCAATGAACATTTTATGAACATGACCCATGAACTAAAGGAATGATATCTCTGTGTGTGTATACATATATATATATCATTGCTCATATGTCTTAAAGGAATGGAAAGGTGATGATTGATCAGGATGTAACTAAAGGTATGGGAACTGTGCATGACGTCAATGGTATAGAATAAGGGGTGGATACTGTCCTGGTTTCAGCTGGGATAGAGTTAACTGTCTTCCTAGTAGCTGGTACAGTGCTATGTTTTGAGTTCAGAGCGAAGAATGTTGATAACACTGATGTTTTCAGTTGTTGCTCAGTAGTGTTTAGACTAATGTCAAGGATTTTTCAGCTTCTCATGCCCAGCCAGTGAGAAAGCTGGAGGGGCACAAGAAGTTGGCACAGGACACAGCCAGGGCACCTGACCCAAACTGGCCAACGGGGTATTCCATACCATGTGACGTCCCATCCAGTATAGGAACGGGGAAGTGGGGGGGCAGGGATTCGCCGCTCAGGGACTGGCTGGGTGTCGGTCGGCGGGTTGTGAGCAATTGCACTGCGCATCATTTGTACATTCCAATCCTTTCATTATTGCTGTTGTCATTTTATTAGTGTTATCATTATCATTATTAGTTTCTTCTTTTCTGTTCTATTAAACCGTTCTTATCTCAACCCACGGGTTTTGCTTCTTTTCCCGATTTTCTCCCCCATCCCACTGGGTGGGGGGGAGTGAGTGAGCGGCTGCGTGGTGTTTAGTTGCTGGCTGGGGTTAAACCATGACAATTTGCTGTCCTCAATACCATACTTGCTCACTTTTGGATGCCAGTGGTCACTTAAGACACCTCTTGGTGGAAAAACATGCCTACTCTGAGCACTTAGTCTCTACCAGTATCCTTTCCTGCAGCAAGGGGCTCTGCAACATTAAGCGCATGTCTTAAAACCATATTTTTAGTCAATTTTGTACAGTTACTCAGATAACGTTCTTATACATGTCATAGGAAGCTGTAAATACATATATAAAATATGTAAACTATAAATTATATTATGGATGAAAACAGAAGTGATTACTTTGAAGAGGCTGATGTACATGAGCCAAGGTAGGAGACTGCATGGAAGCAGACACTTCAATTTCACCTGAAGAATACAAGCTTTAAGAAGGGAGAAAAAAAGCTATGGAAGAAGATGGATTTATATGAAACAATTTGTATTTTAAACCTAGGAAAATTACTTCTAAAGTTACTTCCTTATGTCATGTAGAGAAGAAGCAGATGACATCCATTTCTGTGAAATTGACAGAAATTGAGGATGTGATGAACAAAGACTGCAAAAAAACCCTAATGAATAAACTTGCTAATTCATCTAGAGTGTGGAGAGGGGAATGCAGGAAAAAGCTTACTTGTCTCATTTAGGTTTTTTCATGTTTATGTGGTTGTGAATTTGGGTCATCAGATGGGGAGGAATAAAAAGCAGCAGTAATATCTTGCCCATGAAAAGGCAGAACCAACAAATCATGCTGATGCACAGAAGTCAAAGGGAGTACTTTGTCCAGTTCTGGGCTCCCCAGTACAAGAAAGACATGGACATACTGGAGAGAGTCCAATAAAGGACCATGAAAATGATGGACTGGAGCATCTCTCCTATGAGGAAAGGCTGAGAGAGCTGGGACTGTTTAGCCTAGAGAAAAGAAAGCTCGGGGGCATCTCATCAATGTATATAAATACCTGAAAGGAGGGTACAAAGATGACGGAGCCAGGCTCTATTCAGTGGTGTCTGCTGACAGAACAAGAGGCAACGGGCACAAACTGAAACACAGGAGGTTCAGTCTGAACATAAACAGGTTGCCCAGAGAGGTTGTAGAGCCTCCCTCCTTGGAGATATTCAAAACTGGACGTAGTCCTGGGCAACTGGCTCTAGGTGGCACTGCTTGAGCAGGGGGGTTGGACCAGATGATCTCTAGAGGTCTCTTCCAACCTCAGCCATTCTTTGTGATTCTTTGATTCTGTGGAAGTTCAGGTGTGCAATTGTCCTGCCAATATACTGCCATGCATTAATTCTTACTGTAATGGCAGGTATAGTCTAGCCAAAAAGGTATGCTACTTGGAACAATCCCAGAAAGGAAGAGAACAATTGTATTATTGTTCATCAATTGTCTCAAACTATTTATCTACATCTATCTGCTGTGTGGAAGAAACCAAGTGCTAAATTATTTTTTCCACTAATTTTTTAATGTTCCTGGCACTAATCTGGAAAGTAGGATTGCTAGAAGTACCCTGACAGTATATTTAAAATATGAAGACAGGTTATTTTGAGATAACTTGCTGTACCTCAAGCAGAGGCTCAGACTTGTGATGCAGAGCCACACAAAAAAAGCAATCAAGTTGGCAAAGTCGGGATACCTCACACCTGCTAAACCAATTGTTCACATTGTTTTTAAATGGTTAATTAAGTTTGCATTTTAACTTGGGAAACTTGTGGTTTCTGGTAGTTTAATAGGGAAAGCCTCCTCATGGAGCCTGTTTCTAAATCAGCCTTTCAAGATAGCAACATCCCACTTGATTGTGACTACAGCTTCTTAAATATAATAAAGAATCAAAACTTCAGTGACTTAGTCTTTGAAATAAGGAGTAATGATGAGCACTCCTGATGTTATACTGGTGTTTCTCTCTCCAGAAGATTCAGAAGGCAAAAGTTGATTGAGAGCAGACTGCCATACAACTAAACTCTGAGAAGCAGCAACTATTCAGCTGACAGTTGCTATATGGAACATAGTGGATGTTAATCATATGCTTTCATAATGTTCCTCTCACAATGTTAAAAATAAACTACTGTAGAAGGGAGCACTAATTTACCTCTTGCACTGAAGTTAATGATAAAACATCCATTGATCCTAGCACAAGTTTTTCTTCCAATTTTGTTTAAAATAGTTTTTTAACAGAATGATTTATCTGATATTCAAATAGCAGTGAAACAAGATTTTTAGTGAAGGCTCTGTTTATGCATCTGGATGGTGATGGTGGGCTCTTGGTTTTAAATAGAACTTTTTACTGTAGTAGGACGCATTTGGGGGATTGAAAAGTGGATGGTACTATATGCTGGGAAAAGTAATTGCAGCTCAAACCAGCTGGTAACTAAGAAACTTAAGATACTGCAAAGAAATAGCTGTTTCCACTTAGCAGGCAACTATGTTATAATTTTTGCACAAGAAAATGCATCAGGACTCAACTTAACTGAGAAAGAAAATCTTCTAGATACTTTCAGTGATGCTGAGACCAGCCAAAAAGGAAAAAATCTACAACCTTTTCTCTAGGAGCTTTAATACCATTGATTTGTGTCATTGCAACATGAGGAACAGTGATGAAAAAATCTCTTAACTACTTGAAAGGAATGTAGATATGGAAATGAGGAGCAGTGTTCCTTTCTGGTTATATGGTTTGTCCCCACAGGAGCATGGTATGAGGACAACTTCTCTCCATTCTGGATTATGTGCTGTTACAGAAGCGCAAGGCCCTCAGTCCTCAGAACTGCATCAGTGAAGTTTTAGTGCACTGCAGAGGGGAAGAGCATGCCATGAAAGAAGTGTGCTGCCACTTTCTTTCCTTCTCTTCAGCACATAAATGTATCATTTTACTCCTCTGTTCCTCAGCATGTGGTCATTTGTGTCTGCTGTTAAGCTACTAATCCATCTAGTAAAGCTTGTCTTTTTTTAATTTTTTTTTCTAAGTAGGCTAGTGAAGAATTACTGGAGTTGGTGACCTTTTCTTTGGAACTAGGAATTTCTTGAGAACTTTTCATCAGTTTTTTTGTTTCTTTTTTTTCCAAAGAACTGGTTTACATGATAAACAACTTATCTGAAATGTGTCAAAAGGTGTTTTCTGTTGTAATTGGAGCAGTTGCTTTCCTTTGTCAAGCTCATAGGTCAGAATTACAGACTATAGTGGAATTGAACTCCTGCATATCAGAATGAGACTTGATGAACAGAAATTCAGCCATGGTAAAAAGAAAAGTAAAGAAGATAGGAAAAGTAACTGTGGGGGCTTTCCTTGTTTGTTTCTTAAATATAAAAACCTTGGAAATGCTTAACAGGAATGTGCTCATTGTACTAAAAAACTACATTTGTGATATTTTAAGTCTCCTCTTTGTTCTGATGGATGTATCTGTTTGAAAGATGCTCTTGATGTGTACGAATGAAGAACAGGGAGCAAGAAATTAATTTTAGCATTTTGTTGTGACTGATACAGTAGATTTAGTCCAGCTCTTTTACAATTATTTTACGAATCAGTTTTTAAGATGGGCAAAACTTTGTGCTCCCTTTCTATTGCTCATAAAGAAGGTTTATAAGAGGACCAGTAGCTCAAAATGGAAGAATAGAATCATAGAATGTCTCAAGTTGGAAGGGACCCATAAGGATCATTGAGTCCAACTCCCTGGTCCTCGCAAGACTACCTAAAACTAAACCATATGACTAAGAGCATTGTCCAGATGCTCCTTGAACTCTGACAGGCTTGGTGCCATGACCACTTCCCTGGGGAGCCTGTTCCAGTGACCAACCACCCTCTCAGTGAAGAACCTTTTCCTAATGTCCAATCTGAACTTCCCCTGACACAACTTCATTCCATTTCCTCATGTCCTATCGCTGGTCACCAGGGAGACGAGATCAGCACCTCCCCCTCCACTGCCCCCCTTGAGGAAGTTGTAGACTGCGATAGGTATTGGGGTTTTGAAATGCTGGTTAAACAGAGTCCTTGCAATAGCAAAAAGAGGATTCTCGGTTTGTTGAACAGAGAAAAGACAACCCTACTCTCAGAAATCCTTCTGATTTTGAACAAAGTAGCAGTAAGTAGTTTTGCAATCTTGATGCTGTAATAGCTGGTAAATCAATTAGGCATTTATTTTCCTCTACCTTTGCTTTTTCTGATTTTTATTCTTAATTTTGATTTTTTTTTTTTAGACTTTTAAGAAAACAGAGGCTAAAAAAGTTAAAACCATCTTCCCTATTTGAAGTTGGCCTCAATTTCTCAGGCAGAACTACTTTGTTGTTGCAGAACAGTCTCACACAGCACTTACCAGATCAGTGGGTTTCTTTTCCCCGACATTAAAATGGGAGTGAATGTTTTTGTGTATCACATGTTCTGCCAGAAAATAATGCTTTCAAGGCATATAATGTTGTTAGTCAGATGTTTAGGAGTGATCCACTCCAATAGCTTATGGATGAAGTTTACTAACTTGTTTTTTTACTAATGATTATCAAACACTGAGGCTGTTTGAGTCAGCATACTGCTCTTATACATTATCTAGACTTGCAGGTACTTTAGTTTTCAGTCCATCTATCCAATTCTTTTTTGAATCCTGATTATTTTTGTTATTTATTGTTATTTTCCAATATTGTTATTTTTGTTAATTGTTATTATCCAAGCCTGTACTCTCATAGTAATCATACAGGAAGTTCTAAGAAATGAAAGCATTTATCTAGAAGTGTTTGCTTCATACTAACAGCTGGAATATTTTAAACCTTACATCCTACTCTGTAATGGAACATTGCTTTGCAATTTTTTGCTCCATATAGCTCATCTTGAAACATTAATATCAGTTGTTTTGAGCTGCTGTAATTGACTAAAAGTTCTCACTGTGTCTTTATAACACCCTAGTAACCAGCATATCTGAACATTTAAGTAGTTTCTGCATTTTAAAGAGGATGTAGCATGGCAAGACATGTCTTTTTTTTATTTTTCCTTGTGGACTGTAGTAAGTCCTGAGTGGACTTTTCTACACTGGCATCTTTTTTCCATTCCAGAATCTTCCTTCATTTAGCCAAAATCCAAGCTATGATTACCCAGCCTTTCAGTGTTGTACAAAAGGCAGGTAATTACAGTCCTTTGGCTGCCCGGTTAAGGACTTTGATACAGTTATAGCACAGCAGTTACTACACATGGAGTAGGTCCACATGATTATTATCTCCCAATGGTGGCCACAGTAGATGTTTTTGAAGAAGGTATTAAAAAAGTAGGACATGAACTGAATATTTTGTCCATAGAGGAAATTAATGTGAAAGATAATTTGGTTTTTTTTCTTTTGTTTGTTTTGTTTAACCCTGGAGCATAGTTGTTAGTATATCTTACAGTTTACGCCTTTTCCTTACCCTACCCCAAAAACCCATTCTCAAACTGTAGTTCCTCTAAGTTCTTATGAATTCAAGTCTAGATGCTCCTTTTTGTCATTTAACTGCAGGTGCTTACTTTATTCCTACTGAATTATTAATAGGGGTAACAAGGTCTATAGGATAACTTGAATCCATCTCAGACTTCACAGAAAATATAGAAGCTCATATTCATTATAATGAGTAATACTGTATTCTGTTGCTAATTCATTCCTTCTATAGGAAAATATGCATTTTTGTATACTTGCAGGTTTGAGCATGTCCTGTGGTAGAGCTGAAACATTATTGCTGATTCATATAATGCATTTTCATACAAAGGGTATGACTAAACAACAAAATCAAGGCATAATTGCAGGATGGGTAATCAGTGATTATAAATAACAGAAGAGCTTAGGGGTTACTTGGTATCTTTCATTTGAGTGTCTCAAAGATTCAATGTGAACATTAACTGATGAATTCACAGAGTACCCTGTGCTGCGTAGTAGTTATCCCTATGTCAGCCATACCCAGAGAGCTTAACTGACTTGCCTGAGATCATATAGTAAGCTAAAATATAAAATAAAATTTGATGCTTTAATCAGTAGACAGCGCTGCATTTTGGACTGTGGAAAATCATAGGAGAGTTTATCAGAATAGGCACTACCTTAGGCTCTGTGTTTTAAATTTCTCTCCTCTCTTTCCTACTTTACAGTAGAGTTCAGAATTTTCTTTGGAAAGATGATTTGAATAATCCTCTAATAATTTCTCCAAGATGCATCTAGTCCAGTTGTGAATAGTAATTGTCAACATGCAACTCCACAAAAATGAAAACATTTCTCTGGTTTCAATGTAGATACAATGGCAAGCAGGTGAATAAAAGCCAGTTCACCAGGAATTTAAGTGACAAGGTAAATTTTGAGTCCCAAAGTACAAACAAGTTTGAAGGGTGTAACTTATAAAGTAGTTCAGCTTGAAACAGTTTGGCATTCAGCCACTGCACAGAAAGAGTTTAATTCACAAACCAAAGCCCCAGTAGGCAGACCCAGCAGGAAAATAAATTTTAAATCTTTGGTGTCATATGCAACTTCTACCTGAGCACTTCAGTGTTTAATGAGAGCAAGATGGAGAAATGCTCCAGTCCCCATCCTGAAGCTGAGAAACTGAAGCACAGGAGGCCTGCAGCTCAAATTCATCATAATTGGCATTTATTCACTCTAGGTTCTCACTGTAGTCAGTGGCCTGCTTCAGATCTTGCCCATTTTTCTGATGGGTGAGTGTCTCTTGATTGCAGAGCAGACCTAGGGAAAGTGGACTCTTTCCTTAGTGTCTCAGGTAGAATGTATCAGCCCAGATTATCTGTCCTGTGGTTGCATAGTACATTTTGTCACAGAGCAGTTGTAGGCCAGTACCATAACCATTAAATCCTGCTGTCAGCTATTTTATCATGTCCTTTATAATGTTTTGGAATTCCTTTAATGTCTAAAAAAATAAGGTACTAACACAGGATTATAATTATGTCCAATGACCTCAAAAAGTAGTAAGTTCCAGTTCGTACTTCACTGTGAAAGGATTATTAAAGGTGTGTTCCCCTTGTCTCCTGCAGTCTTCAGCAAAGTTAATAATCTTCATTAGTCTTGCCAGTGAATTATGGCTGCTAGTGGTGCTATGCACAGCTGTAATTCAGGAGTGTATTGTGGAAGTTGTTCATCCTGGTTTTTCTTCCTCCAGACACTCAATAAGACAGTAGTCTGTAATGTCCTTTACCAGGGATGTTGTATAATAGGAGTTGGAGTCAAAAGAGAGTGGGCATGTATGTGGTCTCACAAAATCCTAAATAAGCTTAATAGTAACAGACATCCTTTTATATGTGTAAATCCTGCCATATTACAGATTTTCTTAAAGAGATTCTAAAAGCCATATTACAAAAAGATACATCCTATACTTTTTTAAAAATAGCCCGTTGAATGCAGATTGCCATATACAATATAGTTAAAATACTCTAGGGACAGATCTTCTTGTCATGGGTACTCAAAAAATGTATACTGAGCATAAAACGCAGCTCTAGGTCTCTGGGCCAAACTCAACGGACGTTAGACTTTCGGTTCTAGTAATGTGATCTGTCACATGAACACCATTTGATTGCATTTAATGGATATCTTTTTGTTAGTAAGAAATTATATGTATTTATGTCACTACAGGTTTATCAACCAAGGTTAACAATTTGGGTTAGCCAGAAACTCTTTCCAACCAGCCCAGGGAATGGGGAATTTCCAAAGGTAAAGTTATTTATGTAATTTCTTTCATCTAACAGCTTATTAAGACTAAAGTTTTCTCTAAAAAAACCCACTGTGAAAGTTCATTAGATTTTATTTTATAACTGCTTCAAGAGAGTAGCCAGCTCTCATGATTTCATCATGAGTTTCATGATATTATATTGTTTCTTAAGGCCTTGACAGTTAAGTGAGGATTTCAGCTTTCATTTTAAAATTATGTTTTTAGCCTTCAGTCTTGCATAAAACATGGACTCTTTCTGGCTTACATACCAAAAAGAAAACATACTAATTTTCAAAAGCTCATGTTTCTTAAGCCTGTCTCGTGATTTTAAACAGCTTGACATCTGAGTTTTGAATGCCTGATTTTAGTAATTCTCACGTAGCAATATAGAGGAAAAAGTAAATGATAATGCAGGAGGAGGGAAGGGGTGATTTGTTCTTTATTTTCTTTTTCTTTTGTTAAGTTTTTTGTTTCTGCTTGAGTAGCAAGCATACAAAGATGGCAGTCTTCATTTGAGTTTGACAAGGAGTAAGTACCCTGTTAACATAAATGCAGAAGATGTGGCATATTATATAAGACTGATAAGGTTTTGTTCTGTTACCATAACTGGTTTCATAAACCCCAAATTGGACATGAAATTTGAATAGGAAAATAAAACCGTTACTCAGAACCACAGAACATGTGTGTTTTATTCTCATATTCTTGTTGATTAATGACTCAAAATCTGGCAAAAAAATTGGCAGGTAAGCAAAGGAAAGAGTACATGGAAAATTGTTTTGATTAAATTCCATTTACTATCTAGACTGCAGAGCCCTGTTAACAAAATTTTGCTATTCAATCTGGATAACACTATAATTTCCACACTTTTTCTTTATAAACAAAGTCCTAAAATTCATAGCTAGGCTACATTTGTGTGTATCAGATCTGCAGACTCGTGTGAGCATGCTTAGTTTTAAATTAACGTATATGACAGTACTGTCATTCTTAACATTTAAAATATTTCAGAAGTTCAGCTAAATAGGCTGATAGCAATGCTAGATTAAGATGAATGTGCTATATACAGTCACACATATTAATGGATTTCATAATCAGCTGTGTGTTAACTAGTTGATTTTCATTCACGCTTTTTAAGTTAGCAGTTTTTCCTGAGTTGTCATTCATCATTATACACAGTTGCTCCTGAAACATTTATTCCTATAAAGCTATGAACTATGTGCAGCATAGTTAGTAACAATGCTGCATTATACTGGATTTATGAATAGCCATGTTTTTAGTGTTGTACATAGCTTTGAAAAAGTATATCAAAAGAGATAATGGTTTCTGAACTAGTCAGAAAAATATTATACATTTTTCTTTAAAGTGATTGGATTCCTGCTTTTTAAATTCCATGCATTTGTTCTAGGTTTTATGTAAGTTTTCAAAAGATATTTGGCATATGCTTAGGATGACCGGTTTTTAGAACTAGCTCCAAATTTTCTTTCATAATTGAGTTTCAAAAGCAACTTGAATATTAGTTGCATACAATCCAGCTTCCAGCTTTAACAGAAACTGAGTGTCTGTTTTTTCACCAAGCTTATAAAATTAATCAGGGTAAACTGCTGAAGAAGACTTCAGAAAGTACCCAGTCCTTCAGTTTGACGGTTTTATGTACTCATTGTTAATCTAAACAGGTTGAACTACTGAAAGAATAAAAGAATAGATTTTTAAAAACTCTTAATTTCATATAAAAGATGCAATCAACAAGTATAAAATGATATATTTATTAAAGACAACTTATTTCCAGACCTAGAAGGGTCATATGGGACTTTTTATCTTATGATTGTATGGCAGAATTTCAGGACTCAGATTGTTTTCACAGCTGAAAATGAACTGCCCAACACTGCTTATGGAAATTTGCCCAGATCTTTGGTCTGTGTGGTGTGCCTGTTTGCATGTGTAAGTTTCTAGTTTTTTTCTCATATTCTGTAATGATACACAAGTAGCAAATTTAGTCAACAAAAAAGCAAAAAATATTATCACAAGGATGGAATTTTCTAGAGTTCTGAGGAAACATGCTTTGTGCAGTCACTAAAATTTTTTTCAACAACTTACAATATATTACTAGTTAAACACAATTTTTTTAAGGTCCCATTGTGACATATCATCAGCAAAGTATTTTAATCACACAGCCTTTAGTCCTCCTACTAATGCTTAAACCGAAATGTATATTTAAGTGCTTTGCTAAATAAGCATAGACTTGAGCCAGTGGGGCAGAATGTTTAAGTATGGTTAACAAAAAACTGAGATAGCTAACTAACATAGCACCATTTCTTTACTTGTCCAGAGACCATAATAATACACTGCAGTACCTTTAGAGTGCCAATAGGAAAAGAATAAATGCTCTTTTCAATGAAGTATTATAGGCAAGTCACTTATTAGTGTATGCTAGCTGCTTAAGATGTAAGGTGTTTAAAAGATGAGAGGTCTAAGCTCTGAAAGGTTCTCTTAATGAGGCAATCTCACAACTAAGACACACTTTCCATGTTGGAGGCCAAGTGGAGTCATAAAATGGACCTTGGCATATAAAAAAAGCAATTAAGCAATGTAATTCATTGGTAGATAATACCATTAACATTAATTTTTTGGCTATTCACATTAGTACTGAGTTATATTTTTAAAGGGCTCAATGCCATCTGTAGATTTGTGGCCATGAGTTTTGCATTCATGATATTGAGACACTGTGACTGTGTTTTGTGCTTCATGTGTGCAAAATGGATAATTGCTAGTTATCATCCGTATTTGTATGCCAAAATAACTGCACATGCAACATGTGCAGGTGCAGTTTTAGGCCTGAGCTGTTCTAGCTCTTGTGAAGGGCACAGAAATTGCTTGATTTGGTGGTAGCAAGAAATATAATTTTGAGGAATAGTATAGCATGTACAACTGATGGTGAGCTGTGGAAAGGGTTGTCACTCCATAGCTTCTTCCCCTGTAGCTTTGATAGGATTGTTGGGGTCTTCCCCAGCTGCAACAAATGGCCGAATTCCCCAGCTCAGCTGAGGAGGGGGCTTGTTGTCTTAAGTCTTTTGTATTTCGGCTGCCAGGGCACACTTGTTCAGCTCAAAGACATTTCCTCAGATGTTCCAAGGCTTGCCTATTTTTTAAACAATCTTTTCTTCCCTGTGCTGCTAATATTTACAGTTGATAAAGCTATGTTTAGTATGTGTTTACTTCTAAACTACACTTACTTAGAGGACTATAAAAACCTTAGGATGTGAAAAAGGAAGGAAGATCCCATCAGACAGATTTTGTAGAAGCACAGCTGATATTGTTTTTCCTCTCTGCAGGGATATCTTCCTATCTCAAAGGAAGTAAATCGCAAGAAGAAAAGTGAGGCTGAAGTGGCATTCCTGACTCCAGTAAATGGCTATGGACATGATTTCATCAAAATCAATTACCCCTACTCTTTTCAGTCATAACTCTTCCATTTGTATTACATATTGTTCTATGGGTTTGATGAGGTCATGGTGTCATATATCAGGAATTGTTTCTGTGTAAATCAAGTGTAAGAAGAAACTATGGGACTCTGAGCCTTGCTTTAGAGAATAATAGTGAAAAAAAAGTGTATCATAAAATTAGTTTTTAACATTCTGACTCAAGTGAAAGCTCTCAGAATTTCACACTGTGAATCCATGTTTACAAACGTTACAAGTGGGCCTTCAGGCCTGGTTCTGCCACAGCAAAGTCTTCCACTACTCAAACTCCACAGCTCACGTGCAACTGGTAAACTGCTCGCCCTCTCTGTTTCCACCATCCCTAACTGCTTCTTGCAGAGGCTGAGTCCCCCCCTTTTTTTTTTTCATTTAGATGCAACAATCGTAGTAGTTTATTTTCATCAATTGTCTGTATATCTCTATATTTTATCCATGTACTCTTTTGATGTATAGAAGTAGCATGAAACTCATGGTTTCCTTGTGGTAAGTGATTGTGATGCTGCCACAGGATTTGAGACACTGATGAATGGTGCTATTTTGGACTTTAAATATGCTCCTTGGCAAGGTAGCTCTGATGGTATTGGGTTTTTATTTCCATGTTCTGAGAAGGTGTTGGTACTTTGTTTTTCTGAATGTTGTTCTTTAGACTGGACTGATTTGTTTACTTGTGTATTCAGTGTGGCTTGCTTATTCAGTGCTGTAGGTGAGTAACTACTTAAAGTGTACAAGCAAGGAACTGATTCCCTATCAGGGTACACTCACAAACATGCAGTTATAGTGGGAGCAATCACAAAACTGTAATTTACTTAAAATTTCCTTTCTGATTCCTAGCCACCTAACTTGGAGAAAGACAAGCAATAATTTTTCATCACTTTCAAAATTTCTTTTAGGTTTTTTTGTCTTTTTTTAAAGCCTTTTTGAAAGAAAGGACAAGTCTTAATGTCTTCTTCAAATCCATAAAATAGAGGATAATAGGGGGAAAGGGTACATTTCCAAAGTACTGTCAGCATGTGGATTTTACTTTTTTGTTCTTGCTCCCAGAGAACTAACAATACAAAATGCAAAGCTAAACAGTATCATCTACTCATGGAATGTTGTTGTGCTAGACACAGTCTGAAAGCCCACCTTAATTTTTTAGATAACTCTTGTCTTTTATCTCTTCCTTTTACAGGGCAAGCTTTGTTCTGGTTTCACTTCTGACTGTTAAATACCAATGCATGCGCTGCACTTCCTAGATTTCTTTCCTTTCCCCACTTTCTATATCCCTCTTCTTGTATGTTTTATTTTCCAATAGTTTAGATACATCTACTGTGCTGTATATAGAACAAGAAACAATATTCAGTATTTGTAGCATTTATGTATAGTTGCAGTTGTATACCGCTGAAAATGCAGGCTTTTGTAACAATGTGGTCTTTAATAATGCACTACAAGTACCCAATGTATTTTAGCTATTTTAGTAGGATTTGTTCAATAAATATGCAAGCTCTAAAGGTAGCCATGATGTCTCTGTTTTCTTACTGTAAAGGGAGGGCTCCTTTACTATATCTTTGCACCTGTTCTTTACATGACTTCTGAGTTTATTTCATAAATATATGGTAATGTAAAAGGTAATTCCTTTTGAATTGTTGTCTGCTAAACAATAGCTATTAAGATAACCTAAATACCAGATCTGGATCTGGGAAATGATAGCTGCCAGAGCTATCTTTTTTAAGATTTGCAAGTAGCTGGGTCAGATGTGATAGTTGATGCCATTTTTAGTAATCCTAGGAGGAGACTGTGGGGTTGTATGCATGGCAAGTACAATACATTTCATTTTCCATCCCTGATAAACAAAACTGAATTAAAAGGCCTTTTTTCTATTATGTGTAAGTTAGTTTTAGAGAATGTTGATATATGCAAAAACAGTTTTATCAGTAATATCTGCATTTGTTTGGTTTAGAATGTTTATTGGTTTCATTTAACATAGAACACAAATTTAGCAGCATTTTTTTAAAACACAAGCAGAGATCTACCAATTAACAGCAGATGCAGGTCTGCTCCTGAAGTTTTCCAGTCATGAGACCAAATGAATGCAATTACATATGCCATGAGTGTTTATCCCACTAAGTGAATTTACATGGGGATTGAGTTTAGCTTGATGACTTTGTGTCTGTACTGGTTTTGGCTGGGATAGAGTTAAATTTCTTCACAGTAGCTGGTATGGGGCTGTGTTTTGGATTTGTGCTGAAAACAGTGTTGATAATACAGGGATGTTTTTGTTACTGTTGAACAGTGCTTACACAGAGTCAAGGCCTTTTCTATTTCTCACACCACCCCACCAGCGAGGAGGCTGGGGGTGCACAAGAAGTTGGGAGAGGACACAGCTGGGACAGCTGACCCCAACTGACCAAAGGGATATTCCATACCATATGACATCATACTCAGGAAATAAAACTGGGGGAATGGAGGTTGGTAGGGGCTGCTGTTGCTTGGGGACTGGCTGGGCATCGATTTGAGGTATTGCGGTGGGTTTTTTTGCATCACTTATTTTTTTCTTGGTTTTGTTTTTTCCCCCCCTTGATTGTTTTCTTTTTTTTTTTTTCTCTTTTTAAAATTATTAAGCTGTCTTTATATCAACCCACAAGTTTTCTCACTTTTACCCTTTTACAACATTATTGTGCTGGTTTTGGCTGGGATAGAGTTAAATTTCTTCATAGTAGCTGGTATGGGGCTATGTTTTGGATTTGTGCTGAAAATAGTGTTGATAATACAGGGATGTTTTAGTTATTGCTGAACAGTGCTTACACAGAGTCAAGGCCTTTTCTGCTTCTCACACCACCCCACCAGTGAGTAGGCTGGGGGTGCACAAGAAGTTGGGAGGGGACACAGCTGGGACAGCTGACCAACTGACCAAAGGGATATTCCAGACCATATGATATCATGCTCAGCATATAAATGCTGGGGGAAGAAGAAGGAAGGGGGGACGTTCGGAGTGATGGCATTTGTCTTCCCATGTAACCGTTACACGTGATGGACCCCTGCTTTCCTGGAGATGGCTCTAAACACCTGCCTGCCGATGGGAAGTAGTGAATGAATTCCTTGTTTTGCTTTGCTTGCGTGCGTGGCTTTTGCTTTACCTATTAATCTGTCTTTATCACAACCCATGAGTTTTCTCACTTTTACCCTTCTGATTCTCTTCCCCATCCCACCAGGGGGAAGTGAGTGAGCAGCTGTGTGGTGCTTAGTTGCTGGCCGGGGTTAAACCACAACAATTAGAGACTGAAATTTGCCAAGGATGATTGATTATGATTGATAGAGGCTTCCTAACCATTCAAAGGTCACCTATACTACCGCATCACCAATAGTGGCTGTACCATGTATGAACCATCAGCTTCGTAAGATTTGGGGGGAAAAAAAAAAAAGGCTTACAGAGTGACCATACCTTAAAAAAACCCCTACAGTATGATTATTTAAAGGAATGCACATAGGATTTCATATATGTTTTCTTCCTTTTAATGATCTATGAAATAATTATTAGACATGGTTGCAAAGAAACTGTCCAGTTTGGACTGTCTGGGATATTATCTACATGAATCATGTTTGCTCCTGTCTGTTGTACAAAACTGACTCTGGGCTCAAAATCATCCTGAAGTCCTAGCTGCCCTTTTTTGCAGGGGGCATGTAGTCTGTGCTCTGACATGGGGCCTGGGCCAATGGCACCTTCTTTGCAGCCATCGCAAATGAAGTCCCAAGGGACAGGCCCTTACTGTTGAATAAAATCAGATGGGTTGAGGGCTTGGAGGTTTAGTGAAGAAGGAAGATCTCCATATGCAAAACTCTCACAGCTTTCCCAAAAGCCTGCCCCAGTCATCTCCCCCCTCCCCCAACCCAAAATGCCACTGATCTCTCCCAGCTGTATGCTCAATGCAGCTACAGCACAACTGAACTTTGTGGCATCAAGAATGACGGCAAAAGAAGTTATATTATTCTCATCCTTGGGATAGTAACATTTATTTTTCCATATGCCAAAAAGAGACCTTAAGCTGGATCTGAGAATCAACAGTATAAAAGTTGATCTAGGGAGGTGGTGATAGGGCAAGGGAGGGGAACAGAGCAGATTAGTGCTCCTCTGATTGTCAAGGAGGCTTCCTGTGGGTGGAAAAATGATGAAAACAACTGAAAAAGCGGTGAATGTGTCTCAGTTAGTTGATGCGGTACAGCATGACAAACTCCCCTGTTAACCCCCTTGTTAAATAATTATTTGTGCAATAGAAAGACTAGTGAGAGTATTTTTAAGGCATTATTATCAAGTAGATTAGTTCAGGAAACCTTGGTTCTATCTCACAAACTTTCTAATAACATCTCATGTAGGATCTGGCAAATCAGTCTTTGTCCCTCATCAAAGCAAATTTAAAAGATCAAAGATTAAATGACTGGAAGTTGCTCCCTGACCACCAGAAGTGACCTCCCTGATACCAGAAGTTGATGCCTGTACACCAGAAGTTGATGCCTGTACACCAGAAGTTGCTGTCTGACGCCAGAAGTATTCTTCTGCCAACCAGAATTTTCTGTCTCCATACCAGAACTCCCACAGTGACACTGGAAGTGCCCTTCTACACACTTCCTACACCCCTAAACCTAAAGACCTCGGAGACTAACCCTAAGACCCCAACCCTAGGAGTCACTAACCCTAGAGGGCACTAGGCAGATAAAATCACTAATTAGGAACTATTTATTGTTAGCATCCCAACTTCTCATGCACCCCCAGCCTATTCATTTGTAGGGCAGTCTGAGAAGCAGAGAAGGCCTTGATGCTGTGTAAGCACTGTTCAGCAGTAACTAAAATATCAGTGTGTTATCAACACTGTTTTAATCACAAATCCAAAACATAGCAACATACAAGCTAGTCTGAAGAAAATTAACTCTATCCCGGCCTAAACCAGTACACAGCCAGTCAGCCCCCAGAATATATTGGTGCATGGGTGTTACAGATGTACGACTAACCAAATCCAACAGGTGTTAAAACTCAGATTTATTCTTCAGCAAAAGTTAGTTAGAAGTCCGGTAACATTTTATAAAACCACAGGCTCAATGATGTAAAGAGAACTAATACTACCCAGCCGACTTAAGAATCGCCAAGATTTAAAGTGATGGCTCAAAATGTGCATATCATTCTGTCCTGGTTTCAGCTGGGATAGAGTTAACTGTCTTCCTAGTAGCTGGTACAGTGCTATGTTTTGAGTTCAGTATGTGAAGAATGTTGATAACACTGATGTTTTCAGTTGTTGCTCAGTAGTGTTTAGACTAATGTCAAGGATTTTTCAGCTTCTCATGCCCAGCCAGTGAGAAAGCTGGAGGGGCACAAGAAGTTGGCACAGGACACAGCCAGGGCACCTGACCCAAACTGGCCAACGGTGTATTCCATACCATGTGACGTCCCATCCAGTTTAGGAACGGGGAAGTGGGGGGGGGCAGGGATTCACCGCTCGGGGACTGGCTGGGTGTCGGTCGGCGGGTGGTGAGCAATTGCACTGTGCATCATTTGTACATTCCAATCCTTTCATTATTGCTGTTGTCATTTTATTAGTGTTATCATTATCATTATTAGTTTCTTCTTTTCTGTTCTATTAAACCGTTCTTATCTCAACCCACGGGTTTTGCTTCTTTTCCCGATTTTCTCCCCCATCCCACTGAGTGGGGGGGAGTGAGTGAGCGGCTGCGTGGTGTTTAGTTGCTGGCTGGGGTTAAACCACGACAGTCCTTTTTGGCGCCCAACGTGGGGCACGAAGGGTTGAGATAACGACAAACCTGACCAGAGCTTGTTAAAACAAATTTGTTATAAGCATTCATTATATCGGTCTAATAGTCGCTGGTCATTATGTTGATTTATGTGTTCTTAGAGTTGTTGCTCTGGTTTTTAAAGTTCTGTTATGTATCACCTCGCTTGCTGTATGTAGTCCCTCTTCTGCTGCTTATCATCCGTGGGAGGTGGATTAAGGTTTTCGCTTTGATGTATTGTATAACACTGGTTTATGGTATGATAAAGTCGTCAGCTGTGGGATTAATCCGGTACTTGCACCCAGCATTGTCACCTTTATACTGTGGAAGCCATCTGTGGGAAACTATTAATAATTATACCATTTACCTTTCCTCCTTGGAAAACCAGTCTATGGGTGGGATACCTTTCTTCCCCTCTCCTTTCTCCTTCAGTCCAGTTACAATGGTGTTTGAGAATTTTGAAAAATTTGAATACTCTTGGGATGTTGGGACCAGCACGGTCCTAGCCCTACTGCTAGGAATTAGCATGCTTCTGAATGTGGTCCAGCTCTCGTTTAAGGTTAAACAACTATTTAAGAAAATCACCCAGAGATCTGCCCCAAGGCTGGATAATTATGAGTGGCAGGGTGTGTGGGGTAGTATGGGCAAGTACCTAGAAAAGTGGGCACCTCCAATGTTTTGGAAATTCACCCCTGAACAAGTGCAGAATCCAGAAGAACTAGTAAAATATTTGGAAAAGGTATGCTGTCACCCCGGCAGCTCCAGAGAGATACAAATTACTGCAACGTGCTGGGGCCTGGCCCATGCCTATCGAGCCCTGTTCGACACCACTCAGTACCCTCAAGGGGAAGAGAAGGTCTCTGGACCTAACAACAAAACGATGAGCACTGCGGTCACTCAAACCTCGGCAACGGGCACTGCGGCCCCTCCAGCCCCGGCGACGAGCACTGTGGCTACCCAAACCTCAGCGACAGGCACTGTAGCCCCTCCAGCCTCGGCAATGAGCACGGCAGCTACCCAAACCTTGGCAACAGACACTGCGGTTATCCAAGACCCGGCGAGCGGTACTGCAACTGAACCAGGGGACCAAACTGCACCAGTATCAGTTGCCCCCGTACAGAAAAAGAAATATACAAAAAAATCAGTTCGCTTAGCGAAGGATGAAGGCGAACCAGGGTCATCACGGGAACAGGAGGAAGAGGCAGAACCAGAGGTAATAACCCGGTCCCTATCCTTGAGTGAGCTGCGGGATATGCGAAAAGATTTTGGCCGCCGTATAGGTGAGCATATTATCACCTGGCTCCTCCGATGCTGGGACAATGGGGCTAATAGCTTGGAATTAGAAGGTAGGGAAGCCAAGCAGCTGGGATCGCTTGCCAGGGAAGGTGGCATTGACAAGGAAATTGGAAGAGGGACACAAGCCATTAGCCTCTGGAGGCGACTCCTGTCAAGTGTGAAGGAAAGGTACCCCTTTAAGGAAGATGTTATATGTCAATCAAGCAAGTGGACAACCATGGAAAAAGGTATCCAATATCTGAGGGAATTAGCTGTGCTAGAGACAATTCATCATGATCCGGACAACCCACAATTACCCAAAGATCCAGACAAAGTCCAATGCACACGACCCATGTGGCGGAAGTTTGTACGGAGCGCACCATCGTCCTATGCCAACTCACTGGCAATAATGACCTGGAAAGACGAAGAGGCACCGACAGTGGATGAAGTGGCTCGCCAACTCCGTCAATACGAAGAAAATCTCTCCTCCTCCCTACAAGCCTGCATTTCGGCTGTGGAGAAGCTGTCCGAGGATTTCCAGCAATTCAAAGAGGAGATGTCCTGTTGCCCACCTGTAAGGACCAATGTCTCAGCTATTAGGAGTGAGCGCTCCTCTGCCCAAGAGAGAGAATATAGAAGGTACACACCGCGAGGTGCCCTGTGGTTTTACTTATGTGATCATGGAGAGGACATGAGGAAATGGGATGGAAAACCTACCTCGGTCCTAAATGCACGGGTACGTGAGCTGCGAGGAAAAAACACCACAAAAGGGGATTCTACCAGGAAAAATGCCACTCCGGTTTCCAAACAGAGTAGAAGGGCTGATGTTATTTCTGATCCTCTTGAAGGGACTTCTGAGCCAATTTTACGAGAAGTGAATACTGGATACTCTGACCAGAATTAGAGGGGCCCTGCCTCCAGCCAGGTGGAGGAAAGGGATAACCGGGTCTATTGGACTGTGTGGATTCGATGGCCTGGCACGTTAGACCCACAGGAGTATAAGGCTCTAGTAGACACCGGCGCACAGTGTACTTTAATGCCATCAAGTTATGAAGGGGCAGAACCCATTTCTATTTCTGGTGTGACAGGGGGATCCCAAGACTTAACTGTATTGGAAGCTGAAGTAAGTCTAACTGGGAATGAATGGCAGAAACACCCCATTGTGACTGGTCCAGAGGCTCCGTGCATCCTTGGCATAGACTATCTCAGGAGAGGGTATTTTAAGGACCCAAAGGGGTATCGATGGGCTTTTGGTATAGCTGCCTTGGAGACGGAGGGCACGGAACAGCTGTCTACCCTGCCTGGTCTCTCTCAAGACCCTTCGATTGTGGGGTTGCTGAGGGTTGAAGAACAACAAGTACCAATTGCTACCACGACGGTGCACCGGCGGCAATATCGCACCAACCGAGACTCTCTGATTCCCATCCACAAGTTGATTCGCCAGCTGGAGAGCCAAGGAGTGATCAGCAAAACTCGCTCACCTTTTAATAGTCCCATATGGCCCGTGCGAAAGTCTAATGGGGAGTGGAGACTAACAGTTGACTATCGCGGCCTGAATGAAGTTACGCCACCGCTGAGTGCTGCCGTTCCAGATATGCTAGAACTTCAATACGAACTAGAGTCAAAGGCAGCCAAGTGGTATGCTACAATTGACATTGCTAATGCGTTTTTCTCAATCCCTCTGGCAGCAGAGTGTCGTCCACAATTTGCCTTTACTTGGAGGGGTGTCCAGTACACTTGGAATCGATTGCCCCAGGGGTGGAAACACAGCCCCACTATTTGCCATGGACTAATCCAGACTGCACTGGAAAAAGGTGAAGCTCCGGAACATCTGCAATACATTGATGACATCATCGTATGGGGCAACACGGCAGAAGAAGTCTTTGAGAAAGGGAAGAAAATAATCCAAATCCTTCTGAAAGCCGGTTTTGCCATAAAAGAAAGTAAGGTCAAGGGACCTGCACGGGAGATCCAGTTTTTAGGAATAAAATGGCAAGATGGGCGTCGTCAGATCCCAATGGATGTGATTAACAAAATAGCAGCTATGTCTCCACCAACTAATAAAAAGGAAACACAGGCCTTCTTAGGTGTCGTGGGCTTTTGGAGAATGCATATTCCAAATTACAGTCAAATTGTAAGCCCTCTCTATCAAGTGACCCGAAAGAAGAATGATTTTCAATGGGGCCCTGAGCAACAACAAGCCTTTGAACAAATTAAGCGGGAGATTGTTCACGCAGTAGCCCTTGGACCAGTCCGGACAGGACAAGATGTTAAAAATGTGCTCTATACTGCAGCTGGGGAGAATGGCCCTACCTGGAGCCTCTGGCAGAAAGCACCTGGGGAGACCCGAGGCCGACCCCTGGGGTTTTGGAGTCGAGGATATCGGGGATCCGAAGCTCGCTATACTCCAACTGAAAAAGAGATATTGGCAGCATATGAAGGAGTTCAAGCTGCCTCAGAAGTTGTTGGTACTGAAACACAGCTCCTCTTAGCACCCCGACTGCCAGTGCTGGGCTGGATGTTCAAAGGGAGGGTCTCCTCTACACATCACGCGACTGATGCCACGTGGAGTAAGTGGATTGCACTGATCACACAACGGGCTCGCATAGGAAACCCCAGTCGCCCAGGAATTTTGGAAGTGATCACGGACTGGCCAGAAGGCAAAGATTTTGGACTGTCGCCAGAGGAGGAGGTGACACGGGCTGAAGAGGCCCCGCTGTATAATAAACTGCCAGAAAATGAGAGGCAATATGCCCTGTTCACTGATGGATCCTGTCGCACCGTGGGAAAGCATCGGAGGTGGAAAGCTGCCGTATGGAGTCCTACACGACAAGTTGCAGAAACTGCTGAAGGAGAAGGTGAATCGAGTCAGTTTGCAGAGGTGAAAGCCATCCAGCTAGCATTAGATATTGCTGAAAGAGAAAAGTGGCCAGTGCTCTATCTCTATACTGACTCATGGATGGTGGCAAATGCCCTGTGGGGGTGGCTACAGCAATGGAAGCAGAGCAACTGGCAGTGCAGAGGTAAACCCATCTGGGCTGCCGCACTGTGGCAAGATATTGCATCCCGGCTAGAGAATCTGGTTGTAAAAGTACGTCATGTAGATGCTCACATACCCAAGAGTCGGGCCACTGAAGAACATCAAAACAACCAACAGGTGGATCAGGCTGCCAAGATTGAAGTGGCTCAGGTGGACCTGGACTGGCAACATAAGGGTGAGCTATTTATGGCTCAGTGGGCCCATGATGCTTCAGGCCATCAGGGAAGAGATGCAACATATAGATGGGCTCGTGACCGAGGGGTGGACTTGACCATGGACACTATTGCACAGGTTATCCATGAATGTGAAACGTGCTGCAATTAAGCAAGCCAAGCGGTTAAAGCCCCTGTGGTATGGAGGGCGATGGCTGAAATATAAATATGGAGAAGCCTGGCAGATTGACTATATCACACTCCCACAAACTCGCCAAGGCAAGCACTATGTGCTCACGATGGTGGAAGCAACCACTGGGTGGCTGGAAACATATTCTGTGCCCCATGCCACCGCCCGGAACACTATCCTTGGCCTAGAAAAGCAAGTCTTGTGGCGACATGGCACCCCAGAACGAATTGAGTCAGACAACGGGACTCATTTCCGAAACAACCTCATAGACACCTGGGCCAAAGAGCATGGCATTGAGTGGGTGTATCATATCCCCTATCATGCACCAGCCTCTGGGAAAATTGAGCGATACAATGGACTGTTAAAGACTACATTGAGAGCAATGGGGGGTGGAACTTTCAAACATTGGGATACACATTTAGCAAAAGCCACCTGGTTAGTCAACACCAGAGGATCTGCCAATCGGGGTGGCCCTGCCCAGTCAGAATTTTTACATACTGTAGAAGGGGATAAAGTCCCTGTAGTGCACATAAAAAATATGTTAGGGAAGACAGTCTGGGTTACTCCTGCCTCAGGCAAAGGTAAACCCATTCGTGGGATTGCTTTTGCTCAAGGGCCTGGGTGCACTTGGTGGGTGATGCGAAAAGATGGGGAAGTCCGATGTGTGCCTCAAGGGGATTTAATTTTAGGTGAGAACAGCCAGAATTAAACTGTATATTAGTTGCTATATAACCCTGTTACTGTATATTATCCTTACTATAATTATGTGCTATATCCATAGTACTATAGTAAGAATCACTTAGATCAAGCAAGAAAAGAACTGTGATAAAACTGAGCAAAGCGCAGTAGTGATGGAACCAGAACTGACTCCAGCATGCAACAATCCAATGATACACACCATCCTCCTGCTGCGCCAAATGTCACCTGCTTGTCACACTGCACTGAAGCCCAATTCTGCTCTACCGACTGAGAGGACTTTGCACCATCCCTCCTGCCCAGAAAAGACTGGTATGACAGATGGAGCCCAGAGTCGGAAACTAAATGAACTCAATGAACATTTTATGAACATGACCCATGAACTAAAGGAATGATATCTCTGTGTGTGTATACATATATATATATCATTGCTCATATGTCTTAAAGGAATAGAAAGGTGATGATTGATCAGGATGTAACTAAAGGTATGGGAACTGTGCATGACGTCAATGGTATAGAATAAGGGGTGGATACTGTCCTGGTTTCAGCTGGGATAGAGTTAACTGTCTTCCTAGTAGCTGGTACAGTGCTATGTTTTGAGTTCAGAGCGAAGAATGTTGATAACACTGATGTTTTCAGTTGTTGCTCAGTAGTGTTTAGACTAATGTCAAGGATTTTTCAGCTTCTCATGCCCAGCCAGTGAGAAAGCTGGAGGGGCACAAGAAGTTGGCACAGGACACAGCCAGGGCACCTGACCCAAACTGGCCAACGGTGTATTCCATACCATGTGACGTCCCATCCAGTTTAGGAACGGGGAAGTGGGGGGGGGCAGGGATTCACCGCTCGGGGACTGGCTGGGTGTCGGTCGGCGGGTGGTGAGCAATTGCACTGTGCATCATTTGTACATTCCAATCCTTTCATTATTGCTGTTGTCATTTTATTAGTGTTATCATTATCATTATTAGTTTCTTCTTTTCTGTTCTATTAAACCGTTCTTATCTCAACCCACGGGTTTTGCTTCTTTTCCCGATTTTCTCCCCCATCCCACTGAGTGGGGGGGAGTGAGTGAGCGGCTGCGTGGTGTTTAGTTGCTGGCTGGGGTTAAACCACGACACATTCACCTAAAAGCTGAGGGCTCTCTCCCTCGAGGAGTTACCTCGGGTGGTGCCCCGGCCCGAGGGGGAGTCCCCGACTGCAGACCCGCTGCTCCGAGGAGGACTGCCAACGTGTCCTCCGGCAGGACCCCATTTATACCCCTGTCGAATCTGACCTGTGGTCATTTAATTCTATTGGCTAGGAGGGTCACCTTGGTGTACCTGGCGCATCTCGATTGGCCAGTTCAAATTTCAACCTGCAGCCTCCAGGGTTTCCTTCCCCTTCTCCCTTCCTGGAGAAGTTTTGTTTCCTGCTGGCAGGATGGGGGGGGGCGGGATGTACTGCCACAATCCACCCCGTGACCACAGTCATGATTCGACTGGTTTCTTTGGAGTGGTGGTACAGTCACCTCTTGCCTCCAAAGTTAAAAGGGGGTGCAGTTTGGCGAGTTTGGCGCTCATTGTGGGTCATCGTTCCCTTCTGGTCTAGAACTAAAGTGGAATATCGAACACAGGAATATCCAGTGTATGGACAGTTTAAAGGAGTATACTTAACCATTAGTACAGGCTTCACTACCAAGCATTTGATAGAACTTATTGCAATACAGATTACAGTAATCATAACTACAAGCATTATTAAAGATTAGAGAAGGCTGGTCGCCCACCCCGTGAAAGAAAATCTGAACATATCAAAACTTTTCCCAACCAGTTGGTCCCTGGTGCAGAAGCAATTGCCTCCAAGTCTCTTGCCATATTCTCTCGTTGATTTAGTCTTGAAGCCACATTGACACATTTGGAGTGAACACAGCAGTTGTCCATTGACATGTTCAAAACTTTACATATACCCTTCTCTTTCTTTGGCATCTAATCCAATACAACCCAATTTTTGATAGTCATTTTACTGATATGTTATAACCGATTGTTTGAGAGTCCCCGAATTGTTAGATGTAGCGTTGGCTAAAGTTGATAGCTGTAAACTCAGTTCTAGGGTGCTCTATTGATGTTCCTCGAGTACCATACACAGTTGCCCCCACGGAATTTCAGGGCATAGTGTAGTACCATTCCAACTCCACCCCGTGATCCCATGGGTTAGTTGGAGGATATAGTCACATCTGGTGTTTTATACTGAACTAGTATTTACTGCACTTGGTGACCAACTATAAACAACATGAGTATAACCTCCTCCCCCATCCAATCTGAACCTCCAACTATAATTGTTACATTGCTCTCATGTGAGGTCAAGGACTCGCGATATATTAATATCCATCATTTTGCCATGACATTATCATCCAGATCTTCACCATCCACGCCTGTCACCGTCATCACTGTCAGCAAAAGGACTGGAATGACTCGTTCCTTCATGGTCCTGTAAAAAAGCACAAACTAGGCCTCGGTCTTAAAACCCGGTCACAGGGTTAAAAGTCCAGGATTATCCACCGGGCACTGATGTGGTGAGTCTTTCCGCTCCCATGAGATGGTCTCAGAAGACCAATGTAATCAACCTGCCACGTGCTCCAAAGAGCCTTGCCTTGTCTGATATGCTGGGCCGGAGCTTGGTTTGGGTGATTAGCTTTAAGCCTTATTCGGCATTGTGGGAAAGCTGTAAGAATTGCTTCACAGGCTTTCATAGACACTGGCCAACCCTGAGATCGGCATTCATAATAGAGATCTGCTTTCCCTGAGGGGCCTCGTTTGATATGCAACCATTCTGCTAGTCTATCCCAATCTTCCTTCTCACTGGTGACCATCCTGATTTGGGCCAGGTGGTCCACCTGCTGATTCCATTTCGCAGCTGGGGTTCCATCCCAAGCATGTCCCTTCACCCATCCCACCTTTAAAGGTCAGGATCTCCCTATTGCCAGGAGACATTGCCAGTCCTCTGTCTTCCACACTTTCGCATGACCTACTTCCCACTTACTAGATTCCCACTGACATATCCACTCTGTAGCACCCTTAAAGGTTGCGTAAGAGTCAGTATAGACGATGGTAGCACCATTCTCTATGGCCAGTAATAAAGCCCGTAGTTCTCCTACTTGTGCACTACCTTCACCCTCTTCTTCGACTGTCTTCCCAGTACCAATCTCCAACGCCACTGCTTTATATTGCCACTCTGATCCCACTCGACAGGCAGATGCATCTGTGAACCACACTCCCTGCACATCTGAGCCTGCCATGAATTCGGGTGCCTCCTCAATCGGAGAAGGTTTATATGGTTGACCCAGCAAGGCTGGGTCAGGGTTTACAGGTTGCTGTAGTTTGAAAGCTTTAGTCAGACCCTCCTTTAGTGGGAGCAATTGGCTTATCCCTTCTAGGTATGCATACCATTTCCTAACTGTGGCCTTTTGGGCTACTCCCTCCAGAGGAGGTGACCCATTGAGGATTGAATTTAAGAGAGGGAAAGGACCCTGTACTATAACATCCTGTGAGGTACGCAGCTTTTCAGCCTCTTTAACTGCTCTAGTGAGGGAGAGGACCCCCTTTTCCCAATCTGAATATCGTCGCTCCGTTTCTTTGAATGCAGTGGAGGAGAATAATGATGGTCTAGCTGGTCCCTGTGGCCCCTTTTGAAACACACCACAGTATGAGGCATGTTCAGCAAATCCCCATTCCACCCTTAAAGGATCTCATGGGTGCAATGGACCTAGTCTCTGATAAGCCTTAAGCTCATCTTTCAGCGTGTTAAGGGCTAACGTATGTTGCCAAGTCCAATCCCATTTCTGTTTTTTCGGAGCAAGTCATAAAGAGGGCGGCCAATCACCGAAAACCCTGGTATATGTTTTCTCCAATAGCCCATTCTTGACTAACAGATTCCAGATGGCCTCAGCCACTTGTCCTACCTGTTCCTTGTTGTCCCCACCAACTAGGATATCATCTATATATTGATATATGTGGACACCTGGGGGTACCTCCACAGCATCAAGGAGCTTGGCTAAAGCATTGTGAGTGATAGTAGGGGAGTGCTTGTATCCCTGGGGAAGTCGATTAAAGGTGTATTGGGTCCCTCCCCAAGTGAAGGCAAACTGGGGTTTGTCCTCTTCCCTTAGGGGAACCATAAAAAAACCCCATATCTTTGACATCTAAAGCAGCCATCCATGGGTGGGCTGCAGCCTGTATTGCTGTTATCACTGAGGTGATACTTGGGACGGCAGAAATTAATGGTGGGGTATTACTATTCAATCTTCTATAATAAATTGTTAGTCGCCACCTTCCATCTGATTTGCAGACTGGCCAAACAGGAGAATTATAAGGAGAATGTGTGCAACTGATGATCTCTCTTTTCTCCAGATCATTAATTACTTCCGAAATGCCCCGTTTGGCCACGGCTGGAAGTGGGTATTGAGGGACACGGGTTACCTTAGATTGTGGTAGTGCAGGAGCAACCTGCAATGTTCTCACATGAACAGCCTCTGCCTCCCTGCCCCCAAAGCTCCACACCCTACCATTGGGTAGGTCCCATTGTCTGCCTGCCAGCACATCAAATCCCAGTATATTTCCCTCATAGGGGCTTAAAGCCACCTCCACAGCTGTCATTCTTTTTCCCCCCCGGTAGCCAAAGTTGGGTTTGAGCTATGGGGCATTTTTCTGTTGCCCCTGTTACTCCTCTAATGTTTATAGCCTTTCTTGATGGCCTAATTCCCAGCTCACTAGCTTGTCGTTTGTTTAAAACACTAATTTGGGCTCATGTATCGATTAAGAATTCCAAACTTATCCGTCCTGGACCCACAGGAATGTGTATATAAGGCTCTTTATCAGCAGACCATTGGCAGGTATTCACCATGCGGACTGGGCGGCCTGAATCCCAAACCGCAGCTTCTAGTTTTTTAGCCCTTCCAGTTCCTCTCGCAGTGCCGCGAAAGGGTCCCGTTTCTCTTCCCGAGGGGGCGGGGTTGCTGGCGCTTCCCTTTGGTCTCTAGCTTTCCCCTCCAGCAATCCCACCCCCGGATGCCGCCGGCGGACTGCCCGTGCAGCACGGCTCGGGCTGCCCCCAGTGCCGGTGCCTTCCGCCAGAGATCGTCCCTTCCGGGATCGTAGTTCCGACCCGACGGCCCCCGAGTTCGAGACCGCTCGGGGCGGGGTTTACAACCGGCTGGGCGGACCTTCCTGCTGCCCTCCGTTAACTCCGACAGTCCCTTTTCCCGGATAGTAACAGATTCTCCTCTCTCCTTGGGGTCCACACCCCCAGCCCAGTAAGCTACTCGGGACGTTATTGACTGATCACTTGCCGGTCCAGCCCTCAGAAACACTCCCGGTCCCCAGTAACCTCTCGCTTCATCATCACTCAACAGTATCCGATCCTCCCCCGTTAGAGAAACTCTCCACAAATACTCAGGTTCCGTTTCGCCCGGCTTGCGCGAAAACTTAGCTTGCAACTCGCCGAGTTCGGGTCCCAACCAAGGGGCCGTACAAACAGCGCTCCGGGGGCTCCCACCGTGCGGACCCGCGTGCCCTTCTGTTTCAATAAGGGGCCGCACGTCCCTTTCCTCCAAGTCCACTTTCAGACAATCTATTTCCCCTTGCCTTTTCACAGAATCACTCTTTCGGTTCTGTGCTTGAATCAAGCAGGCGCCCAGGAGGGCACACACACTGCCTTTGCCGTCTCGGCAAGTTCCGCGGCATAGTTCTACTCTCTCCACGACCGCTGCCGGGTCGGACCACTTCTCCTTCGCCCAGTCCAGACGTGGGGGAGAAGGGCTGCAGCCGTGCCTCCGTAATAATTCCTCTATTAACACCACCCTGCCGACTACGCCAAAATGTTACGGATGCACGACTAACCAAATCCAACAGGTGTTAAAACTCAGATTTATTCTTCAGCAAAAGTTAGTTAGAAGTCCGGTAACATTTTATAAAACCACAGGCTCAATGATGTAAAGAGAATTAATACTACACGGCCGACTCAAGAATCCCCAAGATTTAAAGTGATGGCTCAAAACGCGCGTATCACTCACCTAAAAGCTGAGGGCTCTCTCCCTCGAGGAGTTACCTCGGGCAGTGCCCCGGCCCGAGGGGGAGTCCCCGACTGCAGACCCACTGCTCCGAGGAGGACTGCCAACGTGTCCTCCGGCAGGACCCCATTTATACCCCTGTCGAATCTGACCTGTGGTCATTTAATTCTATTGGCTAGGAGGGTCACCTTGGTGTACCTGGCACATATCGACTGGCCAGTTCAAATTTCAACCTGCAGCCTCCAGGGTTTCCTTCCCCTTCTCCCTTCCTGGAGAAGTTTTGTTTCCTGCTGGCAGGATGGGGGGGGGGGGGGGGCGGGATGTACTGCCACAATGGGGTTGTTCCTCCCCAGGTGTGCAGGGTTTTGCACTCCCCCTTGTTGAACTGCATAAGGTTCCTGTCAGCCCATTTCTCCAGCCCATCGAGGTCCCCTGGATGGCAGCATGACCCTCTGGTGTTTCAGTCACTCTTCCCCATTTTGTGTCATCAGCAAACTTGCTGAAGATACACTCTGCCCCATTATCCAGACCATTAATGAAAATGCTGAACAGGATTGGACCTGGTATTGACCCCTGGGGTACACTGCTAGTTACTGGCCTGCAACTAGACTTCATGCTACTGATCACCAGCCTCTGGGCCTGGCTGTTCAGCCAGTTTTCAGTTTTCCTTGCTGTCTGCTCATCCAGCCCGTACTTCAACAGCTTCTCTATGAGGATCTTATGGGAGACAGTGTCAACATCCTTACTGAACTCTAGGTAGACAATAGCCACTGGTCTCCCCTCATCTACCAGGCCAGTCATTTAACCATAGAAAGTTATCAAATTGGTCAATGGCAACAAAAAGAAAAAAATCAATATTCCAGATCAGAAGTTCAAACTCAAAAAGCTAATTTAAATAGAATGAAAATGAGCCCATATCTATCTCAACAGCATGATGTTCTGGGGGGGGTAAACATGATATCATAATAATCTGGAGTATCGCCAGGAAGCATAGTTTAGTGATACTCGGCATTGGCAAGGCTACAGCTGGTGTAAGACATTCTATTTGGGTATCCCAGTTCAAAAAAGATACATGCCCAGTGGTGAGGATCCAGGAGAATGTAACAAGTGTGATGCAAATGATGACTGTAGAAAATGTGTTTGGTAGGGAATGACTGAAGGAATTGAGATTGTTCAGTGAAGAAAATGAGCTGCTCTTTATGGAGGTAGAACAAGATAAAGTAGACTTCAGCATCATGAAAGTGATTTAGGTAATACTTAGAAATTTGGGAAACACTTTCTAAGGGAAAAGGATAGGAATGTGCTGGAGTGGATTGCTAAGGGAGAGGCTGTGGCATGTTCATCTTTTGAGATCTTTCAGAACAGATTAGCAAATATATGTTATTTGTATTACCTTTTACTCAGAGCCACATCTTGAAGTATTAACATCCTATCACGAAGTAATAATAGACTAGAAGTAGGAACGTCTGCCTTTTTATGGCTTCCTAAAAATTATCCTTATGTGTGGCCCCATACATACCTAAGCTCATCCACACAAGACTTACTTTCCCCACTCACCTTTGGCAAATTCCATAGACTGAGTCTAAGTGGGCTGCGAGTTATGTGCTAAAGCACTAGACCCCTTCTGGTAGTCCCCTCACATCCTTATTTTCTAAGATTCATTCAAGTTTTGGTGAAGTAAAAGAAAGCAATATAGAAACTTAGATGGGCTTTGCTGCTACAGCTATGAAAACACATGTAACTTACACTCCAGTTGAGAGAAAGGAAAGACCAGGAGGAAAAAAAAGAAAGAGAAAAGAATGTAGCAAACGATTAAGGGGAAATAGGGAATTCAGAAGACATTGTGCCTGTCTGAGCTAGAGCTCAAGAGAGGGAAGGTTTGTAGAGAGACAGAAACATAGCCAAAGTGTATTACCCTGCAATTTGCAATAGATGTTTTCCTTTTTGGACACTGATCTTTGAAATACCTTGCTGAAAACACCCAGAAAGCAAACTTGACCTTAGAGGACAGTCACTGATAGTTTTTCTCCTGGGGAGCAGGAAGCTGCAGGAGGGGAGGTGGCCTGGAGTACTGCAGTCCCACCGGGAGAAGGTGTAGCATGAGACTTTTCACTACCTGTGTGTGAAAGAGGAAGGGCACACCTTGCCTTAGCTGTGCTTGCTTAGACCAGATTGGGCCTCATGATGCTGTCTTTGCCTGTGGCCACAGATGTACCTGGCTGGCAACATTCACACAATGGCCAGCCACTGTATGACACTGTGCCTTTAGTTCTAGAACAGACATACTGTAGTTTGCATCCTCCTGAAGAAAAAGTCTCCAATACTTGGATACTCAAATACAGCCTATATATGCTGCAAAATAAAGCAGAAGCTACATCCTGCATTTATAGTTTGACTGCTATGTAAGCATAACCTAAAATCCTCAGGTAACCTACTAAGATACTGACAATGCCTACTACCTACGCTGATTCATCTGAACAGTTTTGTAAGTGTATTCAGAGTTTTGAGCTGCTATCTGTCTGTCAGGGTATGACCATAGCTCAAAGTGCTGTGTAGGCGGGTGTAAATTATCTCAGAAAGTAGTGTAAGTAAGTGCAAAATCAGGGCTGCTTAAAAAAAAATCTAAAGGGTGCTCATACTCTTTGTGCATTCATTTCTACCTTGCCCTTTCTGATATTGCCCGAGCATGTTAGTGACACCAACTTGACACTTTGTAACCCAATCCCTGCTCTGAAGGCTCCAGTTTGGTGGTTTTCCTTTTAAATTTAAAGGTATCACTTGGTGCATGCTGCTTTTAAAAGTTCTTACTCCTTGTGACTCATCTAATATTTTCTAGCTGCTGATTCCAGAGGAAGAGATATGACCCAACAGCTGATGTTTTATATAAAAAGTATCCTGCTTGCACAGCACTGTTTCAGATTTGTATTGCGTATGTTCAAAGTTGAACCCATGAATCTGTCCAGACAGATGATTGTATTCTTGGGAAATTTACTTTATGTAACAAACCAGTTCCTGAATGCTTCAAGAAGTCACAGCAGTTAGGGATGTCTTTCTTTCAAGACACATCTTCAAGGTGAAAGTGCTGAGCAGGTTTCTCATGCATTTTTTGCATGTATTCTCATGTATTTTTTTCCAAGTCTTGAGTCCTCAGTTCATCTCGGCAGACTTCCATTAAAAATATAAGAACTCCGAAAACTTTGTGCTCTGATTTCTCCTTCTCAATACCTTGTCATCCTAAAAGTTGCATTTCCCAACCAGAAATTTCAGTGTTTTAAGCTCCTATTAAAAGTCTCTATACCCAGTCATGCAAGATTCACCATTGACCATTCAACTTTCTACAACAAAACTACTGGAGAGCAAGTTGTAGAAGCTGCTTTGTTTGCCCCAGATTTGTTACTATATCTAGATTTGCTTTCCCACTAATTATGCAATTAGCCACATCACTGACTGTATTGATAGCTGTACAGCTGTTGCTAGAGGTAAGTGTGTTAGCAGGTTGTCAAAGCAGTCTTTTCTCTGGAGGCTTCATTTCCCTTAGAGTAATTTTTGGCTTGGTCACTTTCTCCTCACTACCATTTGCTCCAAGGTAGGTTTCTGTCCATTAGTCACTAGCTCAATTGTAGAGCCCCATCTGGTGAAGTCCCCTGGGACTCAGGAGCTGTAATATTTCTAGCACAGACTTCAGTTGGCCTTTCAAAACCACCTGTAGCCTTTCACAACTTCACAGTTCACAATACATTCTTTTCAAGTCCAACAAATTCTCAACAGTTCCTTGGTAGCCCATGCAAGCTAGAAGTACTGTTCACAGGAAGATTGTCTGAGGACAGGGCTGTATGGGGCAAAAACACACCCAGAAAAAGAAAGCGGGAGAGAAAAAAAAGGATGCCTGAACATTGCATTCATAAATAAACAACAGTAAGTTGACAGTAAGTTAACTGTAGCAGCAGGATCCTGGAATGTTAACCATGGCAAGAAATGGTTATATAAAATGCAGAACTGCTTCTATTTAAAAGTGCTCTTTGATCAACAAAGTGAGAAAAGATATATTTCATGCTCACCCAAAATCAAATCCCCTTGAGGCACGCATCGGACTTCCCCATCTTTTCGCATCACCCACCAAGTGCACCCAGGTCCTTGAGCAAAAGCAATCCCACAAATGGGTTTACCTTTGCCTGAGGCAGGACTAACCCAGACTGCCTTCCCTAACATATATTTATGTGCACTACAGGGACTTTATTCCCTTCTACAGTACGTAACAGTTCTGACTGGGCAGGGCCACCCCGATTGGCAGATCCTCTGGTGTTGACTAACCAGGTGGCTCTTGCTAAATGTGTATCCCAATGTTTGAAGGTTCCACCCCCCCATTGCTCTCAATGTAGTCTTTAACAGTCCACTGAATTGTCTGACTTTCCCAGAGGCTGGTGCATGATGGGGGATGTGATATACCCACTCAATGCCATGCTCTTTGGCCCAGGTGTCTATGAGGTTGTTTCAGAAATGAGTCCTGTTGTGTGACTCAATTCTTTCTGGGGTGCCCTGTTGCCATAAGACTTGTTTTTCAAGGCCCAGGATAGTGATGCAGGCGGTGGCATGGGGCACGGAATATGTTTCCAGCCACCTGGTGGTTGCTTCCACCATTGTAAGCACATGGCGCTTGCATTGGTGGGTTTGTGGGAGTGTAAATAGTCAATCTGCCAGGCCTTCCCATATTTATATTTCAGCCATAGTCCTCCATACCGCAGGGGCTTTAACCACTTTCCTTGCTTGATTGCAGCACGTTTCACGTTCATGGATAACCTGTTGTCCTGGGTTTGGCTGGGATAGAGTTAATTTTCTTTCTAGTAGCTGGTATAGTGTTATATTTTTGATTTAGTATGACAATAATGTTGATAACACACTGATGTTTTCAGTTGTTGCGAAGTAATGTTTAGTCTAAAATCAAGGATTTTTCAGCTTCTCATGCCCAGCCAGCAAGAAGGCTGGGAGGACACAGCAAGGGCAGCTGACCCAAAGTGGCCAAAGGGATATTCCATACCATGTGATGTCATGCCCAGTATATAAACTGGGGGGAGTTGGCCGGGAGGGGGGGATCGCTGCTCAGGAACTAACTGGGCATCGATCAGCGAGTGGTGAGCAATTGCATTGTGCATCACTTGTTTTGTATATTCCAATTCTTTTATTATTATTATTTTCATATTATTATTGTTATTATTATCATTATTAGTTTCTTCCTTTCTGTCCTATTAAACTGTTCTTATATCAACCCACAAGTTTTACTTCTTTTTTTCCTGATTCTCTCCCACATCCCACTGGGTGGGGGGGAAGTGAGCAAGTGGCTGCGTGGTGCCTAGTTGCTGGCTGGGGTTAAACAATGACACCTGTGCAATAATATCCATGGTCAAGTCCACCCCTCGATCACGAGCCCATCTATATGTTGCATCTCTTCCCTGATGGCCTGAAGTATCATGGGCCCACAGAGCCATAAATAGCTCACCCTTATGTTGCCAGTCCAGGTCCACCTGAGACGCTCCAATCTTTGGCAGCCTGATCCACCTGCTGGTTATTTTGATGTTCTTCAGTGGCCTGACTCTTGGGTACGTGGGCATCTACATGACGTACTTTTACAACCAGATTCTCTAGCTGGGACGCAATATCTTGCCACAGTGCGGCAACCTAGATGGGTTTACCTCTGTGCTGCCAGTTGCTCTGCTTCCATTGCTGTAACCACCCCCACAGGGCATTTGCCACCATCCATGAACCAGTATAGAGATAGAGCACTGGCCACTTCTCTCTTTCAGCAATGTCTAACGCTAGCTGGATGGCTTTCACCTCTGCAAACTGGCTTGATTCACCTTCTCCTTCAGCAGTTTCTGCAACTTGTATAGGACTCCATACAGCAGCCTTCCACCTCCAATGCTTTCCCACAATGCGACAGGACCCATCAGTGAACAGGGCATATTGCCTCTCATTTTCTGGCAGTTTATTATACAGTGGGGCCTATTCAGCCCATGTCACCTCCTCCTCTGGAGACATTCCAAAATCTTTGCCTTCTGGCTAGTCTGTGATCACTTCCACAGTTCCTGGGTGACTGGGGTTTCCTATGCAGGCCGTTGTGTGATCAGTGCGACCCAGTTACTCCACGTGGCATCTGTTGCATGACATGTAGAGGAGACTCTCCCTTTGAACATCCAGCACTGGCATTCGGGGTGCCAAGAGGAGCTGTGTTTCAGTACCAACCACTTCTGAGGCAGCTCCAACTCCTTCATATGCTGCCAATATCTCTTTTTCAGTTGGAGTATAGCGACCCTTGGATCCTCTGTATCCCCGACTCCAAAACCCTAGGGGTCAGCCTCGAGTCTCCCCAGGTGCTTTCTGCCAGAGGCTCCAGGTAGGGCCATTCTCCCCAGCTGCAGTATAGAGCACATTTTTAACATCTTGTCCTGTCCCTTGACCTTACTTTCTTTTATGGCAAAACCGGCTTTCAGAAGGATTTGGATTATTTTCTTCCCTTTCTCAAAGACGACTTCTGCTGTGTCGCCCCATATGATGATGTCATCAATGTATTGCAGGTGTTCTGGAGCTTCACCCTTCTCCAGTGCAGTCTGGATCAGTCCATGGCAAATGGTGGGGCTGTGTTTCCACCCCTGGGGCAGTCAATTCCAGGTGTACTGGATGCCCCTCCAAGTGAAAGCAAACTGTGGCTGGCACTCTGCTGCCAGAGGGATTGAGAAAAATGCATTAGCAATGTCAACTCTGGCATATCACTTGGCTGCCTTTGACTCTAGTTCGTACTGAAGTTCTAGCATATCTGGCATGGCAGCATTCAGCAGCAGCGTAACTTCATTCAAGCCAGGACAGTCAACTGTTAGTCTCCATTCTCCATTAGACTTTCACACTGGCTGTATGGGACTACTAAAGGGTGAGTGAGTTTAGCTACTCACTCCTTAGCTCTCCAGTCCATGAATCAACTTGTGGATGGGAATCAGGGAGTCTCGGTTGGTGCGATATTGCCGCCGGTGCACCGTCATGGTAGGAATTGGCACCTGTTGTTCTTCAACCCTCAGCAACCCCACAACCAAAGGGTCCTCAGAGAGGCCAGGCAAGGTGGACAGCTGTTCAATTTTCTCCGTCTCCAAGGCACCTATACCTGTGAGAGACTGAAAGAGTCTCAAACATTGTGGTGGGGCAAGTTCTGCCTAGGTAGGTTGAACCTGGCTGGGTGCCAGGTGCCCACCAAAGCCGCTCTATCACTCCCCCTCCTCAGCTGGACAGGGGGGAGAAAATATAACAAAAGGCTCGTGGGTCAAGATAAGGACAGTTTAATAAAGTGAAAGCAAAAGTCACACGTGAAAGCAAAGAAAAACAAATGATGTTATTCTCTACTTCCCATCAGCAGGCGATGTCTGGCCACTTCCTGGGAAGCAGGGCTTCAGTACACATAGTGGTTGCTCCGGAAGACAAATATGCCCCCTCTTCCGTCTCCCTTTACTTAGCTTTTATAGCTGAGCTGACGTCATATGCTATGGAATATCTGTTTGGTTAGTTTAGGTCAGCTGTCCTGGCTATGTCCCGTCCCAAGATCTTGCCCAGCCCCAGCCTGCCATTGAGGGGGGCAAAAATGTTGGAGAGACAGCCTTGATGCTGTGCCAGCACTGCTCAGCAGTAGCCAAAACACTGGTGTGTTATCAACACCTTTCTAGCTACTGATGCAGAGCACAGCACTACGAGGGCTGCTATGGGGAGAATTAACTCCATCTCAGCCAGACCCAATACAATCTCCACCCCTTATTCCATACCATTTGTGTCATGCTCAGGTCCCACATAATTTAATACAGATATCTTCTAACCATGCCATTGTATTTAATTCCCATTACTGAAATCCCTTCTTACCAACACTTACAACTGAAACTACATACTTAAACCACCTTTATACCCAACATACAGATTTATACATTCTTATTAATTACTATCCCCTGTCCTTTAACAGATAGATATTCCATGGGCTTCTTCCACTCCTCCAGATGTTCACACACAGGTTATGACTTGGGCCCCATCCGTCAAGATGAGTGGTCAGGACAGGAGAAGCAGTATGTTCGATCGTTGGGCACAAACACCGGCTTGGTTTGGGTCACCGATGCACTTGTCTGGTTCCTTGCGAAGTTCACTCCTCTGCAGTTCAGGTCATTCCTGCTACGTTACTTCCTACAACATACAACTCGCATCACAGATTACTTTTCCCCCAAGGTTAAATGTCCTTGAGGCACACACTGGGTCTCCCCATCCTTCCGCATTACCCACCAAGTACACCCAGGTCCCTGAGCAAAGACAATCCCACGAATGGGTTTGCCTTTTCCCATGGGAGGAGAAATCCACACTGCCTTCCCCAGCCACTTCCCCATGTGCACTACAGGGACCTTATCTCCTCCCACAGTATGTAGGGGTTTTGTTTGGGCAGGACCAGGACGGTTAGCAGATCCTCTGGTGTTAACTAGCCAAGTGGCTTCTGCTAAATTTGTATCCCAATGCTTCCATGTCCCACTGCCTAGCGCTCTCAACATAGTCTTCAACAGTCCATTATATCTCTCAATTTTTCCAGATGCTTGCGGGTGATAGGGGATGTGGTACACCCACTCGATGCCGTGTTTCTTTGCCCAGGAGCTTATGAGGTTATTTCGGAAATTAGTCCCATTGTCTGATTCAATTCTTTCCGGGGTACTGTGTCGCCACAGAATTTGCCTTTTGAGGCCTAAGATGGTGTTTCAGGCAGTGGCATGGTTTACAGGATATGTTTCTGGCCAACCAGTAGTTGCTTCCACCATCGGGAGTATGTAGCGCTTGCCTTGGCGTGTTTGTGGCAGTGGTCCGATGTAGTCAATTTGCCAGACCTCGCCATATCGAAAGCCCAGCCACCGCCCTCTGTTCCAGGGAGACTTTACTCTGGTGGCTCGTTTGACTGCAGCACGTTTCACATTCATGAGTGACCTGTGTGATGGCCTCCATGGTCAGGTCCACCCCTCGATCATGAGCCCACCTATATGTTGCATCTTTCCCTAGATGTCCTGATGTCTCATGGGCCCATCGAGTGTATTGGTTTTGTGTGGCAAGGTTTTGGTAGCGGGGGGGGTTACAGGGGTGGCTTCTGTAAGAAGCTGCTGGAAGCTTCCCCTGTGTTTGAGAGAGCCCATACCAGCCGGCTCTAAGACGGACCCGCTGCCGGCCAAGGCCAAGCCAATCAGCGATAGTGGTAACGCCTCTGTGATAACATTTTTAAGAAGGAAAAAAGTTGGGACGGAGGTATTCAGCAGCCGGAGAGAGGAGTGAGAACATGTAAGAGAAACAACCCTGTGGACACCAAGGTCAGTGAAGAAGGAGGGGGAGGAGATGCTCCAGGCGCCGGAGCAGAGATTCCCCTGCAGCCCGTGGTGAAGACCATGGTGAGGCAGGCTGTCCCCCTGCAGCCCATGGAGGTCCACGGTGGAGCAGATATCCACCTGCAGCCCGTGGAGGACCCCACGCCGGAGCAGGTGGGTTCCTGAAGGAGGCTGTGACCCCGTGGGAAGCCTGTGCTGGAGCAGGCTCCTGGCAGGACCTGCGGATCTGTGGAGAGAGGAGCCCACGGAGCAGGTTTTCTGGCAGGACTTGTGACCCCGTGGGGGACCCACGCTGGAGCAGTCTGTGCCTGAAGGACTGCACACCGTGGAAAGGACCCATGCTGGAGCAGGTCGTGAAGAACTGCAGCCCATGGGAAGGACCCACGTTGGAGAAGTTCGTGGAAGACTGTCTCCCGTGGGTGGGACCCCACGCTGGAGCAGGGGAAGAGTGTGAGGAGTCCTCCCCCTGAGGAGGATGAAGCGGCAGAAAATAACGTGTGATGAACTGACCGTAAACCCCATCCCCGTCCCCCTGTGCCGCTGGGGGGTTGGTAGAGAATCCGGGAGTGAAGTTGTGCCCGGGAAGAAGGGAGGGGTGGAGGGAAGGTGTTCTGAGATTTGGTTTTATTTCTCATTACCCTACTCCGGTTAATTTGTAATAAATCAAGTTAATTTTCCCCAAACTGAGTCTGTTTTGCCCGTGACGGTAATTGGTGAGTGATCTCTCCTATCCTTATCTCGACCCACAAGCTCTTTGTTATATTTTCTCTGCCCTGTCCAGCTGAGAAGGAGGGGGAGTGATAGAACGGCTCTGGTGGGCACCTGGCGTCCAGCCAGGGTTAACCCATCACATCGAGCTACAAATAGCTCACTCTTACGCTCCCAGTCCAGGTCCACCTGAGCTTCTTTTATTTTGGCAGCCTTGTCTACCTGTTCATTATTTCAATGTTCTTCAGTGGCACGGCTTTTGGGCATGTGAGCATCTACATGACGTACCTTTAGAGTCATGTGTTCTACACGGGCAGCAATGCCCTGCCACAATGCTGCTGCCCAGATGGTTTTACCCCTGCGTTGCCAATTGGTCTTCTTCCACTGCTGTAGCCACCCCCATAGGGCATTAGCCACCATCCAGGAGTCAGTATAGAGGTAGAGTACTGGCCACTTTTCTCGTTCAGCAATGTCTAGGGCTAGTTGGATGGCTTTCACTTCTGCAAACTGACTTGACTCGCCTTCTCCTTCAGTGGCCTCAACGACTTGTCGTGTGGGACTCCACACAGCAGCTTTCCACTTCCGATGGTTCCCTACCACACGACAGGATCCATCAGTAAACACAGCATAACACCTTTCATCTTCTGATAACTCATTATATGGTGGTGCCTCTTGGGCACGAGCCACCTCCTCAGGCGATGCTCCAAAATCTCTGCCTTCTGGCCAGTCCATGATCTCTTCCAGAATTCCTGGGCAGTTAGATTTCCCCAGTCGAGCTCGTTGCGTGATCAATGCTATCCACTTACTCCATGTAGCGCTGGTTGCATGATGTGTAGAGGGGATGTTTCCTTTGAACATCCAGTGTAGCACGGGCAATCGTGGTGCCAAGAGGAGATATGCTTCTGTACCAACAACTTCTGAAGCGGCTCAAACCCCCTCATATGCTGCTAGTATCTCTTTTTCAGTCGGGGTGTAGTGGGCTTCTGATCCTCGGTACCCCCAGCTCCAAAACCCTAATGGTCGACCTCGGGTTTCTCCTGGTGTTTTCTGCCAGAGGCTCCAGGTGAGACCATGCTCCCCAGCTGCAGTGTAGAGTACATTTTGCACATCTGGTCCTATCCGGACAGGCCCAAGAGCTACTGCACGAGCTATTTCCTGTCTGATATGCTCAAAGGCTTGCTGTTGCTCAGGGCCCCATTCAAAATAGTTCTTTTTTCGGGTTACTCGATAGAGAGGGCTCACAAGCTGACTATAACCTGGAATATGCATTCTCCAGAACCCCACAAGGCCTAGGAAAGCTTGTGTTTCTTTCTTGTTAGCTGGTGGAGACATAGTTGCTATCTTGTTAACCACATCCATAGGGACATGATGGCGTCCATCCTGCCATTTTATTCCCAAGAACTGAATCTCCTGTGCAGGTCCCTTGACCTTGCTTTTCTTTATGGCGAAACCAGCTTTCAGAAGAATCTGAATTATTCTTTTTCCCTTCTCAAACACTTCTTCTGCCTCGTTGCCCCACACGATGATGTCATCTATGTATTGTAAATGTTCAGGGGCATTGCCTTGTTCCAGTGCAGTTTGGATTAGTCTGTGACAAATGGTAGGTCTGTGCTTCCACCCCTGGGGCAGTCGATTCCAGGTGTATTGGACACCTCTCCACGTGAAAGCAAACTGTGGCCTGCACTCTGCTGCCAAAGGAATGGAGAAAAACGCATTGGCAATATCAATTGTAGCATACCACGTGGCTGCCTTTGATGCCAGTTCATATTGGAGCTCTAACATGTCTGGTACAGCAGCACTCAGTGGCGGTGTCACTTCATTCAGGCCGCGATAATCTACTGTTAACCTCCACCCTCCATCAGACTTTCGCACTGGCCATATAGGACTATTAAAAGGTGAATGAGTCTTGCTGATGACTCCTTGGCTCTCTAGTTGATGAATCAGCTCATGGATGGGAGCCAGGGAGTCTCGGTTTGTGCGATATTGCCGCCGGTGCACCGTCCTGGTAGCGATTGGCACCTGCTGTTCTTCAACTCGCAGCAATCCCACAATGAAGGGATCTTCCAAGAGGCCAGGCAGGGTAGATAGCTGTTTGATCTTCTCTGCGTTTACAGTGGCTGCACCAAAAGCCCATCGGTACCCCTTTGGGTCCTTGAAGTACCCTCTCTTGAGGTAGTCTATGCCAAGGATACAAGGGGCCTCTGGGCTGGTCGCAATGGGGTGCTTTTCCCACTTGTCCCCTGTCAAGCTCACCTCAGCCTCCAATACAGACAATTCCTGGCATCCCCCTGTCACTCCAGAGATCCAGAAGGGTTCTGTGCCCCTGTACCCTGATGGCACCAGTGTACACTGTGCACCAGTGTCTACCAAAGCCTTATACTTCTGTGGGTCTGATGTGCCAGGCCATCGAATCCACACAGTCCAGTATATCCGGTCATCCCTTTCCTCCTCCTGGCCGAAGGCAGGGACCCTCTATTGCTGTTCCTCATCAGAGTATTCACTGTCTGACCCTTGCGGTGCCAGACCAGAAGTCCCCTCACCAGAATCAAGGGAGGTGGTTTCAGTTCTTCTATGCCTGGAGGATCGCTGATTGCTTTCTTGGGGCTCTACAGCAGCTACGCTGACAGCCTTCTTCTTGGGTGACCCCTTCTTAACAGCTGTCTTCCCTCTCAGTTCACGTACATGGGCTTCCAGCTTAAAGGTGGGTTCACCATCCCACTTCCTCATGTCCTCCCCTTGGTCACGCAGGAAGAACCAGAGTGTACCACGCGGCATACGCCTTGGGCTCCCTTTTCCTCTGACCGGGGCAGGAGAGGACTGATTTCTTGGAGCGTCCCTAACAGCCAAGGCACTGTCCTGTAGGGATGAGGAGACACAGAGATTTTCCTCAAAGTTTTGGAGCCAAGACGACACTTTCTCCACAGTTGGTGTTTCCATATCTGGGCAATAAATTGCTGCCAAGTGTTGTGGACACATATTTAGCTAACGGTCGCAAGAGCATTCCAGACGCCTTTAGAAGGCCTTGAACAGAATAAACAAGAAGACAAAAAAAGAAAGATGCCAATTAGAAGAACACAGGTGCGCATTCCACGATAAAGGGAACTTGGCACGAAGAACCTCAATTCGGCAGTTTATCTTGACCAATTAGACTGAGACAAGTTTCGCATGTTTTAGTTAGTATAACCAATTGTGTCCTATGTTTATGCGCGTGTACAGAGTTAGTATAACCAATTATATTTTAGCTTATGGCGCGTGGACAGCTGATGTTTAGCTTGATAAGGTATATAAGCACGCTATTTGGGCAATAAAGGGAGAACAACTTTAACCGTATCGGTGTCCTGTTGTTACCCGGCTCACGTCTCCAGATGGTTCCCTGCTACAGCCAAGCTGTTAGAATACGACGCTGGGGCACCTTGAATCACCTTTCTCCACATGGCCCGTGTGCACAGGACATCCTCTGGATCTTTGGAGACTTCCTCATCATCTAGATCACTGTAGATGACTTCCACCACTGCTAACTCTCTCAGGTACTGGATGCCTTCATCTGCGGTAGTCCACTTTTCTGAGGAATTCACAAGATCTTCCTTGAATGGATATCTTGCCCTCACGCTTGAGAGGAGCCGGCTCCAGAGACTGCAAATTGCTGCCTCTTTTCCAATTCCTCTTTCAATTCCACGGTTTCTAGCGAGGGATCCCAGCTGTTGGGCTTCCTTGCCTTCCAGTTGCTGACTGTCGGCCCCGTTATCCCAGCATCGGAGCAGCCAGGCAGCAATCCGCTCACCTGGCTGGTGGCTGTAGACTTTCCGCAAGTCCCGAAGTTCTGAGGACGTCAGGGACCGGGTAGTTTCCACTTCCTGTTTAAGTTCTCTCACTCCTTCCTCCAATTTCTTTGTTGAAGGACCAGCTTCTAGATTAAACCTTTCCTCTTCTTCTTCTTCCCTCACTAATCAATGGTATGGACCCGTTGATCTCCTTGTCCGCTGTTTCTTTTTCACTATTGGGGCAATTACTGTAGTTGTTGTTGTTGTTGTTTGGGTCCCTGCCTCGAGCATGGTGTCCTCAGATGCAGTCTGGGTCCCTGCCTCAACCGTGGTCCTCTGGGAGTGTTGAACTATGGCTCAGTAGGCATAGGCCAGGCCCCAGTACAGTGCGAGAAGCTGCTGGTTTTCATTGGGATAGGCAAGGCACCCTTCTATCAGGTGGCGCGTCAGTTTGCCAGGGTTGCTTGCCTGTTCGGGTGTAAAGTCCCAGGTTATGGGAGGTGATAACCGTCCTAGGAATCTGCCCAAATCCTTCCATATACCCTGCCACCCAGGGACCGGTCGCTTGAGGGTACATTTCAGTATTGCCTCACCCGAAACTTGTCTTCTCTTATACCAGGACAAGACCAGATTCCACAATACCCATAATATACCACCAGTATTAATTATTAGTATTGAACAGCTCACATAAGGGTGAACAAGGATCTCAGGAGCCTGCATAATAAAACCATTCACATCAATGCCCGATAGGGAGAGGGAGATGTGTTCCCTCATCTCCTCCACAAGATAGCTCCCACAACACAGCAAAGCCATCAGTGCCAGGACAAAGCACACAGACATTATTTGCATTACCATGTTCCCAAACTCAGCAAGATAGAGATAAGCAAGCAGCCAACAAGCTCCGTGACCTGCACAGGAGCTTGCCACTTAATAACTAGCTATGGCACGTTTAATGCAAAACTGCCGTTGTCGTGCCCCATGTTGGGCGCCAAAAAGGACTGTGGTGGGTTGACCCTGGCTGGGTGCCAGGTGCCCACCAAAGCCGCTCTATCACTCCCCCTCCTCAGCTGGACAGGGGGGAGAAAATATTACAAGATAAGGACAGTTCTAATAAAGTGAAAGAAAAGGTCACGCGCGAAAGCAAAGAAAAACAAATTATGTTATTCTCTACTTCCCATCAGCAGGCGATGTCTAGCCACTTCCTGGGAAGCAGGGCTTCAGTACGCGTAGTGGTTGCCCCGGAAGATGAAAATGCCCTCCCTTCCATCTCCCTTTACTTAGCTTTTATAGCTGAGCTGACGTCATATGGTATGGAATATCTGTTTGGTTAGTTTAGGTCAGCTGTCCTGGCTATGTCCCCTCCCAAGATCTTGCCCAGCCCCAGCCTGCCATTGAGGGGAGGGCAAAAATGTTGGAGAGACAGCCTTGATGCTGTGCCAGCACTGCTCAGCAGTAGCCAAAACACTGGTGTGTTATCAACACCTTTCTAGCTACTGATGCAGAGCACAGCACTATGAGGGCTGCTATGGGGAGAATTAACTCCATCTCAGCCAGACCCAATACAAAAGTTTACTTCAAAACAGATATTATTTTAAAACAATTTGAACCTTTCTTCAAGGTCCTCTCCAGCCCTACTGCCTAAGTTCTCCATGATTACAAAGAGGTATCTAGTCTCTGAGATCCCTCACATACTCATCACTTATCGTGACGGTGACAGAAATGAGTAGCACTAGGTCTGTTTTATAGATGAGGAAACTGATCCAAGACATGAGGGTAAATAAGGATCTAGATGTATTGAGTTTGAGACATAAACATAAAACTAAGACAATGCTCGTCTTTACTTCATCTGCTGCACCATTAGTCAATGCTGGCAGTATTTTCAAAGTCTTTGAGAAACAGAGAAGAAGGAAGATAACAATAATGGGACAATTCACAGGCTCACTGGTTTGAGGGACAGCTTGAACTGGAGCAATCTTGGTATTTAAGGACAGACTGCTCTTACAATGTCTCAGTGACCTGAGTTATCACAGCTTTCAGGCTAGCACAGGTGACTACACCAGAAAGGGAAATCACAGGTCTGATGGCTGCATCTGCTTCAGTGCAGTGGCAGATGAGGAAGGAGGGAAGCTGCAGCGGGAGTACAGGGTCCTGCCGTGCCTGCTCCAAACCATGAGTGCTGCCTCCCCCAACAGCTCCTTAACTCATGGTCCAGTGGGACTTCTACTGCAGCTGGCAGAGATGGTGCAGGGGCAGGATGGACCCCTCTCCTCCCCACCCTCAATTCTGCAGTCCATATACCTCAGCACCCCTGATTTATATACTATGCCAATAGAAAAGAAACAAGACTGGCTAGCAAAAATCATCCCTAAACCCTAGTAGAGTTCACTTGCAATTTATTTATTTTAAGCTTAACTTATATGGCATATTGTTTGCAAATCTCTTCTCGTACAGTTTCATATAAGTGTGTACAGCCACGTAAGGACAGTAAGGCTCTATCACTCAGTTTTGAGTCACACATGGCAGAACCCAGTATTTATTTTCATTAATGTTGATTGTTAATGCAGTAGTATGTGGAGCATTCATGGATGGGAATGAAGCTAGCTGCAACCCAAAAGGCAAGAGAGATTAGGGCTTTGAGAACTTCAGCAGGGCTTTCATCTATCTCTATAAATTCCATAGATTCTCACTCTATCATGAAATTACTCTCTGCTTCCAAAGTCTTATTCTTTTCAGCATCTGTTTCTTGGGCCACTCTGTTCCCTCCCTATATTGCACAGAAGTTTGGTCATGGTATCTAGAGAATACAGAGCAACTGTTAAGAAGTTGGTGAGGGGCCTGGAGCACAAGTCTTATGAGGAGCGGCTGAGGGAACTGGGGTTGATTAGTCTGGAGAAAAGGAGGCTGAGGGGAGACCTTCTCGCTCTCTACAACTACCTGAAAGGAGGTTGTAGTGAGGTGGGTGCTGGTCTCTTCTATCAAGTAACTAGTGATAGGATGAGAGGAAACAGCCTCAAGTTGTGCCAGGGGAGGTTTAGATTGGATATTAGGAAAAAATTCTTTACTGAAAGGGTTGTCAGGCATTGGAACAGGCTGCCCAGGTAAGTGGTTGAGTCACCATCCCTGGAGGTATTCAAAAAGCGAGTGGACAGGGTACTCCAGGGCATGGTTTAGGGGGCATGGTTAACGGTTGGACTCGATGATCTTAAAGGTCTTTCCCAACCTAAATGATTCTATGATAAGTTTCTCATTAATCACTTCCTCCTTGGGATGCCAAATGCAAAGCTATAGAAGAGAAGAAAGATGACTTTGTGGCTGAAGCATGGCACGGAGAGTTTGGTGATATGAGATCTATTTCCTGCCTTTACCATTTGCTTTCTGACTTGAGTTTACTCTTACTCTTAAACTGTTTAGGTCATTAAAGCAAGGATTTTATTGCCCTGTCTTTTTTTCAAGTGCCCATTACATGGATGAAATAGAGATGAATAAATATGTATAGAAGACAGGACTAGTTAATTAACTTCCCTACTTCTCCAGCTTTTAATCTGTGAAGGGGAGATAATGTTATAATAATACTTAATAAAGCTGTTGAAAGAAATTACTCCATGGTATCTTTTAAACATACTGTGATCCTGGAAATGAAAACAATGGATGGTCGACATGAAAACCTATTTGCCTCAGCAGTAATGAGGTTTCATGGGGAAAAGCCCTTTGTAATGGCCACAGCGCTGCTGTGGGTCTGAAAGATCCCTGCATTGTTTTGGACAAGTGCAATGATGCCTTTAGGCAAAACACATTTTTTGGGTCCATAGTGTTTTAAATACAAACACAGCATGCATACTATTGATTTCTCATGATATGACTGTGTCAGTCAGGAGCATGAAGAGGCATCCTGAGAGATGTTGGCAAAAATACTGGTGCAGATATAATTATATCAGCAACACTGAGATTCCTGTTTGCCCATGAGAACTAGTTTTACTATTGTGTTGGATAACTGCATTCACAAGGGGTTTTGGTATACTACAGTGATGTTTACTTGCACAGTGTGATAAAACCCTCCTACTACAGACCCAGCAAAAGCAGCGTGCAAAGGCACAGAGAAATACTATGCCAAAAATAGAGACCACACCTTCCATCTCTCAAACTTGGACCATTGCTCAATTTTTTCAACAGGCAAAAAAAGTAACCCCTGGTTTATCACTGATTAAAGACCCCATACCATTAGACTTACTGACATCAGCACCACTGAGAGCTTTCCCTAATGGCCAGGGTCTCATATCAATTATCTTTCCGTTGATGCCAAGTGACTGAATGCAGCCCTGAAACCCACGGTTGGTGCCTGTGGCTCTGACCAGCCAGTACATGCTGGGAGCACCGCCAACATAGAAGGGAGTATGGAATGTAATTTTACTATATTGGCCCTAAAGGGAAAACAGAGCACGACATGATGTAGAACAGACATAACACAGGATAACTAATTAAGCCACACTGTGTATAATCAATTTTTTCTCCATGAAGAATTGTCTCAGGGGATACGTAGTTTGCTCATTGGTAATTCCTTTTCATTAGTCATTCCTCCACTCAGTCTATCATTTTAAATGTTACTTTTTGCACCCGCATCCATCATGATAACATAGACTATTTAATGCAAAATAAAAAGATTAAAAATCACTATGTTCTGAGAAGGGATTGTGATCTGTCTTTTGCTGCAATTTCTTCCTTTACTTTTGCCAAAATTGTTTGTCTTCTAAACTCTAAGCCCTGGGGGACACAGACCAATGGGATATTGCCTTTTGTACAGAACCCAGCAAGTGCTTAGTGTTAAATAATAATGAAATGACAAAAAACAACAGTAAAAACCAAGACAAGCCATAAACTGATACAACTACAACTTCAGTGGGGTTCTGCTCACTTTTCCAGCACTAAATTTACTCATCTTTTTTATTTTTTACATTAATCTGCCTATAGAAATGTACACATACAAGTTTACTAGGACTGCTATAGTGCACAGAAAGGAACAAAAAAAGCCCAAACAGAACTTTTTGGATCACTGAATAAAACTCCATGCTACTGTGGGCAATAGTCATAATTCTTTTCATAAATTGATCAAAATATATGTATTTTGCCTCCTACTCAAAGGCTGTTTCGAAACCTCACTGCCCTTTAGAAGAAAACATTCAGAATTCCCACATTTATTCATGGCCAGTTTTTTCCAATGTGTCCTTCTGACAGTGCTGACCTTTAGCCCAAAAGCTTTCTGGATTTTTCACCCCTGTCCTGCCTCCATGGTATTTATAACTGTCGTGGTTTCAGCCCAGCCGGTAACAAAGGACCACGCAGCCGCTCCCTCACTCCTCCCGCCCCCCTCCGGTGGGATAGGGAGGAGACGGAGGAGAGAAAAGAAAAAAAACTGGAACCTCGAGGGTTGAGATAAGGGCAGTTTACTGGGACAACACAAAAAAAGGTTACAACAACAACGGTACTAATGAAAGAATATACAAAAAGAGTGATGCACAGTGCAACTGCTCACCACCCGGAACCCGACGCTCCGCCACCGAAAGTCGAGAGAGCTCCCCCCGGGCCCGCTCCCCATTTATATACTGAGCATGATGTCACATGGTATGGAATAGCTCCTTGGCTAGTTCAGGTCGGCTGCCCCGGCTATGCCCCCCCACCTCCCAGGTTCCTGTAAAAATTAACTCTATCCCAGCTGAACCCAGGACATTATCCACCCCTTATTCTATACCATCTACATCATGCCCAGATCTTACATTTTCCAATCAACTACTACCACTTTCCTTGTCTTTTTTATATATATATATATATATATATGTATATGGACACCCCCCCCCCCACACACACACAAATAGTATTCCCTTAGTCGATGGGCTATCCCTCCAACGTGTCCATCAATTTTATTTAGTCCATGACTTTGGGGGTCCATCTGTTGTAACAGTTCTTCAGGATAAGAGAGATGGTGTGAGGTGTTAGGTTGTTGTATGCTGCCTCTGGAACTTGTGGCCGGTACATTTGGTGCAACCCATGCCCTTGGCCTGCAGGTCGAAGAGGTTGATCTTGAGGAAATTGCTGGGCACCAGTTCAAGTTCTATCACTGTTGTACTTGGCTCAGTTTCAAAGTCCATCCTTCAGTCATTTGGGTAATTCTTACAGTAATACCCTTGATATGGCATATAGACACTATAGATACAATGACATACATTGGCAGGTTATTTAGCAGTTAAATATCAAACAGCCTAATTCACTGGCTATTCTTTCCCAAAATCAAACCTCCCTGAGGTACACATCGAACTTCCCCATCCTTCTGCATCACCCACCAGGTGTACCCAGGTCCCTGAGCAAAAACAACCCCTTGGATGGGTTTGTCTCTGCTTGAGGGGGGACTAACCCAGACTGTCTTTCCTAACATACTTCTCATGCGCACTACAGGGACTTTATCCCCTTCTACAGTATGTGGAAGTCTTGGTTGGGCGGGGCCAGCCCGATTGGCGGATCCTCTAGTATTAACTAACCAGGTGGCTTTTGTTAAATGTGTATCCCAATGTTTGAAAGTTCCACCCCCCATTGCTCTCAATGTAGTTTTCAGCAGTCCATTGTATCGTTCGATTTTTCCGGAGGCTGGTGCGTGATAAGGGATGTGATATACCCACTCAATGCCATGTTCTTTGGCCCAGGTGTCTATGAGGTTGTTTCGGAAGTGAGTCCCGTTGTCCAACTCGATTCTTTCTGGGGTGCCGTGTTGCCATAAAACTTTCTCTTCAAGGTCCAGGATAGTGTTCTGGGCAGTGGCTTGGGACACAGGATATGTTTCCAGCCATCCAGTGGTTGCTTCCACCATTGTAAGCACATGGCACTTGCCTTGGCGGGTTTGTGGGAGTGTGATATAGTCAATCTGCCAGGCCTCCCACTGTTTATATTTCAGCCATCGCCCTCCATGCGACAGGGGTTTTAGCCGCTTGGCTTGCTTAATTGCAGCACATGTTTCACATTCATGGATAACCTGTGCGATAGTGTCCATGGTCAAGTCCACCCCTCGATCACGAGCCCATCTATATGTTGCATCTCTTCCCTGATGGCCCGAGGTATCATGGGCCCAGAGAGCCATAAATAGCTCACCCCTACGTTGCCAGTCCAGGTCCACCTGAGACACTTCAATCTTGGCGGCCTGATCTGCCTGCTGGTTGTTCTGATGTTCTTCAGTGGCCCGACTCTTGGGTACATGAGCATCTACGTGACGTACTTTTACCACTAGCTTCTCTATCCGAACAGCAATATCTTGCCACAGTGTGGCCGCCCAGATGGGTTTACCTCTGTGCTGCCAGTTGCTCTGCTTCCATTGCTGTAGCCACCCCCACAGGGCATTTGCCACCATCCATGAGTCAGTATAGAGATAGAGCACTGGCCAATTCTCTCTTTCAGCAATGTCTAACGCTAGCTGGATGGCTTTCACCTCTGCAAACTGACTCGATTCACCTTCTCCTTCAGCAGTTTCTGCAACTTGTCGTGTAGGACTCCATACAGCAGCCTTCCACCTCCGATGTTTTCCCACGATGCGACAGGACCCATCAGTGAACAGGGCATATTGCCTCTCATTTTCTGGCAGTTTATTATACAGTGGGGCCTCTTCAGCCCGTGTCACCTCCTCCTCTGGCGACATTCCAAAATCTTTGCCTTCTGGCCAGTCCGTGATCGCTTCCAAAATTCCTGGACGACTGGGGTTTCCTATGCGAGCTCGTTGTGTGATCAGCGCGGCCCACTTACTCCACGTGGCATCAGTTGCATGATGTGTAGAGGAGACTTTCCCTTTGAACATCCAGCCCAGCACCGGCAGTCGGGGTGCTAAGAGGAGCTGTGTTTCAGTACCAACCACTTCTGAGGCGGCTCAAACTCCTTCATATGCTGCCAATATCTCTTTTTCAGTTGGAGTATAGCGAGCCTCGGATCCTCTGTATCCCCGACTCCAAAACCCCAGGGGTCGGCCTCGGGTCTCCCCAGGTGCTTTCTGCCAGAGGCTCCAGGTAGGGCCATTCTCCCCCGCTGCAGTATAGAGCACATTTTTAACATCTTGTCCTGCCCGGACTGGCCCAAGAGCTACTGCATGAACAATCTCCTGCTTAATTTGTTCAAAGGCTTGTCGTTGCTCAGGGCCCCATTTAAAATCGTTCTTCTTCCGGGTCACTTGGTAGAGAGGACTTACAATTTGACTGTAATTTGGAATATGCATTCTCCAAAAGCCCACAACACCTAAGAAAGCCTGTGTTTCCTTTTTATTAGTCGGTGGGGACATAGCTGCTACTTTGTTGATCACATCCATAGGGATCTGAACGACACCCGTCTTGCCATTTTACTCCTAAGAACTGGATCTCCTGTGCAGGTCCCTTGACCTTACTTTCTTTTATGGCAAAACCAGCCTTCAAAAGGATTTGGATTATTTTCTTCCCTTTCTCAAAGACTTCTTCTGCTGTGTTGCCCCATACGATGATGTGATCAATGTATTGCAGGTGTTCTGGAGCTTCACCTTTTTCCAGTGCAGCCTGGATCAGTCCATGGCAAATAGTGGGGCTGTGTTTCTGCCCCTGGGGCAGTCGATTCCAGGTGTACTGGACGCCCCTCCAAGTGAAAGCAAACTGTGGCCTGCACTCCGCTGCCAAAGGGATTGAGAAAAATGCATTAGCAATGTCAATTGTGGCATACCACTTGGCTGCCTTTGATTCCAGTTCATATTGAAGCTCTAACATATCTGGCACAGCAGCGCTCAGCAGTGGCATGACTTCATTCAGCCCACGATAATCTACTGTTAGTCTCCATTCCCCACTAGATTTCCACATGGGCCATATGGGACTATTAAAGGGTGAGTGAGTCTTGCTGATCACTCCTTGGCTCTCCAATTGGCAAATCAGCTTATGGATGGGGATCAGGGAGTCTCGGTTGGTGCGATATTGCCGCCAGTGCACCATCGTGGTAGCAATTGGCACCTGTTGTTCTTCAACCCTCAGCAACCCCACAACTGAAGGGCCTTGAGAGAGACCAGGCAGGGTAGACAGCTGTTCAGTCTCCTCCGTCTCCAAGGCAGCTATACCAAAGGCCCAACGGTACCCTTTTGGGTCCTTGAAATACCCCCTCCTGAGATAATCTATACCAAGGATGCACAGGGCCTCTGGGCCAGTCACAATGGGGTGTTTATGCCACTCATTCCCGGTTAGACTCATTTCAGCTTCCAATACGGTTAGCTCTTGGGATCCCCCTGTCACACCAGAGATACAGATGGGTTCTGCCCCTTTATAACTTGATGGCATTAGGGTGCATTGTGCACCAGTGTCTACTAGAGCCTTATATTCCTGTGGGTCTGATGTGCCAGGCCATCGAATCCACACTGTCCAGTAGACTCGGTTGTCCTTTTCCTCCACCTGGCTGGAGGCAGGGCCCCTCTAATCCTGGTTAGAGTAGCCGTTACTGACTTTTCGCACACGTGAATCAGAAGTCCCTTCAAGAGGATCAGAAATGGGATCAGCCCATCTACTGCGTCTGGGGGACTGCTCACGGGAAACTGGAGCAGCATTTTTCCAAGAAGAATCCTCTTTTCTGGTTGCTTTTTCTCGCAACTCCCGTACCCGTGCATCTAGGACTGAGGTAGGTTCTCCATCCCACTTCCTCATGTCCTCTCCATGGTCACGCAGGTAAATCCACAGGTTAGCCCGTCGTGTGTACTTTCTCTCTCCTCTCTCTTGGCAGAGGAATGCTTACTCCTAATAGCTGCGATGCAGGCCTATACAGGTGGGGAGGAGGACATATCCACTTTGAATTGCTGGAACTCTCGGGACAATTCCTCTACAGCCGAGACACAGGCCCGTAGGGAGGAAGAGAGACTTCCTTCATATTGCTGGAGTTGGACAGCCAATTCATCCACTGTTTGTCCATAGCCTTCTTTCCAGGACATTACTGCCAATGATTTGGCATACGATGGTGTTGCACTTCGTAGACACTTCCGCCACATCGGTTGTGTGCATTGGACTTCATCTGCATCTGTAGGTGACTGCCCATTTTCTGGATCATTATAAATCACCTCCAGCACGGCTAATTCCCTCAGGTACTGGATACCTCTCTCCATGGTGGTCCACTTGCCTTGGTGACATGTAACTTCATCCTTGAAGGGGTATCTTTCCTTTACACCTAACAGAAGTCGCCTCCAGAGGCTGAGGACTTCTGTTTTTCTCCCAGTGGCCTTGTCAATGCCCCCTTCCCTAGACAGGGATCCCAGCTGCTTGGCTTCCCTACCCTCTAATTCCAAACTACTGGCCCCATTATCCCAGCATCGGATCAGCCAGGTAACAATGTGCTCACTTGGCTGGCGGCCAAAATCTTTTTGCATGTCGCACAACTCACTCAGGGATAGAGATCGGGTGATTATTTCAGGTTCTGCCTCTTCCTCCTGTTCTCGTGATGACACTGGTTCACTTTCATCCCTCACTAAGTGAACTGATTTCTTTGTGTGTTTCTTTTTCTGTACAGGGGCGACTGATACTGGCACAGGTTGGTTCTCTGGTTCAGCTGCAGTGCCTGTCACCAGGGTTTGAGTAGCTGCAGTGCCTGTCGCTGGGGTTTGAGTAGCCATGATGCCTGTAGCCCTGTTTTCCCCCTTTTCCCCCTGAGGGTGCTGCCTAATATCAAGCAGTGTTTGGTAGATACTGGCCAGGACCCAGCACAGTGCAGTAAGTTGTGCGTCTCTGGAATAGCCACAGCATTTTCCTTTCAAATATTCTACCACTTCATGAGGGTTCTGTAGTTGTTCAGGAGTGAAGATCCAAGCCACTGGAGGTGAGAAGTTCTCTAGATACCTGCCCATATCCTCCCACATGCTGTGCCACCCATGACTATCCAGCCTTGGGGCAGATCTCTGGGTGGTACTGTTAAAAAACCTTTTTGTAGCCCTAAACAAGACCTGAAACATATTCAGGAGGCATAGCACTAACAGCACACTGGCTTGCGCATCCCAAGGATATTCAAAATTCTCAAAAGCTGTTGTAATTAGTCGGAAGGAGAGAAGGGAGGTGAACGGACAGGGGGAAGTATCCCCCCTGACTTCCCCATGGATTGGGTGCGATTACCAATAAATTCCAATAGAAGGCGCCCGAAGTATGGAAATGATATCACTGCCTCATACAGATACCAGCTTAACCTCATGACCAGTGATGTAATCATTTCACAAGCCGACATTGCCCAGTACAGCAAAATGATAATCCTGATCCCTCGCCCAGAGGAGATAAACATCATCGCAGGCAATACATAGTGCATATAAGAACTTACATAACATCACCACGTGAACAAATGAACCAACATTGTGACCAGCGACTATTTAACTAATATAGGAAATGCATATAACATATTTGTTTTAAAACACTCTGGCCAGATCTGTCGTTATCTCAACCCTTCAAGGGTTCGAGCCCCACGTTGGGCGCCAAAAAGGACTGTTGTGGTTTCAGCCCAGCTGGTAACAAAGGACCACGCAGCCACTCGCTCACTACTCCCGCCCCCCTCCGGTGGGATGGGGAGGAGAATCAGAAAGGAGAAAAAAAAAAAAAAAAAGAACCTCGTGGGTTGAGATAAGGACAATTTACTGGGACAACACAAAAAGAGAACTTACAACAACAACGACGGTAGTAATAAAAGAATATACAAAAAGAGTGATGCACAGTGCAACTGCTCACCACCCGGAACCCAACGCTCCACCACTTCCCCCACCGAAAGCCGAGAGCTCCCCCTCAGCCCGCTCCCCATTTATATACTGAGCATGATGTCACATGGTATGGAATAGCTCCTTGGCTAGTTCAGGTCAGCTGTCCTGGCTGTGCCCCTTCCCAGATTCCTGTGAAAATTAACTCTATCCCAGCTGAACCCAGGACACCCCTTCAAACCCAGTTTAAAGCCCTCTCTATGAGCCCTGCCATCTCATGAGTGAGAATCCTTTTCCCCCTTTGAGATAGCTGGACTCCATCTGTCGCCAGCAAGCCCGGTGGAAGATATATTCCCAGCAAGCACACACAAAGTACACCGATACATTGAATTTATACATATATATTGAAACGAAGAATTGTGACTTAACAGCTCTTTGATGATACTCTTAAGCAGGTATTCTTTATTGGCAGCACTGGGGATTGGTCCACCACAAGTGCTCCAACGAAACAATGATTTCAAACAAGTTATATTTACAACGTTGTTACATATTCATGTTATTTTCCTGGAAATATTTTATATAAACCTGCCTGTTCTAAAAACATGATGTGCTCATGTTACAGTCTTTTATTTCATGGTCTTTGCTGCCATCTAGTGTTCAACTTCAAAAATCGCAGCCTCTCCGGTGGTCGTTTACTTCATCTGGTGGTCGTATCATCTTCATCGTTTGTCCTTTAGTAGCACTTTTCTTGTTGGCACCTCCTGACGCATGCGTTGTACATTATTACTTACATCAAGGTTTTACTTCTCTTTGTTCTTCTTATGGTTGACATCTGTTTACACATCTGTAGGTTTTGGTTCTCCGTATGAGAACATAATTCATTGTATAACTTCCACACAGTTCTTTGATCAATTACAAAACCTAATTAATTTTTCATTAAAGTATAAACTAAACATTCTACTTTTAAACAATTGGTTATTAATTAGTGTTAATACATAGGTCAAGGTGTTACCGAAATCTGGAATAAAACTCCTTAACACCAATGTGACATTAAGAAGCAGGCACTTTGTTTATTGCAGTGCTGGATGCACGGGGGGATAATTCCACCTAGTGTGCATACCACAGCTTTAGCACTAACAGGTTATATAGAATAACTAATTGCATATGAATCAGATTAGTATACATATACATAAAAATGATTATAACTGATTATCATAGTACTGCCTACATCCGATCATGAGCAACGATGAATTTGAGTCGAAGGGCTGCTTTTATGACCACCGACCCATTTGAAGTTCTTGTTGGCTGTCCTTTCAGTCCTTGTTCTTGTCCTTGTTCTTTGATCTTGAAGCTTAGCGCAATTTCAGTCACATGTGATCAATTTCAACATTGTTTTCATCTAGTGTATGGGAATATCTAGTCATAAGAGCAAAGAACTGCAAAACTTTTGAATAAATACTAGTTAATCACTTAACTACACTCTTGTAATTACCTCTATTAGCAAGTCCCCTGGCTACACTTTTGTCTATTGTTTTGAGACAAGGGGAGTCAAAAGAATCTCAGTAGACATAATAAAGGGGGATGAAAGATGATGTTTAGCGCTTATATAGTTGAAATTAGCTGAGGCAGAGATAGTCCTTGATAAGAAGAGCTGGCCCCAAGAAACAGCCAATGAGGCAGAGACAGTTCCTGATAAGAAGCAGGAGCTGGCCCCAAGAGCCAGCCAAGACTGGTCTTGCAGCTTGGGTGAATACCAAGAAACCACTGAGCCTGCGCAAGAAAAGAGGTTACTAGCGGTGATGAAGAGGAGTCATCTAGCTTCATCTCTGCGACCACCAGACGACCACCATAAAGAGGCACTGCACAAGCGCAGTTGAGAGGAGACTATGGAAATGACCTCTTGGAACTCATTTTAATATGAAGCGGGGATAGGTCATGCCTATGTATAGGCGTATTGTGAATATGTAACATTTGACTGTATAAATTTGAAGCGAACTGCTGAGTCGGGCGCGCACGACTTTGGTGGGAGTAACCCCCGTGCTGCCCAGCGCTGAATGAACATACCTACTTTACAGTCTCTCTGATTGTGGAGTCTGTTTTCCGCACGTCAGTTTTGGTGAGCCAGCCAGGATACTCTCTGCTCGGCTGCGGGACCGGCTGCGGAGCGGACGCCCCCAGGCATGCCCTGAGCACTTTCCTCGGAGGAGCCTCCACTGCCAGCCGCTCACCACGGGAGCAGACAACAACCTCCTGAAGTTGCCGACCAAACAGTATGTGTCACAAAGGGAGCCTGTAAATCGTATGGGCCGGGGCAGCTGGTAAATCGCACAGAGACGTCTGGCGTGCAGCATAGTCCCCATATGGGAGGAGGGTACCCTGTATGGTAACAAGGGGGGGATTTGCTGACGGATAGAGTGGCCACCAGTGATCTTGGGGGTAGATCAAGCAAATCCGGGGTGACCACTATATCCCGGTATCAGGAGCCAGGACGGACCTGTCGATGACTGGTATATAAGAGGCAGGAGAAGGGTAAGCAGCGCACCCCCTCGCAATTGCGCTTGGTACATTTTTGCAGCTGCTGAAAGGTTGTCAAGTGGAGTGATGATTGTATGATTGAATGTTTGGAAATTTAATGTTAAAGATTTTGTGTGGGTGTGTGGAAATGATATGTTGAAATTTATAGGCGTATGTATGTTTGTTAATGTGTGAATGTCTTTACGTATTAATAGGGGTGATCCCCTGCTTTGTATGTGGGCTTGCAACTGGACTATATAGTAATTGGCATCCGGCTTGGGTTTTGTTGAAGTGTAAATCTTGTGGGAGAAGGTGGTACTGTACATCTAGCAGACGGAAACCAGACTGCCTTGAGTGTTTTCCCCAAATTCCACACCTTTATGATTGGGAAAGAGCTCACCAAGAATCCGAAATAGTGAGATTGGTGTGTGTAAGGGAAAATTTAATTCCAGAAATTTGGGATGTGTGGGAGGAAAACTGGGGGAAGACTATAAAGAAGTGTAAGGAACGATTTGCATGGAAGCTTATTAAAAGGAGAAGCCAAAATCAAACTTAAGAATCATTAGGAGGAGTTATAAAATGGGAAACAATCAAGGAGGAGTATTGAGGAAGAGTCCTCTGGGTTGTGTAATTGCCCACTGGAAAGATATTGTTGGGACTGGAGGTACGGAAAGTAAAAAGAACCTTGTTAAGTGTTGCAATCAGTGGTGCCCGTTGTATAAGTTTGATGCTAAGTGGCCACTTAATGGGTCAATAGATTATAATACTCTATTACAACTAATGCTGTTTTTAAGGAGAGAAGGAAAATGGGATGAGGTTTCATATGCAGACATGTTTTTCACCCTCCGAAACCATCCGGAGTGGCAAAGGGACTGTGGAATGGTACCCCCACAGGACCCCATGGTGCTTGCACTTGAGCAAGAAAACAACAAGGAGCTTAGAGGTAAACTGAGGCGGTGTTGTTCGGCATGTAGTATTGGACAAAGATGTACAAAGACCAATAAAAACCATCAGGCACCAGAACAAGATCTAATTGATTTGTTTAAGCCTCCCCCTCGACCACAGGAACAGGATGCAGACTCGGAGAGAACTCCGACCCCCCCGAACAGCCCTGTATCTTCCCGTACTAGGAAGAAAACTACCTCAACTGCTTTACAAGCACCTCTCCGAGAGGCAGTGAGGCCGGATGGTGGGACAATGTTAATCAAAGTACCCTTTTCTACTGCTGACCTAGGGGAATGGAAAAAGGTTGCAAAAGATTATAGGAGTGATCTGATAAGTGTAACTAAGTATTTCCAATTTATTGTAAAACAGCATAACCCTGATTGGAAGGATATACAGCTAGTATTGGAATATATTGACGTGCGGAAACAGACTCTACAATCAGTGAGATTGTAAAGTAGGTATGTTTATTCAGCGCTGGGCAGCACGGGGGTTAGTCCCACCAAAGTCGTGCACACCTGATGCGGCAACTTACTTCAAATTTAAACAGTCAAGTGTTACATATACATAAGATTTCTCAATACGCCTATACATATGCATGACCTATCCCCGCTTCATATTAAAATTAGTTCCAAGAAGTCATTTCCCTAAGTCCCTCCTAAATGAGTCTGCGCAATGCCTCCTTGTGGTGGTCATAAAGATGAAGGCTGTATGTCTTCCTCGCGATGAACTCTTTACCTCTTGCTCCTGTGCAGGCTCAGTCGCCTTTTGGCTTTTGTTCAAATCGCGTGGCCAATCTTGGCTGGTTCTTGGGGTCAACTCCTGCTTCTCATCAGGAACTATCCCTTGCTTCAGTTGGTTACAACAACATATACATTAATCATTGTCCCTCATCCCTTTGAACTATGTCTATTGTCATTAAAACTCTCTTACAAGTTAGATAATCATTAAACAGCTCCTACCCAAATCCATTCTTTACTATAATCATTAAAACCCTTACCTATATCTAAGATAAGTAACCATGCTGATATATTTCTCCTAAAATTTCTAGCCCCCCATCTCAATATGACTGAGACAGAGAAACAGCTGATTTTAAAAACAGCAGGGAACCTTGCTGAAGATCATTATAAGATTACAGGAGGGGACATTAAGGAATATTTCCCTCTCCAAGACCCAAAGTGGGATGTTAATAGATCTGCACATATGGAAAGATTGCAGGGGTATCAAGAGTGGATTACAAAAGGAATGGAGAGAGCAATCCCGAAAACTATAAATTGGTCAGCTTTATATGCAGTTAAACAGAGTCCTTCCGAGTCTACATCTGAATTCCTGGATCGATTGAGGGATGTAATGCGCCGCAGCACACCGCTGGATCCTGGGTCAGAGGTAGGAATACAACAATTAGTTTCCCTGTTTTTGGGGCAATCTACAGGGGATATAAGGCGCAAACTTCAGAAATTACACCCTACAGAGGGTAGGAATATAGAAATATTGTTGGATGAAGCATGGAGAGTATTTAGTAACAGAGAGGAAGGATATAGGCAAGGGCAAAGGAAATTAATGGCTGTTATCCAGGAAGAAAGAGGAAGAGGGCCTAGACGAGACTTGCCCCGACTGGGCAAGGACCAATGTGCTTTGTGTAAGAAATTCGGTCATTGGAAAAGGAATGCCCAAGGAACAAGAAGGAGGATCAGAGGGCTCAAACAGGAAGAACGGTAGCCCATGTGAAGGGAGATTGACGGGAACCTGGGGAATCTACCCTAGCAGATCCACTGGTTATAATTAAGCTAGGGAAAACACAACAAGAGGTAGAATTTTTGGTAGATACAGGAGCAACATACTCGGTTCTGAATCAAGCTTTGATGCCCCTGGGAGATGATTATGTCATGGTGAAGGGAGCGACTGGCCAAAGTGAAAAGGCATATTTTTGTAAACCTTTAGAATATAAATGAGGAAAACAGTGGGGCATTCATAAATTTTTATATATGCCCAACTCCCCAAAGGCACTTTTGGGAAGGGACTTGTTGGAACAATTGGGAGCAAAAATTGTATTCAAAAAGGGAGAAATTACTCTGAAGGTAAAAGATCAGCAATATATTCAAATATTGAGCCTAACCTTAACCAGTCTCCCCCTAGAAGGAAGCATTAACGAGGACATCTTAAACCAAGTGTACCTGGGGGGTATGGGCTACCAATGTACCTGGAAGAGCGAAAAGTGCTCCACCTGTTGAAGTCAGGATCAAGGAAGGCCAAAAGCCAGTAAGAATTAAACAATATCCCCTAAAGAAGGAAGACAGAGAAGGAATCCGGCCGGTGATAGAAAAATTTTTGCAGCTGGGATTATTAAAAGAGTGTGAGTCTGAATTCAATACTCCTCGAACCCATATAACCTGTTGACCATATTAACACCTGAATTGACTTGGTTTACTGTTTTAGATTTGAAGGATGCTTTCTTTTGCCTCTCTCTCCATGAAGCCAGCCAAAAAGTATTTGCATTTGAATGGGAAAACCCCAAGAGTGGTCGAAAGACCCAGCTCACTTGGACGGTGTAGCCAAGGATTTAAGAACAGTCCTACCATTTTTGGCAATCAGCTTGCGAAAGACTTAGAATCCTGGGAAACCCCGTCTGAAGAGGGAAAGCAGTTGCAGTATGTGGATGATATCCTGATCACCACCAAAACAGAGAAAGATTGTATGACATGGACGGTGAGTCTGTTGAATTTCCTGGGACTCCAGGGGTACCGGGTTGTCCTGGTTTCAGCTGGGATAGAGTTAACTGTTTTCCTAGTAGCTGGTACAGTGCTATGTTTTGAGTTCAGTATGCGAAGAATGTTGATAACACTGATGTTTTCAGTTGTTGCTAAGTAGTGTTTAGACTAAAGTCAAGGATTTTTCAGCTTCTCATGCCCAACCAGCGAGAAAGCTGGAGGGGCACAGGACACAGCCAGGGCACCTGACCCAAACTGGCCAACAGGGTATTCCATACCATGTGACGTCCCATCTAGTATAGGAACTGGGAAGTGGGGGCGGGGAATCGCCGCTCGGGGGACTGGCTGGATGTCAGTCGGCGGGTGATGAGCAATTGCACTGCGCATCATTTGTACATTCCAATCCTTTCATTATTACTGTTGTCATTTTATTAGTGTTATCATTATCATTATTAGTTTCTTCTTTTCTGTTCTATTAAACCGTTCTTATCTCAACCCACGGGTTTTGCTTCTTTTCCCGATTCCCTCCCCCATCCCACTGGGTGGGGGGGGGAGTGAGTGAGCGGCTGCGTGGTGTTTAGTTGCTGGCTGGGGTTAAACCACGACACGGGTATCCAAGAAAAAGGCACAGGTAATGCAACGCAAAGTGAATTATTTGGGCTATGAAATTAGTGTGGGACAAAGAACTTTGGGACAGGCCCGTAAAGAGGCAATATGTCAAACTCAGAGACCTCAGACAGTAAAAGAGTTACGGACTTTTCTGGGAATGACAGCGTGGTGCCGATTGTGGATCTATAATTATGGGTTGCTTGTTAAACCACTGTATGCGTTGACAGCCACTGAGCAGAAACACCTTGAGTGGAACAAGGAGACCGAACGAGCCTTTGAGCTACTGAAAAAGGCTTTGATGTCGGCCCCAGCCTTAGGACTCCCAGATGTGAGTAAGCCATTTCTTCTTTACTCCCACGAGAAGCAGGGCATTGCCCTGGGAATATTAGCACAAAACCTGGGTCCATATCGACGGGCAGTTGCCTACCTCTCTAAGCAGTTAGACGCGACTGCAAAAGGTTGGCCTGGATGCCTGTGGGCAGTTGCAGCTGTGATATTGAATATAGCGGAAGCCCGAAAGTTTACTCTGGGCCAGAAAATGAATGTTTTGGTGTCTCACACAGTATCAGCAGTACTGGAAGCAAAAGGTGGATATTGGCTCTCTCCGCAAAGATTCCTGAGATATCAAGCTATATTGGTAGAGCAGGATGATGTGGAGATTGTAGTCACTAACATTGTCAACCCAGCTTCTTTTCTCAGCGGGAACACAGGAGAACTGGTACATCATGACTGTTTGGAAACCATCGAAGCAACATACGCCAGTCGCCCAGACCTGAAAGACAGCCCCATGGAAAACGGGGAAACTTGGTTCACAGACGGAAGCAGTTATGTCCTAAATGGTAATCGACGTGTGGGATATGCCATCACCACCAGCCAAGAGGTAATAGAATCAGGGGCTTTGCCCATGAACACCTCCGCACAGAAGGCAGAAATAATTGCTCTAACCCGTGCCCTGGAATTGGCCCAGGGCAAAGTTGTGAACATTTATACAGACTCAAAATATGCCTTTGGAGTTGTACGTGCACATGGAGCAATTTGGAAGGAGAGAGGACTATTGAGTTCCCAAGGGAAAAATATCGAACACGCAGAAGAAATTCTGAAGTTACTGGAAGCTGTCCAGCTCCCTAAGAAAGTAGCAATTATACATATTAAGGCACACCAGAAAGTGAGCTCAGATTTGGAAAGAGGGAATGAGCTGGCGGACAGAGAGGCAAGACAAGTGGCCAAAACAAAGGTAAAAACAGAAGGGGCCTTAATTCCTGATAGGCAGATCTCCCTAGAAGGTAAGCCAGAATATACCAGGGAAGATCAGAAGCTCATTACAGATTTAGAAGGGTCATATAATGAAGAGGGGTGGGCTCATACCCCACAAGGAAAGCTAATCATTCCCTCTTGCTTATTATGGCATTTGATACGGGAGGAACATAGGAAAAGGCATTGGGGAACAGAGGCTCTGTATAAACATTTGATAAGGGAAATTGTGGCTAGAAATTTATACACCACGGTGAGACAGGTGACTCAACAGTGTGATCTTTGCCTCCAGACTAATCCTAAGAATACCCCCAAGCCGGAAATGGGCCAGATTGGAAAAAGCAATAAGCCTGGACAACAATGGCAAATTGATTTTACAGAACTTCCAAGAAAAGGGGGGTATCGATATTTATTGGTATTAACTGATACCTTTTCAGGTTGGCCAGAAGCATTCCCAACAAGAACGGTTAAAGCTCGGGAGCTAACTAAAATACTGGTACAAGAGATAATACCACGGTTTGGGGTTCCAGCAACCATGTCCTCTGACAGAGGACCACATTTTGTCTCAGAAATAGTACAACAAATTAGCCGCCATTTGGGTATAGATTGGCAGCTTCATACTCCATATCACCCCCAGTCGAGTGGTCAAGTGGAAAAAATGAACCACTTAATCAAACAGCAAATTGTGAAATTAGGACAAGAAGCAAATTTGACATGGCCTCAGTCTCTCCCTTTAGCCCTTCTGCGTATATGAACAAGACCAAGGGCGAAAGAAGGACTGAGCCCCTTTGAAATCCTGTATGGACAACCCTATGGGATACAGAGAGGGGTATCTGTACAAGCAGGGGATGAAATTATGACTTCTTACATGGTAGCATTAGGTAAGCAACTTAATAAAATCAGGAAGCATGTGGTAGGGACTCGAGGGAGAGGTTTGGATGGGCCTGTACATAATATACAACCAGGAGATTATGTGTATATAAAGTCTCTTACAGAAAAAACTCTGGAGCCACAGTGGGAAGGATCATTTCAAGTATTACTTACCTCCTTCACCGCGATTAGGATCAAGGAACAGAGTGCCTGGATCCATCACACTAGGGTGAAGAGAGCACCCAAAGGACAATGGACTTCACAAGAAAAGGGACCTTTGAAGCTCAAATTTGTGAGACATTGATTGTCACGCTCCTGAGTTGGACCTTGCCCAAGGGGCAGGCTTGGGATCGAAATAGTTATTTAAATATGACAGAGAGTATCTCGAAAGTACTAAATTTATCAGACTGTTGGGTATGCAATCCCCTTCCTCGGGGGAACATGGAACTCCCATTTTTAGGAATCCCGACCACAAATTGGACATCTCTTAGTAAGGACGGGCCAGACAGGAATGGATCATGCCCTTATGGAAAGGGAAATACCCAGCGGGGACCCAGCTTTGATCTGGAGGTACCTGACCCTAAAGAGGTCTTAATTACCGGCCGTTGCTTAAATATTGCTGATAATATTTGGGGAGACATGGACAATTGTAGCCTTGCGGAAAATCTGGGAACTTTTGATAAAGGAAAATTAGAACGTCTTGGACTGAACTTAACTATCAGTTTCTATTATATCCAGAAACCAAAGAGGGGGCCAGGAAGGAGGGGGCGAGGACAAGACAGAAGGGAGACACATCTCGGTCCAAGATGCAACATAGGGCCCGGATACTGGTGGCTCTGTGGGGATGGCAGGGCCAGAAAGAGTTTACCCCAGAACTGGAAGGGACACTGTGTTCGGGGGTACCTCACACCTCAGACCAGTATATTCGAGGGAGCTTCGCCTCCCCGAGGGTTTTTGAGAACACCTTGGCTCCGTGTAAAACAACGGACTGAAAACCCAGTAATTATTCGAGGTACTGGGTACCATAGTTTTGTCTGATGGTTAATCCCCTCTTTAGGGGTAAGCGAATTGGAGAAAGCCATTGTGAATATATCTGCTGCATTAGAGATTATAGAAAATGCTACAACTGATGCGATTCGAGGGCTGCAACTGGAAATACAATCCCTAAGTAAAGTAGTACCCCAAAATAGAATGGGATTGGACATGCTTTTAGCAAAAGAAGGGGGCTTATGTGTAGTTATAAACCAAACTTGCTGTACCTATATCAATCAAAACCAACGAATTGAAACAGATCTTGAAGAGATATGGGAAAAGACTAAAATACTACATGAAGCTTCCCAAGATGACACTTCTTGGGGCTTGACAGGCATATTAGAAAAATTAACCTCCTGGTTGCCAAATTTGGCATGGTTGAAGCAATTGTTTGTCACTATAATAATCATCATTCTCTTGTCTGTGGTCCTTTGCATAGTGGTTCGATGTGGCTTTTTGTGCTGTAAGAGTACAGGAGACTCTTACAGTGAATGGAAGAAGAATCAATTACACATAGTGGTTCGATGTGGCTTTTGGTGCTGTAAGAGTACAGGAGACTCTTACGGTGAATGGAAGAAGAATCATTTACGACGAAAACTCGAGTCCAACAAATACTTTGAGAGGATGCTAGATAGGGAAACAATGTATTAGAAGTACTAGGATTAGATATAGTAAAAGAATTTACTATTTTCTAGAAAAGGGGGGACCGAGACAAGGGGAGTCAAAAGAATCTCAGTAGACATAATAAAGGGGGATGAGAGATGATGTTTAGCACTTACATTGTTGAAATTAGCTGAGGCAGAGACAGTCCTTGATAAGAAGAGCTGGTCCCAAGAAACAGCCCATGAGGCAGAGACAGTTCCTGATAAGAAGCAGGAGCAGGCCCCAAGAGCCAGCCAAGACTGGTCTTGCAGCTTGGGTGAATACCAAGAAACCACTGAGCCTGCGCAAGAAAAAAGGTTACTAGCGGTGATGAAGAAGAGTCGTCTATCTTCATCTCTGCGACCACCAGACGACCACCATAAGGAGGCACTGCACAAGCGCAGTTGAGAGGAGACTATGGAAATGACCTCTCGGAGCTAATTTTAATATGAAGCGGGGATAGGTCATGCCTATGTATAGGCGTATTGTGAATATGTAACACTTGACTGTATAAATTTGAAGCGAACTGCCGAGTCGGGCGCGCACAACTTTGGTGGGAGTAACCCCCGTGCTGCCCAGCGCTGAATGAACACACCTACTTTACAATCTCACTGATCGTGGAGTCTGTTTTCCGCACGTCAGTTTCAATCATAATGTTAGTTCTTAAACACAAAATTCAATAGAAAATATATAAGGTTTCTATGGTTATACCTATCATGATTCATTGTACCTAACACAATTCCCTATAATTACAATTTTAACTTGTAAGTACAAAACTGATTTTTGTATTGTAACAAAGAGGTCTTGGGAGTGATTAAGAGAAACTTAATTACATTATACAAGATTCAGCAGCTTCCTTTCAATATATATGTGTATACATGGCCAGCCACTCAGATCAGAGACAGATACTCAGAGCACTTATATGAACAGACAGCACCAATGGCCTCATCCTGCTCCCCTCTCTGTCTGGACAGGACGGAAGTCCACTAGTGAGAATATATATACATATGTACAAGGTGGATCCCTCCAGCAACTCATCTCAGGCACTCCATCTGCCCAGTAGCTGGCCCCTGGATCCCAGTCTCCCCAGTTGCTAGCACCTGGACATAGGAGCCCCCGAAGCCACAGCCTCACTTTAGTTGCTAGTACAGACCATTACATACACAGAGCTTGCCAGGACTGTCCAGGTCACAATAGCTGACACCCCTATGTCTTGTCCATAGAGATACACAGGCACTATCATACCCAGAGTTGGCCCTTGGAGACCCACTCAACCCCTTGCTCCCAGGCCACTTCACCTATTCACTGGCTAGTCTGGCTTGATCTTAACTAGCAATCACACACTCACTCGCATACTTGTACTCGCTCCAGTTGCTAGCACCCCAGACACATGGGCCCTCCAACTTGTGGTCTGACCCCAGTTGCTGCACTCACACCCCCCATATACACACATGCACACAGAATAGAGTCCTCACCCAGGACAGAGGTAGAAAGGAATTTAATAAGGTGCGGGGCTGTTACGGATGCACGACTAACCAAATCCAACAGGTGTTAAAACTCAGGTTTATTCTTCAGCAAAAGTTAGTTAGAAGTCCGATAACATTCTATAAAATCACAGGCTCAGTGATGTAAAGAGAATTAATACTACACGGCCGACTTAAGAATTCCCAAGATTTAAAGTGATGGCTCAAAACGCGCGTATCACTCACCTAAAAGCTGAGGGCTCTCTCCCTCGAGGAGTTACCTCGGGCGGTGCCCCGGCCCGAGGGGGAGTCCCCGACTGCAGACCCGCTGCTCCGAGGAGGACTGCCAACGTGTCCTCCGGCAGGACCCCATTTATACCCCTGTCGAATCTGACCTGTGGTCATTTAATTCTATTGGCTAGGAGGGTCACCTTGGTGTACCTGGCGCATCTCGATTGGCCAGTTCAAATTTCAATCTGCAGCCTCCAGGGTTTCCTTCCCCTTCTCCCTTCCTGGAGAAGTTTTGTTTCCTGCTGGCAGGATGGGGGGGGGGGGGCGGGATGTACTGCCACAATCCACCCCGTGACCACAGTCATGATTCGACTGGTTTCTTTGGAGTGGTGGTACAGTCACCTCTTGCCTCCAAAGTTAAAAGGGGGTGCAGTTTGGCGAGTTTGGCGCTCATTGTGGGTCATCGTTCCCTTCTGGTCTAGAACTAAAGTGGAATATCGAACACAGGAATACCCAGTGTATGGACAGTTTAAAGGAGTATACTTAACCGTTAGTACAGGCTTCACTACCAAGCATTTGATAGATCTTATTGCAATATAGATTACAGTAATCATAACTACAAGCATTATTAAAGATTAGAGAAGGCTGGTCGCCCACCCCGTGAAAGAAAATCTGAACATATCAAAACTTTTCCCAACCAGTTGGTCCCTGGTGCAGAAGCAATTGCCTCTAGGTCTCTTGCCGTATTCTCTCGTTGATTTAGTCTTGAAGCCACATTGACACATTTGGAGTGAACACAGCAGTTGTCCATTGACATGTTCAAAACTTTACATATACCCTTCTCTTTCTTTGGCATCTAATCCAATACAACCCAATTTTTGATAGTCATTTTACTGATATGTTATAACCGATTGTTTGAGAGTCCCCGAATTGTTAGATGTAGCGTTGGCTAAAGTTGATAGCTGTAAACTCAGTTCTAGGGTGCTCTATTGATGTTCCTCGAGTACCATACACAGTTGCCCCCACGGAATTTCAGGGCATAGTGTAGTACCATTCCAACTCCACCCCGTGATCCCATGGGTTAGTTGGAGGATATAGTCACATCTGGTGTTTTATACTGAACTAGTATTTACTGCACTTGGTGACCAACTATAAACAACATGAGTATAACCTCCTCCCCCATCCAATCTGAACCTCCAACTATAATTGTTACATTGCTCTCATGTGAGGTCAAGGACTCGCGATATATTAATGTCCATCATTTTGCCACAACATTATCATCCAGATCTTCACCATCCACGCCTGTCACCGTCATCACTGTCAGTAAAAGGACTGGAATGACTCGTTCCTTCATGGTCCTGTATCATACATAGTCCCCCTATGGAATTTCAGGGCATAATGTAGTATCGTTCCAACTCCACGCCATGATCTCATGGGCTAGTTGGAGAGTATAGTTGCATCTGGAGACCAACTATAAACAACATGAGTATAACCTCCTCCCCCATCCAATCTGAACCTCCAGCTATAATTGTTACATTGCTCCCATGTGAGGTCAAGGGCTCACGATATTGATGTCCATAATTTTTGCCACGACATTATCATCCAGATCTTCACCATTATCACTACCAGTAGAAGCACTGGAATAGCTCGTTTCTTCATGGTCCTGTAAAAAAGCACAAACTAGGCCTCGGTCTTAAAACCCGGTCACAGGGTTAGAAGTCCGGGATTATCCACCGGGCACTGATGCGGTGAGTCTTTCCGCTCCCATGAGATGGTCTCAGAGGACCAATGTAATCAACCTGCCACGTGCTCCAAAGAGCCTTGCCTTGTCTGATATGCTGGGCCGGAGCTTGGTTTGGGTGATTAGCTTTAAGCCTTATTCGGCATTGTGGGCAAGCTGTGAGAATTGCTTCACAGGTTTTCATAGACACTGGCCAACCCTGAGATTGGCATTCATAATAGAGATCTGCTTTCCCTGAGGGGCCTCGTTTGATATGCAACCATTCTGCTAGTCTATCCCAATCTTCCTTCTCACTGGTGACCATCCTGATTTGGGCCAGGTGGTCCACCTGCTGATTCCATTTCGCAGCTGGGGTTCCATCCCAAGCATGTCCCTTCACCCACCCCACCTTCAAAGGTCGGGATCTCCCTATTGCCAGGAGACATTGCCAGTCCTCTGTCCTCCACACTTTCGCATGACCTACTTCCCACTTACTAGATTCCCACTGACATATCCACTCTGTAGCACCCTTAAAGGTTGCATAAGAGTCAGTATAGATGATGGTAGCACCATTCTCTACGGCCAGTAATAAAGCCCGTAGTTCTCCTACTTGTGCACTACCTTCACCCTCTTCTACGACTGTCTTCCCAGTACCAATTTCCAACGCCACTGCTTTATATTGCCATTTTGATCCCACTCGACAGGCAGATGCATCTGTGAACCACACTCCCTGCACATCTGAGCCTGCCATGAATTTGGGTGCCTCCTTGATTGGAGAAGGTTTATATGGTTGACCCAGCAAGGCTGGGTCAGGGTTTACAGGTTGCTGTAATTTGAAAACCTTAGTTGGACCCTCTTTTAGTGGAAGCAATTGGCTTATCCCTTCTAGGTATGCATACCATTTCCTTACTGTGACCTTTTGGGCTACTCCCTCCGGAGGAGGTGACTCATTGAGGATTGAATTTAAGAGAGGGAAAGGACCCTGTACTATAACATCCTGTGAGGTACACAGCTTTTCAGCCTCTTTAACTGCTCTAGTGAGGGAAAGAGTCCCCTTTTCCCAATCTGAATATCGTCGCTCCGTTTCTTTGAATGCAGTGGAGGAGAATAATAATGGTCTAGCTGGTCCCTGTGGCCCCTTTTGAAACACACCACAGTATGAGGCATGTTCAGCAAATCCCCATTCCACCCTTAAAGGATCTCATGGGTGCAATGGACCTAGTCTCTGATAAGCCTTAAGCTCATCTTTCAGAGTGTTAAGGGCTAACAGGTGACTCCACCCAACCATTCACAGAAATGCTCGCAATTCTTTTAGAGTCTTAGGTTCAGGGAGATGACAAATTGCCTTCTTTCTCTCAGTTCCTAATTGTCTCTGTCCTTTCAGGATTTTAAAACCCAAATAAGTTACTTCTCTCTGGGTTATTTGGGCTTTCTCTTTTGACACTCGATATCCACTGATTCCCAAAAAGTTCAAAAAGGCTAATAGTTAACTTTGTGCATTGTTCTTCTGTCTCAGGTGCAGTTAATAAATCATCCACATATTGCAACAAGATTCTTTCTTCCAAATCTCTAATTCTTGTGCCAATTGATTTCCAAAAATGGTAGGGCTGTTCTTAAAGCCTTGAGGCGAGACTGTCCATGTATATTGTGGTTTTCTCCCAGTCTCAGGATTTTCTCATTCAAAAGCAAAAAGCTCTTGACTATTGGGATCCAAGGGAATACAGAAAAAGGCATCTTTTAAGTCTAACACTGTGAACCATTCTTGTTTCTCTGTTAGGGTTGTTAACAAAGTATAAGGATTTGCTACTACCAGATGAATATCTTGTACTATTTGATTTATTGCTCTGAGGTCTTGAACCAGCCTGTAATCTTTTCCATTAGCCTTTTTAACAGGCAAGATTGGGGTATTATATTTGGATTCACATACTATTAACAATTTGTACTTTAGAATTTTTTTTATTATCAGTACTAACCCTTTCCAACTTTCCAGTTTTAGGGGGTATTGTTTAGTTCTTACTGGACTCGATCCTGGCTTTAAATCAATTCTCACAGGCTCTGCTCTTTTGGATTTACCAGGAACTTCCCCAGCCCAGACGATTGGAATTACAGCATTATTTACTTTGACTGGTATGATCCTCTGCTTTCGGTGACCGTCCTGTAACAACAAAGCCACTGCTTCGATATGTTTAGTTTCTGGAATTAGAATTTTAATCTCACCATTTTTAAATTTAATTTCTGCTTCCAATTTCTCAAGTGGGTCTCTCCCTAACAGGGGTTTAGGAGAATTTGGCAAATACAGAAACTGATGAGTGACCCATTGCTTTCCTAATTTCATTGCCAAAGGTTTAAAGAAGGGTCTAGTCTCTCGTTCACCTGTCGCACCAACAACACTAATTTCTTCAGAACTTAATTCCCCCTTTTAGGTGTTTAAAACTGAAAAGGTTGTTTCAGTGTCAACTAAAAATTCAATTTTCTGTTCTCCCAGGTTAGCTGTAACCAGAGGTTCTGCTGGGAGACTCCCCTCCGGTCCCCGTCAAATACTTTCACTCAACTTTCCCAAGAAAGGGGGAACTTGCTGAGGCTGTGCAGTCGAAATTGGGATCACTTGTGACCTTGTAGGTCTCAGGGGACATTCCCCTTTCCAGTGTCCTTCTTGTTTACAGTATGCACACTGATTCGGTCCCAGGGGCTGGTTTAATCCCACTGGTGACCCCAATCCAGTTCCTCTCCCTTGTCCCATTCTTCGACCACATCCCCTTCCTTGAGGAATAACTCCTCTGCCTCGTCCCATATCAGCTCCTACTTCCAGAGCAGCTACTAACTTTGCATTCATTTTACTCTGTAATTCATCTCTATTTCTATATGCCACCCAAGCAACTTCTAATAATTTTCCCCAATCTCGAGAATCTGCTCCTTGTAATTTTTTGTAATTTCCTTCTGATATCATCAGAGGATTGTCCTATAAATAAAGGAGCCAATTGAGCTTTTCCTTCTTCAGACTCAGGATCCATATTAGTATATTTCCTAGCAGCATCTTTTAATCTGCTTAGAAATTCAGTGGGAGACTCTTTTCTATCTTGTTTAATTTCATATAATTTAGACATGTTAATTGCCTTAGGCATAGCAGTTCTGATTCCGAATAGAACCCATTTTTGATATTGATCCAGCAGTCTTCTCTGAGCCAAATTATTAGGATCCCATTTGGGATCAGTAGATGGAAAATTTTGTTCCACTGTTCCCTGTAATACTCCAGAAGCCACTTGTGCTTCTACCTGGGTTTTAGCAACCCTCTGGATCATATCTCTTTCTGCACTATCAAAAAGTACATTCATTATTACTTGTATATCTTTCTAATCAGGATCCTGAGTCTGAATCATTGTTTCAAAAGCATGGGCTGTTTGATCAGGGTTTTCCCGATAGCTCCCAGCTGCTACTTTCCAATTATTTAAATCCACAATAGAAATATCTTTGCCCAATACTACATGCAGAACAACACTTTTTGAGCTTATTGTCATCTTTTTGTTTCCTTCTTTTTCTAAAGATAGCACAAAAGGATCGCTGGGTGGCATATTAATTCCACAATCCTTTTGTCACTCAGGATGATTTCTTTAATGTAAAGAACAAATCACAATACATAACTTCATCCTATTTCTGCTCATGTCTCAAAAATAACATAAGTTATAGCATGGTGTTATAATTTAGTGTCCCATTCACAGGCCACTTTTCCCCTTCATCAAGCTTATACAGTGGCCACCAATGATTACAATATTTAATCAAATCTTCTCTCTGCATGTTACCACCCGAGACACCCCTCAGCTGTTTCCAGTGCTTTAAAACACACTCCAGAGATGATTTTTTTGGGAGTTCACTTGACTGTCCTCTTCCCATTATCAACACCTTCAGTATACAAAAATCAGAAAGTCGGAAAGTCAAATACCAGAACCTAAGTCAAAATACCAAACAGACCCAATCAGAGATCCAAGGTCATTTCCAAAATCAATAGTCAAATACCAAAGCCTTAATCAAAGTACTGAGACCAAACCAAATGAGTATTTTCGCCTTCAACCAGTGAGACGAATACCCTTTAGCAGAGAAGTACTTCTACCAGAATACCAGATTTTTAAAGGATCCTTTTATATCTCTTCCTTGCTGACCTCTCTTAGTCAGGCTTACAGGTAAGAGTACCAGACCAGAATACCAGAACCAGTTAATCAAAAGAATGCCTTTAAATAAAATCTTACCAGTGGTCTTGGCTTGTGAACCCCGGGGAACGGGGATCAAGGGTCTCCCCAAGAAATCTCAGTGCCGTTTGGAGGTCCTGCGATCCCATGTCCGTTGAGTCTCAGAAGCCTCATCCCATCTGGGGTGCCAAAATGATACCGAAAAGCCGGTCAAAGAAACTCTCTAAGACTCGTTTTGGAGTTTTAGAAAGCAGGCATTCTTTATTGCAGCGCTGGATGCACTGGGGATAGTTCCACCTAGCGTGCATACCACAGCTTTAGCACTAACAGGTTATATAGACTAACTAATTGCATATTAATCACAGTAGTATACATATACATAAAAATAATTGCAACTGATTATCTTAGTACTGCCTACATCCGATCATGCGCAATGAAGGATCCATTTGAGTCGAAGGGCTGCTTTTGCGACCACCGACCCATTTGAAGTTCTTGCTGGCTGTCCTTGAAGTCTTTATTCTTGTCCTTGTTCTTTGATCTTGAAGCTTAGCGCAGCTTCAATCACATGTGGTCAGTTTCAACATTGTTCTCATCGAGCGTACAGGAACATCTAGTCATAAGAGCCAAGAACTGCAAAACTTATGAGGAACTACCTCTACTAGTTAATTGCTTGGCTATACTTTTGTCTATTGTTTCAATCATAGTGTTAGTATAAGATTTCTAATAATTATTTACCAAATCTCACTTTTACAGTCACCTAGCAGCAAACCAGTTTCCACGGCTGGTACAAAATATTAAAACCATCAAAATATTTAGGCATACCATACAGAATGTATGGAAATATGCTATCACTGTAAAATATAGTAAATGCATACAATGTCTACAAATACAAGAGACCTGTGGAAGTTTAACAAGCAAATGCATGACTGATTGAAAGAAACTGTCATCTACTTGAACTGTGGCATAATGATCCAACAATATTGATAATTGGATTAATAGGCAATATCTGAATATCAAGTATGGCAGTACTTTATTCTTCAGTGTCTGAGCTCAGTGAAATCTGCCTTGCAGATATTTTATATTTTAAAATTATTACTCCTTTTGCTGTTTTTCCAGATGCCTAAAGAAAGTTTGATATAGAGTTGAATTTGTTTCCACAGGATTTTCTGTAATTTCCTTCACTTGAAAAATCGCAATTCCTTTTCATTATATTGCATTATATTATATTATATTATATTATATTATATTATATTATATTATATTTAACAAGAAGACCGTCTACTGCTCCATCAGTAGTAAAAGTCTGAACAAGGAATATGTGGGACCATTGCTGAATGGGGCAGGTGAGTTTGGTAAGTTCGGTGACTGAGCGCTAGATTGAGGCGGACAAGGAGGTTCCCAGAGACCCGGAATCCCGAGGAAGAGCAGACCCATCCAGAGCCGGCAGCTCTCGCCAGAGAGGCTGACGCAGCGTGGGCGTTACCAGGGGCAACCGCGGGAGATTTGAACGGCTCTGGGAGGCGCTAGCGACTAGGGCAGGCAAACAGGGTGTGATGCGTCAGAAAGGGCGTGGCGCGGCAGTTTGCGCAGGGAGGGTGCAGTCCCCCTCTAAGCTCAAGAAGGCTACTCAAGCAGTGGGCATTGTCCTCTCAGAAGGAGACCCAGCTATGGTTGCCACTTGGGTGAAAGCCATTGCTAGGAAAAATGTGGCGACTCAGATGGAGCTCCCAAGTAAACATGCAGCTGTCCAGGTCTCCAGCTGCAGGGAGTGCCTGAGCCAGTCACTGGTACAGGAGGGCAGCAGAGACAACTCCTGTGTGTGGTGTGACCAGGTGGATGATCTGCTCAGCCTGGTGGCAGAGCTGAAGGAGGAAGTGGAAAGGTTGAGGAGTATCAGGGAGTGTGAGAGGGAGATAGATTGGTGGACCCACACCCTACCATCCCTGAGGCAGAGGCAGCAGATGGAGGCTCCACAAGAAGCAGCAGATCCCCTGCCCTCTTGCCACCAGGCAGGAGGGAACCTAAGAGATGGAGGGGAATGGATACAGGTTCCTGCTCGGGGAGGCAGGCGAATCCCCTCCCAGTCTCCCTCACCTTCCCAGTTGCCCCTACACAACAGGTATGGGGCTCTGGAACTTGAGGGCCAGGCAAATGAAGATCAGAATGTAGATGAAGATATATCCAGGGGGCTGCCTAGGGTGAGTCAGTCAGCCCCATGCATTCTGACAGCCTCTGTTAAGAGAAAAAGGAAGGTAATTGTCGTAGGCGAATCCCTCTTAAGGGGGACAGAGGGCCCCATATGCGGACCTGACCCATCCCACAGGGAAGTCTGCTGCCTCCCTGGGGCCCGGGTAAAAGACATTACTAGGAAACTCCCTGGTCTGGTTCAGCCCTCTGATTATTACCTGCTATTGGTTGTGCAGGTTGGCAGTGATGATATTGCAGGGAGAAATCCAAAGGCAATCAAGAGGGACTTCAGGGCACTGGGGCGATTAGTGGAAGGATCAGGAGCACAGGTAGTGTTTTCCTCAATCCCTTCAGTGGCAGGGAAATATACTGAAAGGAACAGGAAAACACACCTGGTTAACACGTGGCTCAGAGGCTGGTGTTATTGGTGGAATTATGGGTTTTTTGATCATGGGGAGGTTTATAAGGCACCGGGCCTGCTGGCAACAGATGGAGTCCAGCTATCTCAAAGGGGGAAAAGGATTCTCACTCATGAGTTGGCGGGGCTCATAAAGAGGGCTTTAAACTGGGTTTGAAGGGGGGAGGGGATAAAACTAGGCTCACCAGAGATGAGCCTGGGGGCTGCATGCCAATGTTGGGGGTGGAATTGATAGCCCAGCTGAAGTGCATCTATGCCAATGCACGCAGCATGGGCAACAAACAGGAGGAGCTGGAAGCCATTGTGCAGCAGGATAGATATGACGTAGTCGCCATCACAGAAACATGGTGGGACGACTCCCATGACTGGAGTGCTGCAATGGATGGCTATAAGCTCTTCAGAAGGGATAGGCAAGGAAGGAGAGGCGGTGGGGTGGCTCTCTATGTTAGGGAGTGTTTTGATTGTACAGAGCTACACGATTGTGAAGATAAGGTCAAATGCTTATGAGTAAGGATGAGAGGGAAGGCCAACAAGGCAGATATTGTGCTGGGAGTCTGTTATAGACCATCCAACCAGGTTGAAGAGACAGATGAATCATTCTACAAGTGGCTGGTAGTAGTCACACAATTGAGTGCCCTTGTTCTTGTGGTGGGACTTCAACTTTCCAGACGTTTGCTGGAAATACAACATGGCAGAGAGTAAGCAGTCTAGGAGGTTCCTGGAGTGTGTGGAAGATAACTTCCTGACACAGCTGGTAGGTGAGCCTACCAGGGGAGGAGCCTTGCTAGACCTACTGTTTACAAACAGAGAAGGACTGGTGGGAGATGTGGTGGTCGGAGGCCGTCTTGGGCTTAGCGACCATGAAATGATAGAATTCTCGATTCTTGGTGAGGTGAGGAAGGGGGTCAGCAAAACCACTACTATGGACTTCTGGAGGGCAAACTTTGGCCTTTTAAGGACACTGGTTGAGAGAGAGTCCTTTGGGAGACGGTCCTGAAGGGCAAAGGGGTCCAGGAAGGCTGGACATTCTTCAAGAAGGAAATCTTAAAGGCTCAGGACCAGGCTATTCCCATGCACTGCAAGATGAACTGTCGGGGAAGACGACCAGCCTGGCTGAACAGGGAGCTTTTGCTGGGACTCAGGAAAAAAAGAAGAGTTTACCATCTCTCGAAGAAAGGGCAGGCAACTCAGGAAGAGTGCAGGGATCTTGTTAGGTCATGCAGAGAGGAAATTAGAAAGGCAAAAGCTCAGCTAGAACTCAATCTGGCCACTATTGTAAGAGACAACGAAAATGTTTTTACAAATACGTTAACAACAAAAAGAGAGCCAAGGAGACTAGCCATCATTTATTGGATGCAGAGGGGAACATTGCCACCAGAGATGAGGAAAAGGCTGAGGTACTTAATGCCTTCTTTGCCTCAGTCTTTAATAGGGAGACCAGTTATCCTCAGGGTACTCTGCCTCCTGAGCTGGAAGGCAAGGATGAAGAGTAGAATATACCCCCCTTTAATCCAGGAGGAAGTAGTTAATGACCTGCTACACCACCTGGACACTCACAAATCTATGGGACCAGATGGGATCCATCCAAGAGTACTGAGGGAGCTGGTGGAGGAGCTTGCCAAGCCACTCTCCATCATTTATCAGCAATCCTGGTCAACGGGGGAGGTCCCAGATGACTGGAGGCTTGCCAATGTGACGCCCATTTACAAGAAGGGTCCGAGGGAGGATCCAGGGAACTACAGGCCTGTCAGCCTGACCTCAGTAGCGGGGAAGATTATGGAACAGTTTGTCTTGAGAGCACTCACATGGCATGTGCAGGACAACCAGGGGATCAGGCCCAGTCAGCATGGGTTCATGAAAGGCAGGTCCTGCTTGAACCAACCTGATCTCCTTCTATGACCAGGTGACCTGCCTAGTGGATGAGGGGAAGGCTGTGGATGTTGCCTACCTATCCTTTAGTAGATTTGGTTTTATTTGTCATTATCCTACTGTGATTTGATTGGTAACAAATTAAAGTGATTTATTTTTTTCCCCAAGTCGAGTCTGTTTTGCCTGTGGCGGTAATTGGTGAGTGATCCCTCCCTGTCCTTGTCTTGACCCACGAGCCTTTCATTATTTTTTCTCCTCCCCATCCCACTGGGGGGGAGGAGTGAGCGAGCAGCCACGTGGTGCTTTGTTGCCAGCTGGGCTTAAACCATGACAGTGAATCATGCCTGACACTCCTAATTGCCTTCTATCATGAAATGACTGGATTTGTGGATGAGGGGAGATTAGTGGATGTCAGTACTTGGACTTTCGAAAAGCTTTGAACACTGCTTCCCACAAGATAAAAGCTAGTTGGATTATTGGGCTCAGAGGGTAGTGGTTAATGGGTTCTTCTCTAGTCGGATGCCACTGACAAGTGGAGTACCATGAGGGGATCTGTCCTGTTTAATGTCTTTATCAATGATCCAACAAATATCTGGGTAATTGAGGTCACAGCCTCACACCCATGAAGATGAGTTTGTGTTGGCCTGAGACTTCTTTGAGCAGCCGAAGTAAGGTTTCATTGGCTTTGTCATCCTGACTGGGAGTTCGGTAACAGATACCTAATATAAGATCCCCCTTGGTGATGATCCCTCTAATCTTGATCCAAATTCATTCGATAGAACTGTCATTGTCTCCATAGCTCACCTCCATACACTCAATTTTCTCTTTTACATAAAGTGCAACTCCACCTCTTTTTCTTCCCTTCCTATCTTTCCAAAAGAGTTTGTAGCCATCCATTGTGGTCTTCCAGTCATGTGAGTTTTCCCACCAAGTTTCTGTGATTCTTATGACATTATAACTCTCAGACTGGGCACAGAGTTCCAGTTCTTCCTGTCTGTTGCCCAGACTACGTGTGTTGGTATACATGCACTTGAGGTGGCTGGTCTTAGGGTTCTTGCCTTTGGAGAGGGTTGGGGAGCATTCCTCACTACTCTGGTAGGTACGCACATCCACCCTGTTGCTTGTGAACATGCAAGTGTCACAGCTTTGAACACCACCCCCCAAGTTCGTTAGTTTAAAGCATGATTCACTAAGTCAGCCAATCTGCCAGCAAAGATTTTCCTGCCTCTTCTAGATAGGTGGATCCCATTTCTCCCCAATAGGCCGTATTCATTGAAGAACATCCTGTGATCCTAGAAACCAAAGCCCTGGCAATGATACCAGCCATGAAGCCAGGTACTAATCTGCACAATGCCTCAACTTCTGCCTGCACTCCTATCTCTGATTGGCAAGACAGAGGAGAAGTTCACTTGGGCACCTGTCCCTTTCAATTGGGCCCCCAGGGCTCTGAAGTCCTGCTTCATCTTGCCCAGATTATGCTTTACCATGTCATTGGTGCCCACATGGAAAAGAAGTAGGGGATAGTAGTCTGTGCTTTTAACCAGTTGTGGCAGTCTCTCTGTGACATCCCGAATCTTGGCTCCTGGCAAGCAGAAAACTTTCTGTCCTGGTTTCGGCTGAGACAGAGTTAATTGTCTTCCTAGTAGCTGGTATAGTGCTATGTTTTGAGTTTGGTATGAGAAGAATGTTGATAACACTGATGTTTTCAGTTGTTGCTAAGTAATGTTTAGACTAAAAGTCAAGGATTTTTCAGTTTCTCATGCCCAGCCAGCAAGAAGGCTGGAGGGGCACAAGAAGTTGGGAGAGGACAGAGCCAGGGCAGCTGACCCAAACTGGCCAACAGGGTATTCCATATCATGTGACATCATGTCTAGTATATAAACTGGGGGAGTGAGGCTGGGGGGAATTGCTGCTCAGGGACTAACTGGGCGTCGGTCGGTGGGTGGTGAGCAATTGCATTGTGCATCATTTGTATATTCCAATCCTTTTATTATTATTATTATTATTGTCATCTTATTATTGTTGTTGTTATCATTATTAGTTTCTTCTTTTCTGTTCTATTAAACTGTTCTTATCTCAACCCGCGAGTTTTACTTTTTTTTTCCAATCCTCTCCCCCATCCCACTGGATGGGGGGGAAGTGAGTGAGTGGCTGTGTGGTGCTTAGTTGCTGGCTGGGGTTAAACCACGACACTTCCCTTGACTGTATATCAGGCCGGCAGATGGGCGCCTCAGTGCCTCTCAGCAGTCACCCACTACTAGCACTTGCCACTTCCTTTTGCAGATTTTAGTATGTGCTGCTAGTGCGGTTTCTCCCTGTGAGTCTTACTCATTGGTTTTGTTCTGCTGCAAAGGCTTCATATCTGTTGCTGGTTGGTACATACGAGTAAGGGAAGTGAAGTGATATCCTGTTCCCACGGGTCACCAGAGGCCATGGCGCCTCCTTCTCCAAGGTGCTGTCTGTTTGCTGTTGAAGCTCTTTGGTAGTCCTTGTAGGTCAGTGCCACGGGGCCCTAGCATTTCTTCTTGAATAATACTCTACCTATTTCTTGTTCACCCTCCCTAATACAGCATAGCCTCCTAATTTCCTCCTATAGCTCCTCCATCCACTGCCTGAGTGACTCCAGCAGAGCACACCTTTTGCAGGTGGAGCTTCCACCCTTCTCCACCCAGGAGTGTGGGGTGAAGTCTTTGCACCCTTCCACTTGGACAGCAGCTTCCATGACAGGAAGCTCTGTCTGAGTGGCTGCTACCACTTGTGCCAGGCTAGCCTGGCTAGGTAACTGATTCCTGGCTGCTGCAGAGCGCAGCCCTTGCCTGGTCTCTACCACTATGCTTCTGACAACTTCAAAGCACTGTCTAATACACCCTTCTAATTCCCTGGAGACCTCAAGTTGCTGGGTAGGCTTGCACAGCCACCAGCTAGCTGGGATGACTGTCAGGGCTGCAGCCTAAGCCTGTGGGTGAGCAGAGCAGGTAGCAGCCTGATAACTGACTGTGATGGGTTAACCCTGGCTGGATGCCAGGTGCCCACCAGAGCCGTTCTATCACTCCCCCTCCTTCTTAAAGCTGGACAGGGGAGAGAAAATATAACAAAGAGCTTGTGGGTCGAGATAAGGATAGGAGAGATCACTCACCAATTACTGTCACAGGCAAAACAGACTCAGCTTGGGGAAAATTAACTTGATTTATTACAAATCAACCAGAGTAGGGTAATGAGAAATAAAACCAAATCTCAGAACACCTTCCCTCCACCCCTCCCTTCTTCCCGGGCACAACTTCACTCCCGGATTCTCTACCAACCCCCCAGCGGCACAGGGGGACGGGGATGGGGTTTACGGTCAGTTCATCACACGTTATTTTCTGCCGCTTCATCCTCCTCAGGGGGAGGACTCCTCACACTCTTCCCCTGCTCCAGCGTGGGGTCCCACCCATGGGAGACAGTCCTCCACGAACTTCTCCAACGTGGGTCCTTCCCACGGGCTGCAGTTCTTCACGAACTGCTCCAGCATGGGTCCTTTCCACGGTGTGCAGTCCTTCAGGCACAGACTGCTCCAGCGTGGGTCCCCCACGGGGTCACAAGTCCTGCCAGAAAACCTGCTCCGTGGGCTCCTCTCTCCACAGATCCGCAGGTCCTGCCAGGAGCCTGCTCCAGCGCGGGGTTCCCACGGGGTCACAGCCTCCTTCGGGAACCCACCTGCTCCGGCGTGGGGTCCTCCACGGGCTGCAGGTGGATATCTGCTCCACCGTGGACCTCCATGGGCTGCAGGGGGACAGCCTGCCTCACCATGGTCTTCACCACGGGCTGCAGGGGAATCTCTGCTCCGGCGCCTGGAGCATCTCCTCCCCCTCCTTCTTCACTGACCTTGGTGTCCACAGGGTTGTTTCTCTTACATGTTCTCACTCCTCTCTCCGGCTGCCGAATACCTCCGTCCCAACTTTTTTCCTTCTTAAAAATGTTATCCCAGAGGCGTTACCACTATTGCTGATTGGCTCGGCCTTGGCCGGTGGCGGGTCCGTCTTAGAGCCGGCTGGTATAGGCTTTTCTCGAACACAGGGGAAGCTTCCAGCAGCTTCTTACAGAAGCCACCCCTGTAACCCCCCCCGCTACCAAAACCTTGCCTCACAAAGCCAATACACTGACAGAGTGTGCAGCCCTTCCTGCGCGCCCTTCCGCACCAACTGCCGCGCAAACTGCCAACATCACTCCCAACAGATGCTGCTCCCGCTGCTCCCAACAGATGCTACTGCCTGTTTGCACACCCTGTCACTCCCAATAGGCCTGCTCTCTGTTTGCGTGCCCAGGTCATTGGTGCTCCTTAGGGGCCAGCAGTTTAGTGGTGCACAAGTCTTTCATCAGGTTCCTGGAATGCATTGAGGACTGCTTCCTGCTACAGATGCTGGACTTGACTAGGAACAGTGCATTGCTAGATGTGCTGTTTGCTGCTCACAAACCGAGAAGACTTACTTGACAATATAACTACCAATAGTAGCCTTGGATAAAGCAATCATAACAGTATGGAATTTAAGATCCCACTGAGCACACTGAAGACCAGTAGTAGGACAAAGACCCTGGATTTTAGAAGAGCCAACTTCAATATGCTCAGAGCCCAGCTGCAAGGGATTCCATGGGAAGCATCCATGGAGGGCAAAGACACTTGCGAATGCTGGGAGTTATTCAAGAACAGCCTCCTGGAAGCACAAGAACAGTCCATCCCCTACAAAGGGAAAGGAAGAAGGCAGAACAAGAGAACACCCTGGCTTAACAATGAAGTTTTGGATGTGCTTAAAAGCAAAAAAGAAGCATACTGGGTATGGAAAGGTGGACAAATACCTATCGAGGACTACAAGAACCTTGCTAGGGCATGCAGAGATACAGTCAGGAAGGCTAAGGCTCAGCTAGAATGAAATTGGCCAGAGATGTCAAGAACAATGAGAAAGAGTTTTTCAGATACATGAGTAGTAAGCAGAAGTACAGGGAAGATATAGGCCCATTGCTAAACAGGGCAGTGAAAGTAGTCACTAATAATGCTGACAATGCAGAGGTTCTCAATACCTTCTTTGCCTCTGTCTTTACTGGTGTAGCTGGACCCCACATCACAGGCTCAAATAGCTACGACAATGCATGTGTCGACCCACCAGCACTGGAGGAAGGGCTGGTCTGCAGCCTCTCGCAAGGGCTCAACTGACATAAATCTATGGGCCTGGATGGAATCCACCCCGGGATGTTAAGGGAAGTGGCTGACATTGTTGTAAGGCCACTGTCTATAATCTTTGAAAAGTTGTAGAGATCAGGGGATGTCCTTGATGACTGGAAGAGGGCAAATGTCACGCCCATCTACAAGAAGGGCCCAGAAGAGGACCCAGGAAACTACAGGCCCATTAGTCTTACTTCAATCCCTAGGAAAGTAATGGAATGAGTCCTCCTAGAAACTATTACAATCCAAATGAAGCAGGTGATTGGGAAAAGCCAGCACGGATTTACCAAAGTCCTGACTAACCTGATCACCGAAGTAACGCTTTCTGTCAACATGGGGAGACCTGTGGATACTGTTTACCTGGACTTCAGCAAAGCATTTGACACTGTTTCCCACAGCCTCCTCCTAGACAAACTGACAAGATACAGAATGGATGGGTGGTCTGCGAGATGGGTAGGAAATTGGTTAACAGGCTGCGCTCAGAGGGAGGTGATCAATGTTTTTTTACTCAGGCTGCCAGCCTGTCACAAGTGGGGATCTGCAGGGATCCATACTGGGCCCCATGCTGTTCAACATCTTCATAAATGATCTGGACAATGGGACTGAAAGCACCCTTCCCTTACCAAGTTTGCTGATGACACCAAACTGGGTGGTGAGGTGGACACCTCAAGAAGGGAGACCCATCTTACAGAGAGACCTGGACAGGCTGGAAGAGTGGGCTAGCAAGAACTGTATGAAGTTTAACAAAGACAAGTGCAAAGTCCTGCACCAGGGACGACATAACCAAAGAGCCCAGTACAAGCTAGGATCTGTGTGGCTGGGGAGCAGCCTGGCTGAAAGGGACCTGGGGGTCCTGGTGGACAAGCAGCTGACCATGAGTCAGCAGTGTGCCGTTGCAGCAACAAAGGCAAATCAGATGCTGGGCTGCATCCGCAGGGGCATTACTAGCAGAGATAGAGATGTGATCATCCCACTCTACTCAGCGCTTGTCAGGCTGCACCTGGAGTACTGTGTCCAGTTCTGGTCCCCACAATTCAAGAAAGACACGGACAGACTGGAAAGGGTCCAAAGGAGGGCCATGAAGATGATCAAAGGGCTGGAGAACCTGCCCTATGAGGAAAGACTGGAGGAGTTAGGTCTTTTCTCCCTGGAGAAAAGAAGGCTCAGGAGGAACCTTGTCACAGTATTCCAGTACTTAAAGGGCAGCTACAAAGAGGACGGAGACTCTCTCTTCACAAGGAGCCACATGGAGAAGACAAGGGGCAATGGGTACAAGTTGCACCGGGAGAGGTTTCATCTCGATATAAGACAGAAATTTTTTACAGTGAGAACAATCAATCACTGGAACAACCTCCCCAGGGATGTGGTAGAGTCTCCATCACCGGAGTTTTTCAAGATACAATTGGACAGGGGGCTAGATAATCTCATCTAGGCCCCCTTTCCCATGAAAGGTTGGACCAGATGATCTTTCGAGGTCCTTTCCAACCTGGGCTGTTCTATGATTCTATGATTCTATGACCCAGAGAAGGCAATGAAGTGCACTCTTGTCAAGTTTGCAGATGACACCACATTGGGGGGACCAGTCGATATGCTCAGAGGCAGAGCTGCCATTCAGAAGGACCTTGACAGGCTGGAGGAATGGGCCAACAGGAGCCTTATGAAATTCAACAAGGACAAATGCCAAGTCCTGCACCTGGGAAGGAAGAGCCTGTTGCAGCAATACAGGCTGGGGAATGACTGGTTGGGAGCAGCTCTGCTGAAAAGGACCTAGGGGTCTTGGTAGACAGGAAACTGACCATGAGCCAGCAGCATGCCCTGGCAACAAAGGTGACCAACATTGTCCTGTGCTGTATTAACAGGACCATAGACAGTAGATTGAGGGAAGTGATTATCCTCCCTTTACTCAGCACCCATTAAACAACCTCTAGAATACTGCATCCAGTTTTGTGTCCGTCCATGTCCCATCCCCCCTGCAATAAAAGAAGGACAGTGATAAACTGTTGTAAGTTCAGTGCAGGGGCACCAAGATGGTCAGGGGGGCTGGAGTACATGCCTTGTGAAGAGAGGCTGAGGGAACTGGACTCATGCAGTCTGGTGAAAAAGAAGGCTTCAAGGGGGACCTAATAGCAGTCTTCTAATACCTACAAGGAGGTCATCAAGAAGATGGAGAGGCACTGCTGGACCTGTTGCTCACTAATGCGAAAGAACTTATTGGAGAGGTCAAGATTGGAGGTAGCCTGGGCTGCAGTGATCATGCCCTGGTAGAATTCTCAGTCTTGAGGGATACAGGATGGGTAAAAAGTAGAATCAGGACCTTAAACCTCAGAAAGGCAAACTTTCAGCTGTTTAGGGCACTAGTGCGTGGGATCCCTTGGGAAACTGCCCTCAGAGATAAAGGGGCGAACGAGAGCTGGGAGGTATTTAAAGACATTTTTCTTAGGGCACAAGGGCTCTCAATCCAGATGTACAAGAAGTTGGGCAGGGGAGGCAGGAGGCCAGCTTGACTAAGTCAAGACCTCTTAGCCAAACTAAAACACAAAACCAAAATGCATAAGCACTGGAGGCAGGGATACAGAACCTGGGGAGACTATAGGGTTATGGCCCAGGAGTGCAGGGAGGGGGTCAGGAAAGCCAAGGCACAGCTGGAGCTGAACTTGGCTAGGAATGTAAAAATTAACAAGAAGGGCTTCTTCAGGTAGATAGGACAACAAAGGAAGATGAAAGAAACTGTACCCCCCTCCCCCGATGAGTGAAATGGGAGACCTGGCTACAACCGACATGGAGAAGGCTGAGGTACTCAACAGCTTTTTTGCCTTGGTCTTCACCGACAAGTGCTCTAGTCACGCCATCCAATTCACAGAATCCAAAGGCAGGGACTGGGAGAATGAAGTACCACTCACCGTAGGAGAAGGTCAGGTTTGAGACCATCTAAGGAACCTGAATGTGCACAAGTCCATAGGATCTGATGAGATGCATCCGAGGGTCCTGAGGGAACTGGCAGATGAAGTTGCTAAGCCACTATCCATCATATTTGAGAAGTTGTGGCAGTCCAGAGAAGTCCCCACTGACTAGAAAAGGGGAAACATAACCCTCTGGACACATATTTAGCTAATGGTTGCAAGAGCATTCCAGATGCCTTTAGAAGGCCTTGAACAGAGTAAACAAGAAGACAAAAAAAGAAAGATGCCAATTAGAAGAACACAGGTGTGCATTCCACGATAAAGGGAACTTGGCACAAATAACCTCAATTCGGCAGTTTATCTTGACCAATCAGACTGAGACAAGTTTCGCATGGTTTAGTTGGTATAACCAATTATGTCCTATGTTTATGCGCGTGTACAGAGTTGATATAACCAATCATATTTTATGCTTGTGCGTGTGTACAGTGACTTTGCAGAATATGTGATTATAAATATGTGTGTGTTTTAGCAATAAACGTCGTCTGCTTTCAACTTTACAGGCGTCCGTTTATTTCTACCTCCTGCATAACCCCCATTTTTAAAAAGGGAAAAAAGGAAGACCCGGGGAACTACAGGCCAGTCAGTCTCACCTCTGTGCCCGGCAAGATCATGGAGCAGATCCTCCTGGAAACTATGCTAAGGCACATGGAAAATAAGGAGGTGATTGGTGACAGCCAACATGACTTCCCTAAGGGCAAATTGTGCCTGACAAACATGGTGGCCTTCTACGATGGGGTTACAGCACTGGTGGATAAGGGAAGAGCAACCGATGTCATCTACCTGGACTTGTGCAAAGCATTTGATACCATCCTGCACAACATCCTTGTCTCTAAAATGGAGAGACATGGATTTGATGGATGGACCACTCGGTGGATAAGGAATCGGCTGGATGGTCGCACTCAAAGAGTTGCGGTCAACGGCTCAATGTCCGGGTGGAGACCAGTGACAAGTGGTGTCTCTCAGGGGTCCGTTTCGGGACCAGTATTATTTAACATCTTTGTCGGGGGCATGGACAGTGGGATTGAGTGCACCCTCAGCAAGTTTGCAGATGACACCAAGCTGAGTGGTGCGGTTGATTCGCTTGAGGGAAGGAATGCCATCCAGAGAGACTTTGACAGGCTAGAGAGGTGGGCCTGTGCGAACCTCCTGAAGTTCAACAAGGCCAAGTGCAAGGTCCTGCACCTGCATCAGGGCAATCCCAAGCACAAATACAGGCTGGGCAATGAGTGGATTGAGAGCAGCCCTGTGGAGAAGGACTTGGGCATATTGGTAGATGAAAAACTGAATATGAGCCAGCAATGTGCGCTCGCAGCCTAGAAAGCCAATCGTATCCTGGGCTGCATCAAAAGAAGTGTGGCAGGGGAGGCGATTTTCCCCTTCTACTCCACTTTCTTGAGACCCCACCTGGAGTACTGTGTTCAGCTCTGGGGTCCCCAGCATAAGGAAGACACGGATCTGCTTGAGCGAGTCTGGAGGAGGGCCACTAATATGATCAGGGGGCTGGAGCACCTCCCCTATGAGGACAGGCTGAGAGAGTTGGGGTTGTTCAGCCTAGAGGAGAGAAGGCTCCGGGGAGACCTTATAGCAGCCTCCCAGTACTTCAAGGGGGCCTACAGGAAAGATGGGGAGGGACTCTTTATCAGGGAGCGTAGTGATAGGATGAGGTGTAACGGTTTTAAACTGAAAGAGGGTAGATTTAGATTAGATATTAGGAAGAAATTCTTTACTGTGAGGGTGGTGAGACAGTGGAACAGGTTGCCCAGAAAAGTTGTGGATGCCCCCTCCCTGGAAGTGTTCAAGGCCGGGTTGGATGGGGCTTTGAGCAACCTGATCTAGTGGAAGGCATCCCTGCCCATGGCAGGGGGGGTTGGAACTAGATGATCTTTAAGATCCCTTCCAACCCAAACCATTGTATGATTCTAACATGAAGCCAGGTTCTTGACAGTGGTGCATGGTGGGAGGACCAGAGACAATAGGCATAAGTCAAAACAAGAGAGGTTCAGACTGGATATAAGGAGAAACTTTTTTCCCTATGAGGTCAGTAGAGCATTGGAACAGGTTGCCCAGAGAGGTTGTACAGTCTCCATCCTTGGAGGTTTTCAAGACCCAGCCAAATCAAGCCCTGAACAACCTGGTCTGACCTCATAGCTGACCTTGCTTTGAGCAGGAAGCTGAACTGGATGACCTCCTGAGGTCCCTTCCAACCTGAATGTTTCTATGATTCTATTAGTGAAGATGGCTGTTATCATCTCTGTAATTGAACATTGCAAATAATAGGATATGGAGCTTATGAATCAGTCAAGACACTTTGCATTTCTTCCAGATGAGAGCTAACATCTTCCCTGATATAGACTGTAGTTGATACAATGGGAGGTATGGAATACAAGAGAGAAAAAAATTTTAAAAATCACTGATACTCAGCAGTCTGGACTAGTTATACTGGCTTTTTATGTCTTTCAATATGTCCAAATGTAAAGCTACATGGGTAGGAACAAAGAATAATCATCATATAAGCATGATAAATAATGACTCTCAAAAATAATGGATATTCACAATAGATAATAAGCTGAACATAGCAACAAAAGCTAAGGGTTTATATGTAAATAGGGAAATCCTGAACAAGAATGTGGTGGGCATCTTACCTTTGTGTTTGGTCCTGGGGCAGTCATTGCTAGAATATTAGTTTTAGTTCTAATATCTATACTTCAAGAATAATAATTTTTAAATACTTGTGATTAGCTTGACTGCAGTAATAGTATAACAACTTGTTGCAAACTCAAGCTAATCTTGTACCAGCAGTAGTTTTAAAGGAGTAAAATAGTTAATTGAACTTTTACAATTTTTTTTTACATTCTTCTCCACTTTGTACTTCTATCCAGGACCAAAATGCTGAAATACCACAAGACGATTGATATTAACACTATTTCTGCTCCAATTAGAGAGAGAAAGTATTGCTTGATCTCATAAGACTCCCAGTCCAATATTTCTTGAAATATCTTCTTGTGAGGCAAAGGCCAGATCTGCAATAGAAACTTTTGGCATTAGAGTAATGTTGGTAGAAGCTGTGACTTTTTTTACAGCAAAACCCTGTAGAAACATGTTTGCAGTTGTGTAGGCTGTTCTTCAGTTATACTTCTCTAGCATAAATCAGGCTTCAGATAAGGTCCTTCACTTCACTGTCCCATTTTTCAGTATGGTTTGAAAAGAAAATCTGCCTCATTTTTCTTTGTAAGTTTCTTAGGTTTCCTGACAAGGTTGACCACTTATGTAGTCTTTTAGTATTGACTAGGGCTAGACTTCCTATTGTCTTCAGTCTTTCCAGAAAGGAGGGGGCCTCTGAGACTGTCTGCAATCTCCTTAAATCATGCAAATCCCTGATTAGAGCAGTGCTTTAATAACTGAATATGATTCTACATATTCATAATATATGACCTCACTACATAAATGTGGGATACTTGGAAAGTAATGGGCACATAGTGAACAATCCAGACTCAATAGAATTGATCAATTTGTGAGCCAAGGATGTTTTGTAGGCAGCAGGCTTCAAGGACGCTTTGCTTGTGGACACATATTTAGCTAACGGTAGTAAGAGCATTCCAGACGCCTTTAGAAGGCCTTGAATAGAATAAACAAGAAGACAAAAAAAGAAAGATAGCAATTAGAAGAACACAGGTGCGCATTCCACGATAAAGGGAACTTGGCACAAAGAACCTCAATTCGGCAGTTTATCTTGACCAATTAGACTGAGACAAGTTTCGCATGTTTTAGTTAATACAACCAATTATGCCTTATGTTTATGCGCGTGTACAGTGTTGATATAACCAATCATTAGATGTAACTAGGCGCGTGGACAGCTCATGCTAACCAATCTCTAATTTGCTTATGCGTGAACAGTAACTAGAATGAACATATAAACCGAGCTATCTTGGCAATAAAGTGGCATCTGCTTGATCATATTGATTGTGTGCAGTGTCCGTGACTTCCGCGTCAACACATAAACTATTACATTTTTGTTAAAGAAGCTGTTGTATTTTTGGAATTATTAGGTGTGACTTAGCTGGTTATTATTATACATTGTTCCCCCTTACTCAATTTATGTTATGTTACTGTCATTGTATAGTTGGCTTCCCACCAAAGTTCTGAAAAAGGCATTTACAATGTTAAGTCAAATTATGGTAAAAGTCAAGTATGCTGTTCCCTTGAGAAAGCTTGCTGGATAGTATGAGAGCAAGGCTTTCGTACGGCCTTTATACTTGGTGTGATAATGGGCAGAGTGGTTTGGAAGGGGGCCTCTTCCTAATAACAGTATTGGAAGGAGTCAAGAAGAGGAAAGTATGTGTGTTCCTGGGTTCCTCTGGTAGGCCCTCTCAGATGCAGTGTGTCTCAGAGGTGAGAAGCAAAGTGTCTGTTAGTCATTTGGTGTTGCGGGGGGAAGTGAGCAGGCTGGGCAGCATCAGAGAAGATGAAAAGGAGATAGACAGGATCTCCTCTGAGACAAGACAGCTTGAAGATCCTCAGTACCCATCCACAGTAGAGAAGCAGGCAGTGTCTACGCCCACTATCAAGGTAAGCGAAACTTCTAGAGAAGGGGAAGGATGGAAGCTGGTGACTTCTGGCACCAAGAGGAAGGCTCCTGCCTCACCTAAGAGCTTACTACTGCAAAGCAGGTTCACCACCCTCAAAGCTGAAAAGGAGCCAGATGTGTCTACAAACAAAGGACCTGGTCCGCCTGACCCTGAACCATGCAAGACCAGCAGGAAGAAAAAGCCGAGTCATCGTAATGGGTGACTCTCAGCTGCAGGGGACAGAGGCACCCATCTGTTGCACTGACTGATCATCTAGAGAAGTTTGCTGCCTGCCGGGGGCCAGAATCCGGGATGTTGTGGAGGGACTGCCAAAGCTCATCCGTCCCTCTGACTACTACCCCCTGCTGTTATTCCCTGTGGGCACCAATGATACTGCCAGGGGAAACCTGGACAGAATCAAAAGTGACTACAAAGCTCTGGGGGTGGTGGTCAAGGGCAGGGGGGCCCAGGTGATGTTCTCCTCAGTCCTGCCGGTGAGGGGAAAGGGTGGTAGGAGGAGGGCACTAATAGGACAAGTCAATAATTGGCTGTGGAGCTGGTGTTGGTGACAGGGTTTTGGGTTCTACGACTATGGGACCCTGTTTTCAGATCAGAGTGTGCTTGGGAGAGATGGGATCCACCTCACTAAGCAGGGCAAAGCTATTTTTGCCAAGACGATGGCTGGCCTCATAAGGAGGGCTTTTAAACTAAGAATGATGGGGGAGGGACACAGTAACCAGCAGCCCTGTGAGGGAGTGACAGACAGGATCCCTAAGCGAAGGGCATGGGGTGATGTGATGGGAAGGGATCAGAAAATCAACAAAATGGGGCTTAAGCGGGGTCACCTCCAGCACTTGCACATAGGCAAGTGTGGTGGGTTGACCCTGGCTGGACACCAGGTGCCCACCAAAGCTGCTCTATCACTCCCCCTCCTCAGCTGGACAGGGGAGAGAAAATATCACGAAAGGCTCGTGGTTCAAGATAAGGACAGGGAGAGGTCACTCACCAATTACTGTTGCAGGCAAAACAGACTCGACTTGGGGAAATTAACTTTATTGCCAATCAAACCAGAGTATGGTAATGAGAAATAAAACCAAATCTTAAAACACCTTCCCCCCACCCCTCCCTTCTTCCTGGGCTCAACTTCACTCCCGATTTTCTCTACCTCTTCCCCTCGAGTGGCGCAGGGGGACGGGGAATGGGGGTTGCGGTAAGTTCATCACACGTTGTCTCTGCTGCTCCTTCCTCCTCAGGGGGAGGACTCCTCACACTCTTCACCTGCTCCAGCGTGGGGTCCCTCCCACAGGAGACAGTCCTCCATGAATTTCTCCAACGTGAGTCCTTCCCACGGGCTACAGTTCTTCATGAACTGCTCCAGCGTGGGTCCCCCACAGGGTCACAAGTCCTGCCAGAAAACCTGCTCCAGTGTGGGCTCCTCTCTCCACAGGTCCTGCCAGGAGCCTGCTCCAGCACGGGCTTCCCATGGGGTCACAGCCTCCTTTGGGCACCCACCTGCTCCGGCGTGGGGTCCTCCACAGGCTGCAGGTGGATATCTGCTCCACCGTGGACCTCCATGGACTGCAGGGGGACAACCTGTCTCACCATGGTCTTCACCACAGGCTGCAGGGGAATCTCTGCTCCAGTGCCTGGAGCACCTCCTCCCCCTCCTTCTTCACTGACACTGGTGTCTGCAGGGTTGTTTCTCTTACATATTCTCACTCCTCTTTCCAGCTGCAATTGCTGTTGCACAGGGTTTTTTTTTCCCCCTTCTTAAATATGTTATCACAGAGGTGCTACCACTGTTGCTGATTGTCTCAGCCTTGGCCAGGGGTGGGTCCGTCTTGGAGCCAGCTGTCACTGGCTCTATCGGACATGGGGGAAGCTTCTAGCATCTTCTCACAGAAGCCACCCCTGTAGCCCCCATGCTACCAAAACCTTGTCACACAACCCAATACAGCAAGGAAGGGCCTACGAGGTACCATTATGGAGAAATACCCCAAACCCTCTCCAGGAACTCAACATGCTGGTGTGCCTCTCTGAAGTGCCTGTACACTAATGCTCGCAGTATGGGGAATAAACAGAAAGAGTTAGAGATCTGTGTGCAGTTCCAGGGCTACGATCTTGTCAGGATCACGGAGACGTGGTGGGATAGCTCCCATGACTGGAGTGTTGCAATGGAGGGATACAGGCTCTTTAGGAAGGGCAGGATAGGAAGATGAGGAGGGGGAGTTGCCCTTTATGTGAGAGAGCAGCAGGAGTGCATGGAGCTCTGCCTGGGGATAGATGAGGAGCCAACTGAGAGTTTATGGGTTAGGATTAAAGAGAGGATAGGTAAAGGTGACATTGTAGTGTGTGTCTGCTATAGCCCATCTGACCAGGAAGAACAAGTGGGTGACGCCCTCTACAGACAGATAGGAGCAGCCTCACGTTTGCAGGTCCTGGTCCTCATGGGGAACTTCAACCACCCCAATATCTGCCGGAGGGACAACGCAGCAGGACATAAGCAATCCAAGAGATTCCTGGAGTGCACTGATGATAACTTCCTCCTCCAAGCAATAAAGGAACCAACGAGGAGAGGTGCTCTGCTGGACCTCATACTCACCAACAACGAGGGCCTTGTTGGGGATGTGAAGGTCAAAGACAGCCTTGGCTGCAGTGACCATGAGATAGTGGAGCTCAGGATCCTGAGGGCAGGGAGGAGGGTGAAAAGCAAGCTCACAACCCTGGAATTCATCAGAGCAGAGTTTGGTCTCTTCAATGATCTGCTTGGAAGACTCCCATGGGATAAGGCCCTGGAGGGAAAAGTCACCCCCGAAAGCTCATTGATATTCAAGGATCACCTCCTCCAAGCTCAGGAGAGCCCCATCCCAACGAGAAGGAAGTCAGGCAAAAATGCCAGGAGGCCTGCATGGATGAACAAGGAGCTCCTGGCCAAACTCAAAAACAAAAAGGAAAAATACGGAGGGTGGAAGCAAGAACGGGTAACCTGGGAGGAATACAGAAACAGTGTCCAAACATCCAGGGATGAGGTTAGGAAAGCTAAAGCCCAACTGGAATTGAATCTGGCAAGATATGTCAAAGGCAACAAGAAGGGCTTCTATAAGTACATAAGCAGCAAAAGGAAGATGAGGGAAAGTGCGGGCCCACTGCTGAATGAGGCAAGGGACCTGGTGACACAGGACATGGAAAAGGCTGAGGTACTGCATGCCTTCTTTCCCTAAGTCTTTACTAGCAAGAGCAGCCTTCAGGAATCCCAGGTCCCAGAGACTGGGGAAAAGTCTGGAGCAAGAAAGATGTACCCTTGGAGCAAGAGGACCAGGTGAGGGAATACTTGAGCAAACTGGACATACATAAGTCCATGGACACCCACAGGGGATGAAGGAGTTGGCAGATGTCATTTCAAGGCCACTCTTTGTAACCTTTGATCAGTCATAGCATCTGGGAGAAGTGCCCAAGGACTGGAGGAAAGCAAATGTCGCTTCTATCTTCAAGAAGGGCAAGACAGAGGACCCAGGGAACTACAGGCCGGTCAGCCTCACCTCGATCCCTGGGAAGGTGATGGAGCAGCTAACCCTGCAAAACCATTTCCAGGCACATGAAGGACAAGGAAATCATCAGGAGTAGTCAGCATGGCTTCACCAAGGGGAAGTCATGCTTGACAAACTCAATAAACTTCTATGATGAAGTGACTGGCCTGGTAGATGAGGGGAGAGCAGTGGATATTGTCTACCTGGACTTCAGAAAGGCCTTTGACACTGTCTCCCATAAGATCCTCGTAGAGAAGCTGTTGGTGTATGGGCTGGATGAGGAGACGACAGTGAAGTGGGTTGAAAACTGGCTGAATGGCTGGGCCCAGAGGGTTGTGATGAGTGGAACAAAGTCTAGATGGAGGCCGGTAACTAGCGGTGTACCCCAGGGGTTAATACTGGGTCCGAACCTGTTAAACATCTTCATTAATGATCTGGATGAGGGGGCAGTGTTCCCTCAGCAAGTTTGCAGATGACACAAAACTGGGAGGAATGGCCGATACACCGGGGGTTGTGCTGCCATCCAGAGGGATCTTGACAGGCTGCAGAAATGGGCTGACAGGAACCCAGAGAAGTGCAAAGTCCTGCCCCTGGGGAGGAACAACCCCATGCACCAATATATGCTGGGGGCTGACCAGCTGGAAAGCAGCTTGGCAGAAAAGGACCTGGGGGTCCTGGTGGACACCATGTTGAACATGAGCCAGCAATGTGCCCTTGCTGCAAAGAAGACCAATGGTATCTTGGGCTGCATTAGGCAAAGCATTGCCAGCAGGTCGAGGGAGGTGATCCTTCCCCTCTACTCAGCACTGGTGAGGCCACACCTGGAGTCCTGTGTCCGGTTCTGGGCTTCCCAGTACGAGAGAGATAATGGACATACTGGAGAGAGTCCAGAGAAGGGCCACAAAGATGATGAAGGGACTGCAGCATCTCTCCTATGAGGAAAGGCTGAGAGAGCTGGGACTGTTTAGCCTGGAGAAGAGAAGGCTCAGGGGAGAATCTTATTAATGTATGTAAATGCCTGAAGGGAGGATGCATAGAAGACAGAGCCAGGCTCTTTTCAGTGGTACCCAGTGACAGGAGCAGAGGCAATGGTCACAAACTGAAACACAGGAGGTTTTGTCTGAACATCAGGAAACACTTTTTTGCTGTGAGGGTAGTAAAACACAGGAACAGGCTGCCCAGGGAGGCTGTGGAGTCTCCATCCTTGGAGATATTTAAAAGCCATCTGGACATGGTCCTGGGCAAGTGGCTCTAAGTAGCCCTGCTTGAGCAGGGGGGTTGGACCAGATGACCTCCAGAGGTCCCTTCCAACCTCAACTGTTCTATGATTCTGTAGACAAACTTTAACAAGATGAAATAACAGAATATTAAAAAAAAGGGGGGGGGGCTTGCAATTTAGATGCAATATGTAGCTTGTAGATTAACAATTACATTCTGTTCCATATACCCTGACATCTGTTTTCAGAGCATTGCAATGAAATCTTGTAACTTCATATGTTTACTATAATACAACTGTCACTAATCAGTGTCTTCCAAAATATTGCCCATAACCATTATCATTCATTAGCCTCATCTGCATGATCTAATATTGTTGCTTCATAATGTTTCTTCTTAAGTGTGTCAATTGGTCCCAGAGAAAGGGTGCCCATCAGTGGCAAAGGAAGTGTCATGAGCATGTGAGAGAGACAGCATCTCATTATAACTTTATATGGAATTTAACTAAAAGTCTATGTATAACCCCCTCTGTAGGTTAATTTGAGGCCCTAATGCTATGTTTGTTAGTGCTAAGAAGTCATTCCAAATGTTCCAAAAAGGATTAATGCAGTATAACAAGTCTACTTAATTACTGAAAGGCCAGTGATCCTCATATTACCATAAGCAGCTTTTCCTTTATTTGAAATCTGTAAATAGAATAGAAACCATTACATGACTGGAATTCATGCCACAGAATATTCAGGTTATAGCAGCAATATAGCAAAAAAAGAATGTGCAAGAAGCCACAGAGGACCCTGTGTGCGTACCACATTTGTATTTGCCATTGCAATATTAGGCATGTTTTAAAATAGACTTTTAACCAGAACTCTTAGTTATAGTCAGGAAGGAGAAACAATACTTTTTGCCCTATCTAACAATGTTCTTTAAGGTTTTCAGCACCAATTAAGCCAGTTGCTGTAATTAAATTCTTAGCCTTATCAATCATCCATGACTTCTACAACATGAGACTTTATAGATGAGCAAACTGCAGATACTGAAATCACCTATGAAGGTATATGAGGTAAAACCAATACCTGATATAGATTACTTTAAATTATGCATCTGAATCTAGACAGCCCAATCAAATTTCCAATTTTCCTCTCTGCACAAGCTAGTTATTCTTTAGAAGGCAAATAATAGAGTAACTTTTAATGTTAACCATCTGAAAGCTTGTACTGGGTTTACGTGGCAAGCTTTTGGTAGCAGGAGTGGAGGTGTGTGTGCAGGGTGGGCCTCTGTGAGAAGAGACATGGGGCTGCTCCAAAACAGACCCACCGCAGGCCAAAGCTGAGCCCATCAGCGATGCTGGTGGCGCCTCTGTGATAACATATTTAAGAAAGGGGAGAAAATGCTGGATGGAGAGAGGAGGAGGGAACAAAAAGAGTGAGAAACAGGGGGAACACCAAGGCCAGAGGAGGAGGAGGAGGTGCTCCGTAGCAGAGCAGATATTCCCTGCTCCACCCATGGTGAAGCAGAGGAAAAGTGTGAGAGGGAAGGAGTGGCAGAGAAAAACTGTCATGTACTGACCACACACACACGCCCTCCCCTTGCCCTGCTCACTGCCTCACTGAAGGGACTGAGTGTAACCTGCAGCGATAACAAGGCGGGAAGAGAGGAGTCTGGAGTGAAACTGAGCCTGGGAAAGGAGGGAAGAAAAGTGTTTTTCCCTAAATGTGTAAATGTTTGTTTCTTTTCCTGTTTTTGTTTCCCAATGCTCAAATCAGTAACTAAATATATATTTAATTCACAATAAATTAATTTTCCCCAATTCAAGTCTGTTTTGCCCACAACAGTAACTGGTAAACAATCTCCCCGTCTTTATTTCAACCCATGAGCTTTCTGGCTCCTATTCTTCCCATTCTCTTCCCCATCCATTGCGTTAAAGCATAAAGAAGTTTGGAAGAAAATAAACCCCCTTGCATTCCAACTTGTCCTCAGATATCAGTGGGGCTGGGGGCGGCTAGGCTTAGATTCTGGGTGATGCCCAATTCAGCACTATAAGTCCGGTCGCGTTCAATATATTGAACTATCACAATTACGGATGCACTAATAGCGCACTGTACTTTCAATTTAGTCACGTTTGTCGTGGTTTAACCCCAGCCAGCAACTAAGCACCACGCAGCCGCTCACTCACTCCCCCCCACCCAGTGGGATGGGGGAGAAAATCGGGAAAAGAAGTAAAACTCGTGGGTTGAGGTAAGAACGGTTTAATAGAACAGAAAAGAAGAAACTAATAATGATAATGATAACACTAATAAAGTGACAGCAGTAATGATAAAAGGATTGGAACATACAAATGATGCGCAGTGCAATTGCTCACCACCCACTGATCAACGCCCAGTTAGTTCCTGAGCGGCAATCCCCCTGCCCCCCACTCCCCCCAGTTTATATACTAAATGTGATGTCACATAGTATGGAATACCCCGTTGGCCACTTTGGGTCAGGTGCCCTGGCTGTGTCCTGTGCCAACTTCTTGTGCCCCTCCAGCTTTCTCGCTGGCTGGGCTTGAGAAACTGAAAAATCCTTGACTTAAGACTAAACATTACTTAGCAACAACTGAAAACATCAGTGTGTTATCAACATTCTTCTCATACTGAACTCAAAAACATAGCACTGTACCAGCTACTAGGAAGACAATTAACTCTACCCCAGCTGAAACCAGGACAGCATTCAACGAACTAGAACAGCCAGACTTAAGGAGTCTGGTTGCGTTCAGTGAACTATCACGGATAGATTTTAATGAATAGTACAGTTTATTAAAGCAACAGGAGTACAGGTTCTTTTGGATTGCCGGTGATAAATACACTGTCTGCAAAGCACGTGCAAATAATAATACAGTCGACTACAAGCACACTAAATTATGGAAAAAACTCTATAGAGATTTCTAAGTTTCTCGGGGAAGCACTCAGGATAACTGAGGGTTCGAATCTTACCCAATAGGCATCCCTATGGGGGGGAAGAGAGGTTCAGCCCGTCAACTGATCCCAGAAGTCAGCAATGTCCTTCCGACTTGTCTATGATGGTATCTTCCCTAGCATTCCTCCTCTCTTAAGCCCTTTTATATTATTTTATTTTTAGGTGAGGCTTGAGGGACTCTAGTCATACATACCTTTATTATGATTGGTGTAAAATCTCCTCGCTTTACTTTTAAAGGTATATGCTAGAGAAAATTCAGAGCACATGCTCAGTAAGGGGCGGTCGCACCTTGAAGGTGGGTAGCTTTTGGGATGGAGGTATATTTTGGTATTATAATGAGCAAAGTTCACCCAGAGAACATGATTTAGCATGTCACTACTCCAGAACTGGGCACTTCTGATATAAATCAGAAGTAAGGCCATAGCATTGACAGAACCCCATTGTTTCACCTCCTTGCTTCTGTGGATTCAATGCAGGGACCTTCCATTCTGCAGTTATATCACAGAACCTGGCTGCGTTGCTTCCACTCCGCTCCACTTGTTTCTCAGAGTCAGCATACCAAGCTCCCCGGTGTTGCTAACATCTAAGGTTGCAGGTTATGTTGCTTAGGGAATTATTATGGAACAGATTTCACGTATATCCACTGCATTCTACCCTGGAGGTTCACCTCCCGTCAAGAGGGGGGGACATACCAATAAGTCACCTCCAGCAATCATTCCACACCATCCCACTGGAGAGGGGAGGGGGGAAGTGAGCCAGTGGCTGGGTGGGAGTGTGGCTGTTAGTCAGGGCCAACCCACCAAATAGCTTCAAACAGCACTGAATCAGTTGGGGAAAGTGCACACATAAACGTTTCTTTCCACAGAATCACAGAATGGTTGAGGTTGGAAGGGACCTCCTGAGATCATCTAGTCCACCCCCCCTGCTCAAGCAGGGTCAACTAGAGCAGGCTGCCCAGGACCACATACAGTCAGGTTTTGAATATCTCCAAAGATGGAGACTCCGCACCCTCTCTGGGCAACCTGTTCCAGTGTTTTACCACCCTCACAGCTAAAAAGTATTTTCTCGTGTTCAGATGGAGTTTCACGTGTTTCAATTTAATGGTTGGACTCGATGATCTTAAGGGTCTTTTCCAACCTAAATGATTCTATGATTCTATGAATTTGTGCCCATTGCCTCTTCTCCTGTCACTAGGCACTGCTGAGAAGAGTCTGGCTCCCTCATATTCGTTCCCTCCCAACAGGCATTTATAAACAATGATAAGATCCCCCCTGAGCCTTCTCTTCTCCAGGCTAAATAGTCCCAGCTCTCTCAGCCTTTCCTCATAGGAGAGATGCTGCAGTCCCTTCATCATCTTAGTGGCCCTTTGCTGGACTCTCTCCTGTATGTCCATCTCTCTCTTGCACTGAGAGGCCAGAAGTGGACACAGGACTCCAGGTGTGTCCTCACCAGTGCCAAGTAGCATGGAAGTAAAATAGGTAACACTTCATAGGCCTTTGCATGCCTCCCTAGTTAAGAAATATTTGCAGCATGACTGTGTGGATTGTCCGGCTCATAGTTCACAAACGAGTTTCACCATGTCTAGTGCACACAGGCGACTCATGGGGGGGGGGGTTTACAAAAGCGACCCAGCCTTGGATTGCCTTGAGGCCCTGTCTCTCTGCAGAGACGACTCACGGGGAGCTGTGTAGACAGCTTAGCCCTGGGTTGTCTGATAAACCCTAAAGTAAACAGGGCAGTGGCTGCACCATTCAAAGAACCAAAACCTGAACTGAGCCTTGAAATCCCTTAACAAATAGTATGCCCTGAGTCTCAATCCAACCACTATCCAGTTGCTGAGGATGACAACCTTGTGTATTCAATCAATCACAGACCAATGAAGGAAAGATAAGGGGAAACTCCACTCAGATATACATAATCCATTTAGGCCTATATCATAATCCACTCAGACATAGTAATACACACCATTCCACAAGTCAGGGGATAAAAACTCTAAGATTCAGGTTGGAAATGGGGGGAGTCACTTCTCTAACTATGCAGTTGGCTTGCGAAGGAAACCCTTCCTCCCCCTTGATTGGGATGCCAGTCAAGGTAACTTCCCTGGGATTGAGAGCCCTTACCTGGAGGGGTAAGTGAATATTGTTTATGCTTTAAGTTTGTAAATGCGTTTGTGGTTGTCTGTGAATTGCTTGTGGTTTTAATAATGTGCTACTCTTGCCTTAAAAAATTGCAATAGTGCATTCCTCCATTGTATCTGTAAAACCTGCGATAGTGGCGTGTTAAGTCTGTAAGTGAAGTTCAAATAAGTCGTTTGCTTGAACCTTGCAGTTAAGTCCTTTTCCATCACAATGACCAAATGGCCTCAGGAGTTAGCCTGATTTAATTAACAAAAGAGTAAATTATTTGTAAAAAAGAGGTACTGTCTAGAGCTTCCTTATCTGACTGTCTGGACTGTCTCTGTATATGAAGTAATCCACATGTTACCAGTCTTTGCTGCGATTTACTATAGTCCTATATGCTTATCTGACACAGTTTTGGTGAAGAACGGGTTGTATAACCTAAAGGTATATAAACTTTGTAACTGCCCAATTTGGGCAGAGTTCATCCCGGCAGAGGCTGTCACTCTGCTGCTCTGTGTTCTCTCCTATAGCTATAGTAATAAACTGCTTCTGTTCTGACCTGATCTAAATTGCATTCTGGTTATTCCGCGACAGTAGGGAGGAAGGATCACCTCCCTGGATCTGCTGGCAACGCTTTTCCTAATGCAGCCCAGCATGCTGTTTAGCCTTCTTTGCTGCAGGGGCACATTGCTGTCTCATGGTCAGCTTGTTGTCCACCAGCACCCCCAGGTTCTTTTCTGCAAAGCTGCTTTCCAGCCAGTCGGCCCCTAGCGTGTGCTGGTGCATGGGGTTATTCATCCCCAGTGGAAGGACTTGGCATTTCCCTTTGTTGAACTGCATGAGGTTCCTCTATGCCCAATTCTCCAGCCTGTCCAGGTCCCTCTGGATTTTTTTAATAAATTAACATCACTTCTCAGTCTTAGAAGCAGATACAATAACTTTCTATGTGATGATGTTACAGTTGGCTCATTAACAAGCCTGGAATATCATCATAAGAGAAGGAATAAGGAAGACAGTGATTTAAGGAAGAAAAAGTAGAGGTAGAAGATACAACGAATCCAAAACAGCACAAATTAGTAGTCAAATATTCTGGATAGTTTCAATATAATCAATGCGAGCTTCAGAGCAAATGTCGACCCTCGCGCGACGCGCGACACGCACGCACAAAAAAAAATACCCTGAAAGAAATACCAAAACCTGAAGAATGGCCTGTTTCTCAATTGCCTTACAAATCAAAACTACCCAAGTTATCAGTAATTTATAACAAGCTGACCAGCATATTCTAGACACAAGCACACTGTTACATCAGCTTGGGTTTCATCTCACTTTGTAGAGCAAACTCCTGACCATCTGCTCTATCTCTGCTGGTATGTTCTGATTTGAGCTACCTGCACACTAGACTGAAGAACTTGGGCCTGAGAGGGAGAAGAGGGGAAGGGGAACCAGACTGAACTCAAATACCACCCTTAAAGGCATTACAAGTGCAATCTTTGTGCTCACCCAACTATATGAATGTAAAGATACTTTCATCTTCCTTGCTAGCTGAAGCATCTTTCCCTGCACAATGTCTGAACAACTAAAGCCATGTATACAGACTTTGAAAGACAACAAAACTTAAAAACCCCTTTTAATGTACAAAACCCCCTATACTATTGCCCCATCCTCAAAAGTCAACCCTGCACAGGGCTCGTATGGACCGATGTACATGCAATTCTGATGATTGTTCCCACCACAAAGAATCTTCTGTAGCAAACTGACTCCACGAAGCAATTTGTTTCCTACTCCCTCTCCCATGGAATATTACCACTGCAGGGCTCAAAGTGGAATAATGCATTATGCTGGTCTTCCATGCTTGGGCAAGTTTCTTCTGTCTGGGCATGAAAAAAATGAGGTAAGACATTTCTTTACAGCACAGAAACCATTTTGGGGCTGAGCACAGGCACAAAGATTTTGCTTGCAGCGAAATGAACAAATGATTGTAAATTTTCAGTCTGTATATAGCCCTGCCATCCGAGTAACTCACAACCCCCACTGAGGCAGAGCTAAAGCAAGTGGTGTTTGTTGTACAGCTGGGGACCTGAGACATAACAAGACTAAGTAACTTGGCCCGAGGTCACCCAGGGATCCATAGCAGGGAGAGGGACAAAGCCAAGGCTTTTTAAGTTTCTCCCTAGTACCCAAACACTATATCATACTTTACACTGTCACCACAGTGATACCATTCAAGCTTCTTGCATCAGCATTCTCACCCTCTTGCTTCAAAGGAACTATAGAACAGCAATTAAAAATTAGACCTAGATTGCAGAGTTTCATTCCAGAAAAAAAATAACGTTTGATCATATACACAAGTGCATGGAATACTGTGTGTAAATGTGCAATCTCATTAAAAAAAAAAAAAAAATCAAGCAGAGAAATCAAGTTCAGTTACCAATTTCAAAAGGCACTGTTTCCTAAAACTGTTGGCGTAATACATCCACGGCAGATGATTAGATGTAATACTCATCTCAATAAACTCTTCTAACATTTGAACCACAGGTTATTATACAAAGCACAAAGTATAAATGAAGAATCTGATATTAGAATCGGGGACATTCATAGTAGACAGTTTGTCAGGATATGGGGAGAATGACTGTCCCTCACACCAAGAGTAATTCACAAGTATAAGCGGTATTCATTAGAAGCAAGAAGTTTCAAAATAAAGGCAAAAGACAAAGGTGACTCTCCTCTTTTAGTAAGTTCAGATACTGCAAACAAATGCAATAAACAAAATCTTTCTCTTTAGCTATCACACATAATCCTGAATAGAACAAAGGTCTTTAAGAAGCAATGTTTTAGTACTTAAGAAATCAGGAAGCCATTTGTGATGCTGATATGAACTGATCTTTCATTTAATGCCAAGAAATTACCTTGAAACAATTTTACAGTTATATGTGACATATTCATCCTTTCCAATATTTCCTTCATTCTTTCCAGTATGCCCCACTCACATAAAGTGAAATAACAGGATACGATTGATGAAGACTTATAGGCATTTTCTCTTGAAAAAATATTATGAATTTGAACACACTGAAAGAAACAATTTCATTACAAAGCAAGAGAAAATGAAGTTTCCCTCCAACACCTACAAATCCTGCCACCTCTTCCACTAAGGAGGGTTGTCAATTTGTCCCCATCACTGTCAGCAAACAGAAGGTAATGAAGTCTATAGCCAGACCACATAAAGTACAAGACAGCAACTCCAGAGGAATGCCTTGAAACCCACTGGTGTGTAAAGGTGGGGTTGAGGCTTTCTTGTCAATTACTACCACAAAGAATCAGAGGTAGTGACACTGCTGAAAAATGGAAAAGTCAGTTTGTAGACATTTTATGGCCCAGACAAGTCAAGGTCAAGAGATTCCGGTAGCAACTTAGTGTGGGCATAAGTTCCAGCACAAATTGATTGTTTAACAAATCAGCTTTGATCAATTAAACATAACAAGACATGTTGCATTACATAGCAAGGTTCTTGACACTAAGGCCAAGAGCTGAGGCCAGCCTTAGAAAACAAGTCTTTTAACATGGCATAACAAATTTAAGGTAATCCATCCAGAAACTGCAGATGTCAGAATAAGAAAATATAAGTTGTTGTGACTAAGAGATGTTTTCACACTTTTAAATCAGAGACACTGGAATATAGCAGATGTATTGAAAGGATGACTATCATTTTTTGGTGGCATTAATCACAGAATGGAAACATGGTCCTGCAGTAAATATTGTTGCTTATCTGTTATATACAATGCACTTTTAAAAATCTTGTAAGCAAATCTAGCGTTTCCTTGCAACTTGTCTCATCAGAAAGTTACATTGAAAATGTTTTGGCATTGTGGTCCAATATAAGTTCACTCAAAAAAGAGGAGTCTGAAAATATTTTAATTATGTGTAATTTTTAAAGCAACAGTGTCTGTAATTACTATATTCTAAGATACACATTTGTTCTATTTTAAATAAAAATGTATAAATACTTACTTCTATTAGATGTTTTCTGAAGAATACGGTAAGATACCTGACTAAAAATTAGAGTACAATGCTAGATTTTAGATAGGTTATATTTATTTTTCACTTGTTTAAATGCATTGCTTAAAAAAATGCAGGTTATTACAATTTGAAGGTTGAGGAGACAAGCATATAACCAAGAAGTTCAAGAATTAAATATTTAAAATTCTCCATGGTTGAACAGGTTCAAGAAATATAGAACATACATATTTATGCACAACTTCTGAGTTAAACCTGTATTAGAAACTTTATCTTCTTTAATAACCTAACAGAAACACTCAATTTCTCAGAAAATAGTTGACTTACAGTTTACTTCTGCATTTTGTTCTTGAATGGGGGGGAGTATTTTTTTCTGCGAGGAAATAATTAAGAGGCCACTTAAAGCTGTAAAGGTGCCTTTAGCAAAGGTATGTTTAAAACAGTGAATGACACTGAGAAATTTAAAAGGTTCCTTTCTGCTTTAGAGCTATATCATTACAGTTAAAATGTGTAAAGCTGCACTAGGCTTAAAGAACCTTTAATGGTTGAATGGACTTTAGCTAAGTTTTTACACAATTCATTACCTAGTACTGTATTACAGTGGTTTGAGGTCTTTTTTATTAGTAGTATTGTTATTGCCCCATTGGGGCACTGGGGAGACAGAGTGGTGGAACACAGCAGAAGCTACAAGCAAAAGGTCTAGTATTCAGACTGATTCGAAATGTCCAAAGCACTAGCACTGATGAACACATTTTGAATTATTTGCCTTTCCTCAATTAGAATCCACACACACGCACACATCTGTGTACACACAAACACAAAATCAAGTTTTGAATCATAGAATGGTTTGGGTTGGAAGGGATCTTTAAAGATCATCTAGTCCAAACCCCCTGCCATGAACAGGGACATCTTCACTTGATCAGGTTGCTCAAAGCCCTGTCCAACCTGACCTTGAACACTTCCAATGATGGGGCATCCACAACTTCACTGGGCAACCTGTTCCAGTGTCTCACCACCCTCATCGTAAAAAACATCTTCCAATCTAAACCTACCCTCTTTCAGTTTAAAACCATTGCCCCTTGTCCTGTCACTACAGGCCCTGGTAAAAAGTCTGTCCCCATCTTTCTTATAAGCCCCCTTTATGTATTGAAAGGCTGCAATAAGGTCTCCCCAGAGCCTTCTCTTCTCCAGGTCAAACAGCCCCAACTCTCTCAGCCTTTCTCCATAGGAGAAGTGTTCCAGAACTACCAATCTCCCACCATGTCCGAAATAAGCTAGAACAATAGCCATGTACACTTTAAGAATGATGTTGGTGTCGCCCCCCCCCCCCCTAAAGTTAATACTTAATACACCTACTTAATAAATATATTCACATTTAAAAAAATCCTCTTTGTGAAGAGAGTTCAAGCTTGGAAAAAAGAACTTTCAAGCAGAAACTAATTTTAGAATAAATACAAATGTGGTAAAAAGAAGAAAAGCTGTACTATAAGACTGTATCCCAACCTTACACAGAACTCATTGATTGCAGACAGTACAATACACATGTAAGATTTGTTTCACTTCTACTAGCTTTTAGGCCTTTTAAACTTCCAATTCAAATCTAGGATTGCCTCACTTCTATGAACCAGTTTATTAGCAGCTGGTTTTATAAGTTCTATGAATTTTTTTTAAAAAAAAAAAGAGTAAAACCATGAAACCACCATATAAAGAATCACATCTTGTTACTGTCTTAGTCTGGCTAATTACACAAGCCTTTTTCTTTTTTCACATTCATCAGAAAAGTATCTCTAGCTATGTGATTTTTGTCTCCATCCCAAAATAGGTGTAACAAGCCTAATTAGTTCAGTTAGCAGTTGAACTTGGTTTTAAGATCACCAACCCAAGTGACTACAGTGAAGCAACATACTACCTCGCCATTGAGAATGGAATATGAATCGTTAGAAAGACTCTTGAATTGTTATGTTTAGCACTGTGGCATGCTGCTCTAAGAACCAGAGGTTTCAACAGCCACCAGTACTTAAGCTTTCTGAAGGTACTCCTCTATCAAAGGTGGGGTGGAAGAAGGGGAGGAAGAAAAAGATGTGGACTTCAAAGCAATTTTGGTGGAATAAACTTTAAAAATCTAACCTGCAGTGGTATTTGCATTTAATTATTTTAATGACATTTTCATAACTGTAAGATTTGAGTATATACAAAAAGAAATTAAAAATACAGATCTTAGCCTTTAAGTACTCCCTTTATGAATTAGTTGCCTTATATATAATTTGTTCCTTTTTGCTCCCAATATTGGGTTTTTTTGCTTAACGCTACTAGGAAGATTTTGTTGTTGTTGTTACTTTATAGCTTCTTGCTACTAATCTGAATGTGATTTATAAGTTAACATTGATATTGCCGCACCATCTAGGATGTTGCAGATGATGATGGTCGTACAAATTGAGCGGGAGTCCATCGTGCGCCTGTATCCCTAATTTCCGGCCGCTCCTGATATGTGGATAAAAAGTGTCTAAATATCGGTGGACCGCCTGCATCAGAACAACAATTTAGAAAATTTAAAATATATGTGGCTTTAGCTCACTTTTGTGGAGAGAGATTCCCTACTCCCTTTTTTTTTTTCGTCAATTAACACCTGCTGTATTGCCCTTTGCAAAGATCTATGAACACAATTAATTAAACACAGTAAAAGCAACATTATACCTAATAAAATACACAAGAATAAAAGAAACCCCAATTTTTAACAGATACAAACCAACTCCTAAGTCCCCATCCCGCAGCTAAATGCTCTAAGCCGAAATGACAGCTTTCTTAATTGCGTTAAAGCTCTTGCAGCTCCTTCTTGCCTCTGTAGTTCTGTTATCTTGATTTATTAATTGCTCCACTGTCCAAGTTCCTCATGTCCGTTGTTTTTCTGGTGGTTCAAAGTCCTTTCATACTGCAGCTGTCATGTACTCTGGCCCACTCATGCTAACTGCGGCCTACTTATGCTAACTCCAAATAATCAGGCTCAAAGAAATGTCCCCCATCTTCCATGAAATCTCTCACAATTCCCCCTTTTTGTTTTTGTGTAAGCCAAGTTACATGAAATGCTTTTGCAATCATACGTTCAACTATTTTTATGATACGTGGTACAATCATTACAACTGCTAATATTACAATTAAAATAACTAAGCCATGCATAAGCAAATCTTTCAACCATCCCGTAATTCCCAAACTTGCTAGCCATCCACTTAACCCTGTGTCAGTTATCATGAGCCTTTTACTGTGAATCATACTGATATCGGGTGTTAGTAACTTAAGTTGTCTGAGGCTACATGGCCTCCTGTTAAGTTTCGATGGAATTCACCCTCACGCTCTATCCCCACAAATTAAAAACATCCCTGCAGGTAAAGCAGCTGGAATAGAAAAAAAGAGCTTGATATTCTGGAATAGATATAGTTACACCAAGCTGTAGCATTTCTATATAGAGGCAAAATAGCATTTACATTCTGACCCTTTCGAGTGGTGTTATAGGTGTAATTAAACATCACACAGGCATTCACGATGACTGATCCTAACAACTCTAACTCTTGAGGTTCTTGCATTACTTGAGGCAGGTGTGCATACACACCGTCCCAATTATCGACACAGGATTGTGGGTTAGTACAAAGGGAAAATTCAGGCATTGGATCTGGCCAGGTGTCTAGAGGTAACCCCACCAAAGAGGTAGAAAAAGGGTTTTCAGGGGTAGCGACAGAAAGACATATAGCTTCTTGATGCGTTATGTTCACCAAAGTTACCCATACATTCTGTTTTGGTTGTTGGATCATCCATTCTTCACTTATGTGTGTCACCCGTAACAGGCCAAATGCAGTGAGGAGGAGGAAAGCGGGGGGGGGGGGGGGAAAGGGGGTGCATCAAAGGATACGGTTGGCGGTTTTTCTCGCTTTACAGCAGCCTCCAGCTGTGCCAGCTTTTCTATTACTGACTGCAACTGCTGCGAAGTAGGCTCCAGCCCCTCTTCATGTTCTTGAGGCGACCCAGGTGTAGACAGAGGCAACGGAGGGTATATGCTAGGTATAATTTGTTCATGTTGAGCGGCGATCTCTGGGGGCTGTTTTCTCGTAGGCAGATTTTTACTCGCTTTCTGATTCTGTAGGGTTTCCTTTAAGTGTACGGTTAGGGAGGCTTGGGAAGTGTCAGATGGCTGATTAATATCGGCAGTCCCAGGGAGCGGAGCAGAAGTCAAGGGCACAGGAGCAGGCAGACAAGCTCCAGGGAAGCCAAAAGTCTCTCTCGCTGCATTATGTTTTTCTCCCCGCATTTTTCCTTCGCTTGCAGTTGGAGAGAGAGCAGCAAAAGCAGACGCAGACGCATTACGATCTGCTTTCATTTCTTGCAGAGTTGTCTTAATTACTTTCCATAAAGTTGCAAGACCTTTAACTTCTTTAGACCCGTCACTAATTTCATCCCATAGGGAGGTTCCGATAGCTTCCCAGGTACTAAGCTCAAAAGCTGTACCCACGCTAATTAAAAGGTTTCTGTCCTTTTTAATATTCGTCTCTGTTTTTTCAACCAGCCTCATAAATGTCTTTATGGCTGCCTTTTCCTTCGCAGATGCTGCGATACCCATGCCGCCTTTTATCACGTAAGCTTACGATTCCTGCCTCTCTCGAGCAGCCCGGCGCTTTCTTCTAAGCCCACCGGCATCCGCGGCAATCTCCCCTGCCTTTTCAGTTGTTAGCGTTCCCCTCTTGTTCCTTACCGGATCACGTCAGGGTCACCAGATGTAGAGAAATTCCATGCGGGGACGGACAACAGCACACCAATATGATGATCAAAGTCTCCAGTTTATTGAGCATAGCAGATCATTCTTATACAATTCTCTAAGTTCCTTAAAAGCTCTGATTGGTTGCTGCATGCAAGCATATAGTGTCCACGCACATAAACATAAGGCATAATTGGTTATACTAACTCTGTACACGCGCATAAACATAAGACATAATTGGTTATATCAACTAAAACATGCGAAACTTGTCTCAGTCTAATTGGTCAAGATAAACTGCTGAATTGAGGTTCTTTGTGCCAAGTTCCCTTTATCATGGAATGCGCACCTGTGTTCTTCTAATTGGTAACTTTCTTTTTTTGTCGTCTTGTTTACTCTGTTCAAGGCCTTCTAAAGGCATCTGGAACGCTCTTGCGACTGTTAGCTAAATATGTGTCCACAACACCAGTCAATGTCAGATCATCTACCAATTAGTTGTGTGAACTCTGACATCACATTGAGCCTTGATGTACCCTTCTGTGAAATGAGTAAAATTTTCAACTAAAGTATTCAGAAGGAGCCAAATTACTGAAGTTATTGGAAGTAGAGACAATTAGCAACTTAATGGACTGTTTAAACCTTCCAGACCTAATATTTTCAGTAATTAAACATGAAAACATCAAAGTTCAAGAGGAATACAAACCTTTGTCCTAAATCCATGAGAATATTGTGGAATGTTGAACATATGAACTACACAAAAAAACCTATTCCGGAACATTATTTTGCATGCTATTTTTAAACAGAATTGCTTATATTCATAGTGAATGTCATGGTTTAACCCCAGACAGCAACTAAGCACCACGCAGCCGCTCACTCACTTCCCCCTCCACCCAGTGGGATGGGGGAGAAAATCAGGAAAAGAAGCAAAACTCGTGGGTTGAGATAAGAACAGTTTAACAGAACAGAAAAGAAGAAACTAATAATGATAATGATAACACTAATAAAATGACAACAGTAATAATAAAAGGTTTGGAATATACAAATGATGCACAGTGCATTTGCTCACCACCCGCTGATCAACGCCCAGTTAGTCCCTGAGCGGCGATTCCCCCCACCCCCACTCCCCCCAGTTCCTATACTAGATGTGACGTCACATGGTATGGAATACCCCTTTGGCCACTTTGGGTCAGGTGCCCTGGCTGTGTCCTGTGCCCCTCCAGCCTTCTTGCTGGCTGGGCATGAGAAGCTGAAAAATCCTTGGCTTTAGACTAAACACTACTTAGCAACAACTGAAAACATCAGTGTTATCAACGTTCTTCACATACTGAACTCAAAACATAGCACTGTACCAGCTACTAGGAAGACAATTACCTCTATCCTAGCTGAAACCAGGACAGTGAACTAGCCATCCAAAGAAATCACATATATGCCTTTAAAATATATTTCAATAATCCTAATAACACCAGTTTTCTAGAGGCCTGTTTACTAAATGTAAACTACAGTATAATTTAAAAATGCCTACCCAAACCTGTTGAAGCTCCCTAAGATAATAAATCCATAAAACTCAAGAACAGCTCAATAAAGATTGAATCAATAAGCCACTAAGGTTTCACTAGCTCCTTTTTGTGATATATCACATTAAAAAAAAAGAATTCTAACATCTTTTAAAATTAAGTTACATTTTTCACAACAAGACTATGCCTAAAATCAATATAGATGAGGTAAAAAAATTTCTGAGCTTCAGTTGAGATTATCTGAAAATGTGCTTAACAGTTCAAAGTGCATTAAAAAAAATCAGTAAGCCTGAGTTAGTTTAAAGTTCAAACTGTTGAAATCATGTGATTTTCACACAGTGCACACAGCAGTCACTATTTCTTGGGCTCTGTAAACTTCTTAGTGGTACAGCAGATGAATCTTTGCACTAAAGTTTTCCTCTACCTTCTCTACAGAAAAAACAGCTTTCTCTCTCTCTCTGCACCCCCCACTTTTCCCAAAGGCACAAGACAACCCTGACAATTCAGGCACTCACATAGGCCAGACTTGCTTCTGTGCAGCCCTTTGGATAGAACTGCTAATCCTTCTTAATTAATGAGGAAATGGTTAACCATAAAGCAATATTAATACTAACTCTCTAGGAAACTTCAACAGAAGTGATTTAGCATTTTTGTTGATTTCCTGGTAACAAAAATCATGGAGCTGGAACTGTTACAGCATCTTGATGTTTGAGAACTTACAAATTCAGGACTGTCTGAACAATATCAGATTAAGCAGATCTGTATCTATTTTCTGCTTTCTTTCTTGGACAGTTTAAAAGATTCTCCCCTCAACTTCAGATTTTATTAATAGCAGGGGATGCAGGTTCCCCTCCCAATTATATCAGTCTTACACAAGGACAAAGGAGAGTGAAAACAGTGAATAAACATGGGTGATCAGAGAAATGTACTGAGAGGAGCATGCATTAAAAACAATTGCAAATGTTTGGTGCATTTAACATTGCTTCAGTCTCTTAGACTCTCAAAACATTTCTCAAGGTCCACTATGCTTCATTCAGTATGTGATTAAATAGCTAACATCAGGTTTGCATTTTATTTATGTTGGAAAAGAAAAAAGCAGCAGAGACAACATGGGGATTAATAATTCTGCAAATGAAAAACATTGCAGCAGATATTTTTTTTACACAAACAGCAATGCAATTTTTTTTAGTCAGTTATAAGACTAAAACATCTATAAGGATAGTAAATTTATATTATCTGGGATTCTATTGCAGCAAACAACTACTGCAGCTTTCATTCAGTGATTGTCAAAAACTTTCCAATATGCCACTGCAATGCAGATGCCAACTAGCAAATCAAAGGCATTCAGCAACTAGACAAAGAGGGTCTGATGCCAACCTCGGTGCTACTGGCAACCATTATTGGCATCAAACACATTGTTTTCCTTTATTTTCCTCCTCTCCTGGCACTTGACAAACAAAATGGAGGTTTTTGTAACAATGGAACACAGCATAAATGCTGCACTTATTGATCAAATACCACGAAATGATTTTATGAACCGAGATGCATTTCATATCAAATGATAGAGGCTGTCTGATGCCTGACCAAAAGAAAAGGTTTTGTCAATAGAAGCAACAATCATGGCATTTTCAAGGTTTGAAGTGTTTTTAAAACTCAGGAAAAAAAACAAACATAGAATGAGCAGAACCCCATAGAAATATATCATGAAGAATTTTTTTTATGTTAAATATTTTAATGGATGAAGTACTGATCACAATGTAAACTTCACTGTTTCTTCCTCCAAACCAATCAAAGCAGCAGCATTACAACCTATGTCAAGCCACTTCTATTTAAGATCCTGAAACACAAGAGGATAGTAAGAGAAAGGGAGAAACAAGCTACATTCTGAGAGGAGCAAGCAGAACGAAATTAAGTTGGTCAATGACAAAACTTGATAGTCTGGTCCTTATTCCGCCCCCAAGAGAAACAAGGAAGTAGAATCTCTTTTTATAAATAACCGAAAGGTTTACTGACGTTTCTAGATTTAAAAATTGTCAACATATTGTAACATTACTCTGCACTGCAATACAGATGCCAACCAACAAATCACAGGCATCCTAAGCTAAACAAAGAAAGATTGATGCCATTTCTATTTAGAACAACTTGGACAATTTAGACAACTCTTGAATAAACTCATATTGTCAATTCATTTAAGCTAATAAAATCAGGAATGTCCTGCAACCCCTACTCCCCATTTCAAATTACAGGCTTCCACCAACAGAAAAAACTGGCAGTGTTTAAAAGTACACTGACCCTGGTTTCTTTGGCTTAAAAGCTACTTAATTAATCAATAAGCTATGTCTTGAAATATGTGTATTCAAATATCATTTTAACTTTTCTGCACAAAAGAAGTTTAAAGGGACAAATCATCTATAATTAAGATATTTTGTATCACAGCACACTTACTTTCTATGTTATCCAGGATCAGTTTTAACAATTAAGCATCTGTTTAAAGTCATTGCAGAACAACTGTTGTATATTTTGTCTACTGCTGTGGAAAAAAAAGTTAAATACAAGCAAGAAAAAAAACACCAACAACAATGAATTATATTCTTTCATCATGAAAAGTTCAGAAAGACTAACTGTATTTATATGTTTCTGTAATCATAATGCATCACTTGGGTAATTCAACGTGGATTCTAAAAGAGAGGTTCATTAAAATTAAAAAGTTTGTGCTGTGTATGTGTTCTCTTAAAGAATGAATATTCATAGATAATAAGAAAAAAAACCATCAATGGTCATATGAAGACGTGTCATTTTACTTTTTTGTTACTAATAAAAAACATTCAGTTAAATCCATCCAGTTATATACGGAACATCAGGTAACAGCCTGCCACCTGCTCTCCTGTAGGCCCTTTCTGCCTACTACCAGTGATAGCATATTTCCATACATTCTGTATGGTATGCCTAAATATTTTGATGGTTTTAATATTTTGTACCAGCCGTGGAAACTGGTTTGCTGCTAGGTGACTGTAAAAGTGAGATTTGGTAAATAATTATTAGAAATCTTATACTAACACTATGATTGAAACAATAGACAAAAGTATAGCCAAGCAATTAACTAGTAGAGGTAGTTCCTCATAAGTTTTGCAGTTCTTGGCTCTTATGACTAGATGTTCCTGTACGCTCGATGAGAACAATGTTGAAACTGACCACATGTGATTGAAGCTGCGCTAAGCTTCAAGATCAAAGAACAAGGACAAGAATAAAGACTTCAAGGACAGCCAGCAAGAACTTCAAATGGGTCGGTGGTCGCAAAAGCAGCCCTTCGACTCAAATGGATCCTTCATTGCGCATGATCGGATGTAGGCAGTACTAAGATAATCAGTTGCAATTATTTTTATGTATATGTATACTACTGTGATTAATATGCAATTAGTTAGTCTATATAACCTGTTAGTGCTAAAGCTGTGGTATGCACGCTAGGTGGAACTATCCCCAGTGCATCCAGCGCTGCAATAAAGAATGCCTGCTTTCTAAAACTCCAAAACGAGTCTTAGAGAGTTTCTTCGACCGGCTTTCCGGTATCACCAGGACAAACTGAGAAATGGTCCATCATCTGTGGCAGTTCAAATGTTCCCTGGTTGTATCAGGAGAAAACATACCAGAAAAGATACTTTTTAAAAAATACTTATTCCATTCATGCCTGGAATATTAAAATTAAATACTGAAAATTCTCTCTTCTTTCTCACCAGCCTGTTACAGAACCCATAATCCTGTTCTGAGGGAAACTACAAGAAACAGATTGTAATTGTGTGGTGGGTTGACCATGGCTGGATGCCAGGTGTCCACCAAGCCGCTCTATCACTCCCCCTCCTCAGCTGGACAGGGGAGAGAAAATATAATGAATGCCTCATGATTCAAGATAAGGACAGGGAGAGATCACTCACCAGTTACTGTCATTGGCAAAACAGACTCGACTTGGGGAAATTAATTTAATTTATTACCAATCAAATCAGAGAAGGGTAGTGAGAAATAAAACCAAATCTTAAAACACTGTAGTGGGTTGACCCTGGCTGGATGCCAGGTGCCCACCAAAGCCGCTCTATCACTCCCCCTTCTCAGCTGGACGGGGGGAGAAAATATAACAAAAGGCTCGTGGGTCAAGATAAGGACAGTTTAATAGAGTGAAAGCAAAGGTCGCGCGTGAAAGCAAAGAAAAACAAATGATATTATTCTCTACTTCCCATCAGCAGGTGACGTCTAGCCACTTCCTGGGAAGCAGGGCTTCAGTACGCATAGTAGTTGCTCCGGAAGACAAAAATGCCCCCTTCCGTCTCCCTTTACTTAGCTTTTATAGCTGAGCTGACGTCATATGGTATGGAATATTTGTTTGGTTAGTTTAGGTCAGCTGTCCTGGTTATGTCCCCTCCTGAGATCTTGCCCTTCCCCAGCCTACCATTGAGGGGGGGGCAAAAATGTTGGGGAGACAGCCTTGATGCTGTGCCAGCACTGCTCAGCAGTAGCCAAAACACTGGTGTGTTATCAACACCTTTCTAGCTACTGATGCAGAGCACAGTGCTATGAGGGCTGCTATGGGGAGAATTAACTCCATCTCAGCCAGACCCAATACAAACACCTTCCCCCCACCCCTCCCTTCTTCCTGGGCCCAACTCCACTCCCAGTCTCTATTTCCTCCCACTGAGCAGCATAGGAGGACAGGGAATGGGGGTTGCAGTCAGTTCATCACACATTGTCTCTGCCACTCCTTCCTTTTCACTCTCTTCCCCTCCTCCAGCATGGGGTCCCTCCCACGGGAGACAGTCCTTCATGAACTTCTCCAGCATGGGTCCCTTCCACGGCGTGCAGTCCTTCAGGAGCACACTGCTCCAGCGTGGGTCCCCCACGGGGTCACAAGTCCTGCCAGAAAATCTGCTCCAGCGTGGGCTCCTCTCTCCACAGGGTCACAGGTCCTGCCAGGAGCCTGCTCCAGCCTGGGCTCTCCACGGGGTCACAGCCTCCTTCAAGCACATCCACTTGCTCCGGTGCGGGGTCCTCCATGGGCTGCAGGTGGATATCTGCTCCATTGTGGACCTCCATGGGCTGCAGGGGGACAGACTGCCTCACCATGGTCTTCAACCACGGGCTGCAGGGGAATCTCTGCTCCGGCGCCTGGAGCACCTCCTCCCCCTCCTTTTTCACTGACCTTGGTGTCTGCAGGGTTGTTTCTCTTACATGTTCTCACTCCGCTCTCCAGCTGCTGTTTCTGTGTGCCCCGCAACTTTTTTTCCTTCTTAAATATGTTATCACAGAGGCGCTACCACTATCGCTGATTGGCTCGGCCTTGGCCGGTGGCAGGTCTGTCTTAGAGCCAGCTGGTATTGGCTCTGTTGGACATAGGGGAAGCTTCTAGCATCTTCTCACAGAAGCCACCCCCGTAACCAAAACCTTGCCACACAAACCCAATACAAATGGCTAATAATCCAAGGGCCATACCAGGGTAGGAAGTTGAACCAGGGTAGGAAGGGGACCTCTTGGGCTTTGGATCATTTTATTTTTGTCTCTTTGCTAGTTTGTTTTGGTGTTTTGTTTTGTCTGGATTTCATTTTTGGTCTTTGAGAAAAACAGTGAAGGCTTCTCATCTGTAATGGAAACATTTCTCCAAAAGGTTAGGGTTTTTTATGGTTGATCTCAGGTGTTTGGAATGTCATAAGTAGTCCCAAAAGAGAGGGATTACTGGGTCAAGTGCTCTTAGCATACGATGATTAACAGTGATCAACCTAGTTGAAATAATGGTAGGAAAAGATCTTATATTAAATAGCATAGATTTTTTTTTTCGCTAAAAAAAGAAAAATGTGTTTCAGTTTGGTTTAATGCTTTCTATATTGTAAATGGATGACTCCAACTCTTGTTTTACTGCTTTTAAGCTTAGGTCCATGATGAGAAATTCTCACATGACTTGAGAACACTGGTTCAAAATAATTTTTTTACAGATGAGACTTCAAGAGGTATGGCCTGAGTACACACCACTACCATGAATATTTTTTTATAATTAAATCTACTTAGTCACTTTCTAATTTGATAGCTTTTCCTGGCATGTATAAAATAATACTGCATGTCCAAGCCCCAACTGATGTCAATTAATGGAGAAACCAGTCTTCCACACTAGCTCAGAGTCTAGTGCATCATCTTCAAATACGACAGAGGCCTAAATTACTCTTAAAACATGGCTTTCTTATGAATCTCTCTAAATTTGCAATGTGAAGCAGTGTGAAGTGTTGTCACATGAGTACCATAAATATTGTTCCTCAGTTTAGAAGCAAAAGGGGGTGTGTGTTGTTTTGTTACATATTTTTTCCAGGCTGCTAGCCCTGCAAACTCAACCAGGCCTCTGACAGAAAAAAATGACTTCTTGCATTTCTCGTGCACCACCTCCAGTAGTAATGGTCCTATGAGCCAAAGTATGAACTCTAACACCTTGTGCAAACCTGCTGTTCTCCAGTCAACTGACTTAAGCAATCCTTTCTTCAATTCTCCCACATCTGTACCTCTCATCAGCTGGAATTATTTTTCCTGCAGTTGTAGAAGAAAGAGTAGAGCAGAGGAAGCTGGAAGCAGACAAAGGAACGAGTCTGCTCCCTCCATTCATCCAGTGACAGAACAACTGACAAAAATAGTGAAAATATTTAATATTTATGTAAACCGTTATAGGGTTATTCATTTGCCAAAAGAAATGAAAGGTATCCTCTTCACTGAGCAAAACTTATTTTCAGCTTATAGCTCAAAATGCACTTACAGATTTGGGATTTGTTTCTCTAAAGATACCAATATATTAGGAATACAGAATGGTATCATTTATTTAATTAAATGGGCTCTCTACCACATAGTGTTAATCCCTGGAGCACCTCCTTCCCCTCCTTCTTCACTGACACTGGTGTCTGCAGAGTTGTTTCTCTCACATATTCTCACTCCTCTCTTCGGGCTGCTGTTGCGCAGCAGTTTTTTCCCCCTTCTTAAATACGTTATCACAGAGGCGCTACCACCGTTGCTGATTGTCTCAGCCTTGGCCAGCAGTGGCTCCCTCTTGGAGCCAGCTGGCATTGGCTCCATCAGACATGGGGGAAGCTTCTAGCATCTTCTCACAGAAGCCACCCCTGTAGCCCCCCCTGCTACCAAAACCTTGCCACACAAACCCAATACAGACTGATGAAGACTCATGGGCATTTTCTCTTGAAAAAATATTATTAATTTGAACACACTGAAAGAAACAATTTACTTTGTCTAATGCAGTGACGGATACCATTAGTTTTCCTTGTGGCAAGGGCACGTTGGTGGCTCGTTTTCAACTTGGTGGCTACCAAGACCTCCAAGTCCTTTTCTGCTAAGCTGAATTTAATTTTAAAGTTTCAGCAAAAATGGACTAGACATTTCCAAAATTGAGGTGAGGGGATAACTTCTGTTGTTTTTATGAAAAAAAAATGCCTAAACATTGCTGTCATGGTTCTAGCCCAGCCGGTAACAAAGGACCACGCAGGCGCTCGCTCACTCCTCCCGCCCCCCTCCGGTGGGATGGGGAGGAGCATCAGAAAGGGGAAAAGGAAAAAAAAAAAACGGAACCTCGAGGGCTGAGATAAGGACAATATAATGGGACAACACAAAAAGAGAAGTTACAACAACAACAGTACTAATAAAAGAATATAGAAAACGAGTGATGCACAGTGCAACTGCTCACCACCCGGAACCCGACGCTCCGCCACTTCCCCCACCGAAAGCCGAGAACATCCCCAGCCTGCTCCCCATTTATATACTGAGCATGATGCCACATGGTATAGTATAGCTCCTTGGCTAGTTCAGGTGAGCTGTCCCGGCTGTGCTCCCTCCCAGGTTCCTGTGAAAATTAACTCTATCCCAGCTGAACCCAGGACATTATCCACCCCTTATTCTATACCATCTACATCATGCCCAGATCCTATATTTTCCAATTAATCACCACCACTTTCCTTGTCTTTTATATATATATATATGTATATGGACACACCCCCACACACACAAATAGCATTCCCTTAGTCTATGGGCCATCCCTCTAATGTGTCCATCAATTTTATTTAGTCCATGACTTTGGGGCTTGTCATGGTTTAACCCCAGCCAGCAACTAAGCACCACGCAGCTGCTCACTCACTCCCCCCCACCCAGTGGGATGGGGGAGAAAATCGGGAAAAGAAGTAAAACCCGTGGGTTGAGATAAGAACGGTTTAATAGAACAGAAAAGAAGAAACTAATAATGATAATGATAACACTAATAAAATGACAACAGTAATAATGAAAGGATTGGAATGTACAAATGATGCGCAGTGCAATTGCTCACCACCCACCGACCGACACCCAGCTAGTCCCCCAAGCGGCAATTCCCCGCCCCCACTTCCCAGTTCCTATACTAGATGGGACGTCACATGGTATGGAATACCCCGTTGGCCAGTTTGGGTCAGGTGCCCTGGCTGTGTCCTGTGCCAACTTCTTGTGCCCCTCCAGCTTTCTCGCTGGCTGGGCATGAGAAGCTGAAAAATCCTTGACTTTAGTCTAAACACTACTGAGCAACAACTGAAAACATCAGCGTTATCAACATTCTTCGCATACTGAACTCAAAACATAGCACTGTACCAGCTACTAGGAAGACAGTTAACTCTACCCCAGCTGAAACCAGGACAGGCTCCATCTGTTGTAACAGTCCTTCAGGATAGGAGAGATGGTGTGAGGTGTTGGATTGTTGCATGCTGCCTCTGGAGCTTGCGGCTGGTATATTTGGTACAACCCACGCCCTTGGTCTGCAGGTCAAAGATGTTGATCTTGAGGAAATTGCTGGGCGCCAGTTCAAGTTCCATCACTGTTGCACTTGGCTCGGTTTCAAAGTCCATCCTTCAGTCATTTGGGTAATTCTTACTGTAATACCCTTGATATGGAATATAGACACTATAGATACAATGACATACATTGGCAGGTTATTTAGCAGTTAACATCATACAGCCTAATTCACTGGCTATTCTCTCCCAAAATAAAATCTCCTTGAGGTATACATCGAACTTCCCCATCCTTCTGCATCACCCACCAAGTGCACCCAGGTCCTTGAGCAAAAGCATTCTCTTGGATGGGTTTGTCTCTGCCTGAGGCAGGACTAACCCAGACTGTCTTTCCTAACATACTCTTCATGCACACTACAGGGACTTTATCCCCTTCTACAGTATGTGGAAGTCTTGGTTGGGCGGGGCCAGCCCGATTGGCAGATCCTCTAGTATTAACTAACCAGGTGGCTTTTGTTAAATGTGTATCCAAATGTTTGCAAGTTCCACCCCCCATTGCTCTCAATGTAGTTTTCAGCAGTCCGTTGTATCGTTCAATTTTTCCGGAGGCCGGTGCATGATAGGGGATGTGATATACCCACTCAATGCCATGTTCTTTGGCCCAGGTGTCTATGAGGTTGTTTCGGAAGTGAGTCCCGTTGTCCGACTCGATTCTTTCTGGGGTGCCGTGTTGCCATAAGACTTGCTCTTCATGGCCCAGGATAGTGTTCTGGGCAGTGGCGTGGGACACAGGATATGTTTCCAGCCATCCAGTGGTTGTTTCCACCATTGTAAGCACATGGCACTTGCCTTGGCGGGTTTGTGGGAGTGTGATATAGTCAATCTGCCAGGCCTCCCCATATTTATATTTCAGCCATCGCCCTCCATACCACAGGGGCTTTAACCGCTTGGCTTGCTTAATTGCAGCACATGTTTCACATTCATGGATAACCTGCGCAACAATGTCAATGGTCAAGTCTACCCCTCGATCACGAGCCCATCTATATGTTGCATCTCTTCCCTGATGGCCAGAGGTATCATGGGCCCACCAAGCCATAAATAGCTCACCCTTATGTTGCCAGTCCAGATCCACCTGAGCCACTTCAATCTTGGCAGCCTGATCCACCTGCTGGTTGTTTTGATGTTCTTCAGTGGCCTGACTCTTGGGTACATGAGCATCTACGTGACGTACTTTTACAACCAGCTTCTCTAGCCGGGATGCAATATCTTGCCACAGTGCTGCAGCCCAGATGGGTTTACCTCTGCGCTGCCAGTTGCTCTGCTTCCATTGCTGTAGCCACCCCCACAGGGCATTTGCCACCATCCATGAGTCAGTATAGAGATAGAGCACTGGCCACTTTTCTCTTTCGGCAATATCTAACGCTAGCTGGATGGCTTTCACCTCTGCAAACTGACTCGATTCACCTTCTCCTTCAGCAGTTTCTGTGACTTGTCGTGTAGGACTCCATACAGCAGCCTTCTACCTCCGATGCTTTCCCACAGTGCGACAGGATTTGTCAGTGAACAGGGCATATTGCCTCTCATTTTCTGGCAGTTTATTATACAGCGGGGCCTCTTCAGCACACGTCGCCTCCTCCTCTGGCGACATTCCAAAAATCTTTGCCTTCTGGCCAGTCCGTGATCACTTCCACAATTCCTGGGCAATGGGGGTTTCCTATGCGAGCTCGTTGTGTGATCAGTGCGGCCCACTTACTCCATGTGGCATCTGTTGCATGATGTGTACAGGAGACCCTTTGAACATCCAGCCCTGCACTGGCAGTCGGGGTGCTAAGAGGAGCTGTGCTTCAGTACCAACCACTTCTGAGGCAGCTCAAACTCCTTCATATGCTGCCAATATCTCTTTTTCAGATGGAGTATAGCGAGCCTCAGATCCTCTGTATCCCCGACTCCAAAACCCCAGGGGTCGGCCTCGGGTCTCCCCAGGTGCTTTCTGCCAGAGGCTCCAGGTAAAGGCCATTCTCCCCAGCTGCAGTATAGAGCACATTTTTAACATCTTGTCCTGCCCGGACTGGCCCAAGGGCTACTGCATGAACAATCTCCCGCTTAATTTGTTCAAAGGCTTGTCGTTGCTCAGGGCCCCATTTAAAATCGTTCTCCTTCCGGGTCACTTGGTAGAGAGGGCTTACAATCAGACTGTAATTTGGAATATGCATTCTCAAAAACCCCACGACACCTAAGAAAGCCTGTGTTTCCTTTTTATTAGTCGGTGGGGACATAGCTGCTATTTTGTTGATCACATCCATGGGGATCTGACGACATCCATCTTGCCATTTTATTCCTAAAAACTGGATCTCCTGTGCAGGTCCCTTGACCTTACTTTGTTTTATGGCAAAACCGGCTTTCAGAAGGATTTGGATTATTTTCTTCCCTTTCTCAAAAACTTCTTCTGCTGTGTTGCCCCATACGATGATGTCATCAATGTATTGCAGGTGTTCCGGAGCTTCACCTTTTTCCAGTGCAGTCTGGATCAGTCCATGGCAAATGGTGGGGCTGTGTTTCCACCCCTGGGGCAATCAATTCCAAGTGTACTGGACACCCCTCCAAGTAAAGGCAAATTGTGGACGACACTCTGCTGCCAGAGGGTGTTAGAAAAATGCATTAGCAATGTCAATTGTGGCATACCACTTGGCTGCCTTTGACTCTAGTTCATATTGAAGTTCTAGCATATCTGGCACAGCAGCACTCAGTGGCGGCGTGATTTCATTCAGGCCATGATAGCCTACTGTTAGTCTCCACTCCCCATTAGACTTTCGCATGGGCCATATGGGACTATTAAAGGGTGAGTGAGTTTTTCTGATCGCTCCTTGGCTCTCCAGTTGATGAATCAACTTGTGGATGGGAATCAGAGAGTCTCGGTTGGTGCGATATTGCCGCCGGTGCACCGTCATGGTAGCAATTGGCACTCGTTGTTCTTCAACCCTCAGCAACCCCACAACCGAAGGGTCTTGAGAGAGACCAGGCAGGGTAGACAGCTGTTCAATATCCTCTGTCTCCAAGGCAGCTATACCAAAGGCCCAACAGTACCACTTTGGGTCCTTGAAATACCCCCTCCTAAGATAGTCTATGCCAGGGATGCACGGGGCCTCTGGACCAGTCACAGTGGGGTGTTTCTGCCATTCATTCCCAGTTAGGCTTACTTCAGCTTCCAATACGGTTAGCTCTTGTGTGGGAGATTTCATGGAAAATGGGGGACATTTCTTTGAGCCTGATTATTTGGAGTTAGCATAAGTAGGCCACAGTTAGCATGAGTGGGCCAGAGTACGTGACAGCTGCAGTATGAAAGGACTTTCAACCACCAGAAAAACAACGGACATGAGGAACTTGGACAGTGGAGCAATTAATAAACAAGATAACAGAACTACAGAGGCAAGAAGGAGCTGCAAGAGCTTTAACGCAATTAAGAAAGCTGTCATTTTGGCTTAGAGCATTTAGCTGCGGGATGGGGACTTAGGAGTTGGTTTGTATCTTTCTTAAAAATTGGGGTTTCTTTTATTCTTGTGTATTTTATTAGGTATAATGTTGCTTTTACTGTGTTTAATTAATTGTGTCCATAGATCTTTGCAAAGGGCAATACAGCAGGTGTTAATTGACGAAAAAAAAAAAAGGGAGTAGGGAATCTCTCTCCACAAGAAAAGTTAGCTAAAGCCACTTATGTTTTAAATTTTCTAAATTGTTGTTCTGATGCAGGCGGTCCACCGATATTTAGACACTTTTTATCCACATATCAGGAGCGGCCGGAAATTAGGGATACAGGCGCACGATGGACTCCCGCTCAATTTGTACGACCATCATCATCTGCAACATCCTAGATGGTGCGGCAATATGAATACCACCTCAGCCAAAAACTAATGTGTAGGTCACCTTGGCCAACATAACAGGTCAAGATTCTCTGTGCATTGCAACTGCATCACAAAGCCCATGAACCAATAGACAGGGTGGCTATGACTTGTGCAGCGCGCCTGGCCAGCGAGCGCATGCGTCATAGGCTCCCCATGTTGCAACCGAGGCGGATTTTGGCATCCGCTGGCCACGTGTGCTGAAATCCGTTCCTCTGCAAATGTATAAATACCGGGATTTTCCGAAGAGCATCGGGCTGGTGTACGGCAAGGCCATCGTTGCCTCCGTGGGGACGCCCACATAAAGCTGGCACCTACCGATTGCTGGGCTGAGTTTGCGGAGCAAGACGGCACAAGAATGTACGGATGGTCCATCTTCCTCACAGTCCTCAGATGGACGTAGTCATGGATACCACCGCAAGCCAAAGAAAACATCTGGATGACCCTGGCTGACGTGACCGGACAAGATTGCTTATGCCTCCATACAGCAACACCAAGCAATCCCTTTTTCACAGGTTTAATAGGGGGTTCCACTGGCATCAACGAAGTTTAAGAACTTATTGATGGAGACCCCTGTGCAGCAGGTCATGGACTCAATGGATGGGAATGCCTGGCTTCCACGGATCGGGCATTCACCCTCATTGCCACCCCAGGAATCACAAATTCTGGGGTCCCTGAATACAGATTGGTGTAGTATTATCTGATTTACTGTTAGATGTAGATAGTATTAGACACACAACCTTACAAAATAGAGCTGCTCTTAAATCATTAGTTAAGATAGTTTTGATTTATCTCGTAGTGGTTTTTTTTTTTATTTTAATTTGTGTGCCTTGTATGTTGCAATGTGTTTAAAAATTAATTGATAGATCAAGGAAGGCTGTGTTAATTGACGAAAAACAAAAAAGGGGGAATTGTTGTGGACACATATTTAGCTAACAGTCGCAAGAGCGTTCCAGATGCCTTTAGAAGGCCTTGAACAGAGTAAACAAGAAGACAAAAAAAGAAAGATACCAATTAGAACACAGGTGCGCATTCCATGATAAAGGGAACTTGGCACAAAGAACCTCAATTCAGCAGTTTATCTTGACCACTTAGACTGAGACAAGTTTCGCATGATTTAGTTGATATAACCAATTATACCCTATGTTTACGCACGTGTACAGAGTTAGTATAACCAATTATGCCTTATGTTTATGCGCGTGGACACTATATGCTTGCATGCAGCAACCAATCAGAGCTTTCAAGGCACTTAGAGATTTGTATAAGAATGATCTGCTATGCTCAATAAACTGGCGACTTTGATCATCATATTGGTGTCCTGTCGTCCGTCCCCGCATGGAATTTCTCTACACTCTTGGGATCCCCCTGTCACACCAGAGATACAGATGGGTTCTGCCCCTTTATAACTTGATGGCATTAGGGTGCATTGTGCACCAGTGTCTACTAGAGCCTTATATTCCTGTGGGTCGGACGTGCCAGGCCATCGAATCCACACTGTCCAGTAGACCCGGTTGTCCCTTTCCTCCACCTGGCTGGAGGCAGGGCCCCTCTAATCCTGGTTAGAGTATCCGTTACTCACTTTTCGCAAACGTGAATCAGAAGTCCCTTCAAGAGGATCAGAAATGAGATCAGCCCTTCTACTCCGTCTGGGGGACTGCTCACGGGAAACTGGAGCAGCAGTTTTCCAAGAAGAATCCTCTTTTTTGATTGCTTTTTCTCGCAACTCCCATACCCGTGCATCTAGGACTGAGGTAGGTTCTCCATCCCACTTCCTCATGTCCTCTCCATGGTCACGCAGGTAAAACCACAAGTCAGCCCATCGTGTGTACTTTCTATCACCTCTCTCGGGCAGAGGAATGCTTACTCCTAATAGCTGCGATGCGGGCCTGTACAGGTGGGGAGGAGGACATATCCACTTTGAATTGCTGGAACTCTCAGGACAATTCCTCTACAGCCGAGACACAGGCCCATAGGGAGGAAGAGAGACTTCCTTCATATTGCTGGAGTTGGACAGCCAGTTCGTCCACCGTTTGTCTATTGCCTTCTTTCCAGGACATTATAGAATCATAGAATCATAGAATCATAGAAACAATTCGGTTGGAAAAGACCTTCAAGGTCATCGAGTCCAACCATTAACCATGCCCCCTAAACCATGCCCTGGAGTACCCTGTCCACTCGCTTTTTAAATATCTCCAGGGATGGTGAATCAACCACTTCCCTGGGCAGCCCATTCCAATGTTTGACAACCCTCTCAGTAAAAAAATTTTTCCTAATATCTAACCTAAAACTCCCTTGCCTCAACTTGAGGCCATTTCCTCTTGTCCTATCTCCAGACACCTGACAGAAGAGACCAACACCCACCTCACTACAACCCCCTTTCAGGTAGTTGTAGAGAGCGATAAGATCTCCCCTCAGCCTCCTCTTTTCTAGACTGAACAGCCCCAGATCCCTCAGCTGCTCCTCATAAGACTTGTGCTCAAGGCCCCTCACCAACTTGGTTGCTCTCCTCTGGACACGCTCTAGCAGCTCAATGTCTTTCCTGTAGTGAGGGGCCCAAAACTGAACACAGGACTCGAGGTGCGGCCTCACCAGTGCCGAGTACAGGGGAACAACCACCTCCCTGTTCCTGCTGGCCACACTATTTCTGATGCAGGCTAGGATGCCGTTGGCCTTCTTGGCCACCTGGGCACACTGCTGGCTCATATTCAGATGGCTGTCAACCAGCACCCCCAGGTCTTTCTCTGCCGGGCAGCTTTCCAGCCACTCTTCCCCAAGCCTGTAGCACTGCATGGGGTTGCCGTGACCCAAGTGCAGGACCCAGCACTTGGCCTTGTTGAACTTCATACAATTGGCCTCAGCCCATCGATCCAGCCTGTCCAGATCTCTCTGTAGAGCCTCCCTACCCTCAAGCAGATCGACCCTGCCTCCCAACTTGGTGTCGTCTGCAAACTTGCTGAGGGTGCACTCAATCCCCTCATCCAAATCATCAATAAAGATATTAAACAGAACAGGGCCCAACACCGAGCCCTGGGGAACACCACTTGTGACCTGCCGCCAACTGGATTTCACCCCATTCACCACTACCCTCTGGGCTCGGCCATCCAGCCAGTTTTTCACCCAGTGAATAGTGCACTTATCCAGGCCACGAGACGCCAGCTTCTCAAGGAGTATGCCATGAGAGACAGTGTCAAAGGCCTTGCTGAAGTCTAGGAAAATAACATCGACAGCCTTTCCCTCATCCACTAGGCGGGTCACCTGGTCATAGAAGGAGATCAGGTTGGTCAAGCAGGACCTGCCTTTTGTAAACCCATGCTGACTGGGCCTGATCCCCCTCTTATCCTGGACTTGCCATGTGAGTGCTTTCAAGACAAACTGTTCCATAATCTTCCCTGGTACCGAGGTCAGGCTGACAGGCCTGTAGTTCCCCGGATCCTCCCTCCGACCCTTCTTATAAATGGGAGTCACATTGGCAAGCCTCCAGTCCTCTGGGACCTCCCCTGTTGACCAGGAACGCTGGTAGATGATAGAGAGTGGCTTGGCAAGGACCTCTGCCAGTTCCCTCAGTACTCTTGGATGGATCCCATCAGGTCCCATAGATTTGTGAGTGTCCAGATGGCGTAGCAGGTCCCTAACTAATTCCTCCTGGATTAAGGGGGGTATGTTATGCTCTTCATCCTTACCTTCCAGCTCAGGGGGTGGAGTACCCTGAGGATGACTGGACTCACTACTAAAGACTGAGGCAAAGAAGGCATTAAGTACCTCGGCCTTTTCCTCATCACTGGTTGCTACGTTCCCTTCTGTATCCATTAAAGGACAGATATTCTCCTTGGGATTCTTTTTACTGTTAACATATTTGTAAAAACATTTTTTGTTGTCCCTTACGATAGTGGCCAGATTTAGTTCTAGCTGAGCTTTCGCCTTTCTAATTTTCTCTCTGTATGATCTAACAAGATCCCTGTACTCCTCCCAAGTTGCCCGCCCTTTCCTCCAGAGATTATAAACTCTCCTTTTTTTCTTAAGTCCTAGCAAAAGCTCCCCATTCAGCCAGGCCGGTCGTTTTCCTCGGCGGTTCGACTTGCGGCATGGGAATAGCCTGGTCCTGAGCCATTAAGATTTCCTTTTTAAAGAATGTCCATCCCTCCTGGACCCCTTTGCCCTTCAGGACCGTCTCCCAAGGGACTCTCTCAACCAGTGCCTTGAAGAGGCCAAAGTTAGCCCTCCGGAAGTCCATAGTGGTGGTTTTGCTGACCACCTTCTTTGCCTCACCAAGAATTGAAAATTCTATCATTTCATGGTCACTAAGCCCGAGACGGCCTCCGACCATCACACCTCCCACCAATCCTTCCCTGTTCGTAAACAACAGGTCTAGCAAGGCTCCTCCCCTGGTTGGCTCACCCACCAACTGTGTCAAGAAGTTATCTTCCACACACTCCAGGAACCTCCTAGATTGTTTACTCACTGCTGTGTTGTATTTCCAGCAGATGTCTGGAAAGTTAAAGTCCCCCACAAGGACAAGGGCACACGATTCTGAGACTACTGCCAGCCGCTTGTAGAACGATTCATCCGTCTCTTCAACCTGGTCGGGCGGTCTATAACAGACTCCCAGCACAATATCTGTCTTATTGGCTTTCCCTCTCATCCTCACCCATAAGCACTCCACCTTGTCATCAGAATCGTGTAGCTCTGAACAGTCAAAACATTCCCTAACATAGAGAGCCACCCCACCACCTCTTCTACCTTGCCTATCCCTTCTGAAGAGCTTGTAGCCATCCATTGCAGCACTCCAGTCATGGGAGTCGTCCCACCATGTTTCCGTGATGGCGACTAAGTCATATCTATCCTGCTGCACAATGGCTTCCAGCTCCTCCTGTTTATTGCCCATGCTGCGTGCGTTGGCATAGATGCATTTGAGCTGGGTCATTGAATCCACCCCTAACATTGGCACGCTGCCCCCAGGCTCATCTCTGGTGCACCTAGTTTTATCCCTTACCCCCTTCAAACCTAGTTTAAAGCCCTCTTTATGAGCCCTGCCATCTCATGAGCAAGGATTCTCTTACCCCTTTGAGACAGCTGGACACCATCTGTCGCTAGCAAGCCCAGTGCTGTGTAAGCCTCCCCATGATCAAAAAACCCAAAATTCCACCTATGGCACCAGCCTCTGAGCCACGTATTCATAGAATCATAGAATCAAAGAATCATAGAATCACTTCGGTTGGAAAAGACCTTCAAGATCATCGAGTCCAACCATTAACCATGCCCCCTAAACCATGCCCTGGAGTACCCTGTCCACTCGCTTTTTTAATACCTCCAGGGATGGTGACTCAACCACTTCCCTTGGCAGCCCATTCCAATGTTTGACAACCCTCTCAGTAAAAAAATTTTTCCTAATATCTAACCTAACCAGGTGTGTTTTCCTGTTCCTTTCAGTGTATTTCCCTGCCACTGAAGGGATTGAGGAAAACACTACCTGTGCTCCCGATCTTTCTACTAATCGTCCCAGTGCCCTGAAATCCCTTTTGATTGCCTTTGGATTCCTCTCTGCAATCTCATCACTGCCAACCTGCACAACCAGCAATGGGTAATAATCAGAGGTCCGAACCAGACCAGGGAGTTTCCTGGTAATGTCTTTTACCTGGGCCCCAGGGAGGCAGCAGACTTCCCTGTGGGATGGGTCAGGTCTGCATATTGGGCCCTCTGTCCCCCTTAAGAGGGAGTCGCCTATGACAATTACCCTCCTTTTTCTTTTTTCAGAGGATGTGAGAATGCGTGGTGTTGCCCGACTGGGCTTAGGCACCTCCCTAGATAGGGCTTCATCTACACCCTGATCTTCACTGGCCTGGTCCTCAAGTTCCAAGTACTGCCAATGAGATGGCATAGGTTGGTGGTGCACTTCGTAGACACTTCCACCACATCGGTTGTGTGCATTGGACTTCATCTGGATCTGTGGGTGACTGCGCATTTTCTGGATCATTATAAATCACCTCCAGCACGGCTAATTCCCTCAGGTACTGGATACCTCTCTCCATGGTGGTCCACTTGCCTTCGTGACATGTAACTTCATCCTTGAAGGGGTATCTTTCCTTCATACCTAACAGAAGTCGCCTCCAGAGGCTGAGGACTTGTGTTTTTCTCCCAATGGCCTTGTCAATGCCCCCTTCCCTAGACAGAGATCCCAACTGCTTGGCTTCCTTAGCCTCTAATTCCAAACTACTGGCCCCATTATCCCAGCATTGGAGCAGCCAGGTAACAGTGTGCTCACATGGGTGGCAGCTAAATTCTTTTCGCATGTGGCACAACTCACTCAGGGATAGAGATCGGGTGATTATTTCAGGTTCTGCCTCTTCCTCCTGTTCTCGCGATGACCCTGGTTCATCTTCATCTCTCACTAAGCGAACTGATTTCTTTGTGTGTTTCTTTTTCTGTACAGGGGCGACTGATACTGGCACAGGTTGGTTCTCTGGTTTAGCTGCAGTATCTGTCACCAGGGTTGGGGTAGCCACGGTGCCTGTTGTGGGGGTAGGGGTAGCCATGGTGCCTGTCGTCGGGGTTGGGGTAGCCACGGTGCCTGTCCCCCTGTTTTCCCTCTCTTCCCCCTGAGGGTGCTGCCTAATATCAAGTAGTGTTTGGTAGATACTGGCCAGGACCCAGCACAGTGCAGTATGTTGTGCGTCTTTGAAATAGCCACAGCATTTTCCTTTCAAATATTCTACCACTTCATGAGGGTTCTGTAGTTGTTCGGGAGTGAACTTCCAAGCCACTGGAGGTGAGAAGTTCTCTAGATACCTGCCCATATCCTCCCACACGCCATGCCACCCATGAATATCCAGCTTTGGGGCAGATCTCTGGGTGGTACTCTTAAATAGCCTTTTTGTAGCCCTAAACAAGACCTGAAACATATTCAGGAGGCATAGCACTAACAGCACACTGGCTTGCGCATCCCAAGGATATTCAAAATTCTCAAAAGCTGTTGTAATTATTCGGAAGGAGAGAAGGGAGGCGAACGGACGGGGGGAAGTATCCCCCCCTAACTTCCCCATGGATTGGGTGCAATTACCAATAAATTCCGATAGAAGGCACCCGAAGTATGGAAATGATATCGCTGCCTCATACAGATACCAGCTTAACCTCATGACCAGTGATGTAATCATTTCACAAGTCGACATTGCCCAGTATAGCAAAATTAGAATCCCGATCCCTCTCCCAGAGGTGAGAAACGTAACTACAGGCAATACATAGAGCATATAAGAACTTACAAAACGCCACCATGTAAATAAATGAACCAACATTGTGACTAGCATCTATTTATCTAATATAAGAAATGCGTATGACAAATTTGTTTCAACAAGCTCTGGCCAGATCTGTCGTTATCTCAACCCTTCCTGCCCCATGTTGGGCGCCAAAAAAGGACTGTCGTGGTTTCAGCCCAGCCGGTAACAAAGGACCATGCAGCTGCTCACTCACTTCTCCTGCCCCCCTCCGGAGGGATGGGGAGGAGAATCAGAGGGGAGGAAAGAAAAAAAAAAAAACAAAAAAACCACCTGGAACCTCGAGGGTTGAGATAAGGGCAGTTTACTGGGACAACACAAAAAGAGAAGTTACAACAACAACAACAGTACTAATAAAAGAATATACAAAAGGAGTGATGCACAGTGCAACTGCTCACCACCCAGAACCCAACACTCCGCCACTTCCCTCACCAAAAGTCGAGAGAACTCCCCCCACCCCGCTCCCCATTTATATACTGAGCATGATGTCACATGGTATGGAATAGCTCCTTGGCTAGTTCAGGTCAGCTGTGCCGGCTGTGCCCCCACCCCTCCTCCCAGGTTCCTGTAAAAATTAACTCTATCCCAGCTGAACCCAGGACAGTGTCAAAGGTAGTTAACATGAACGATATACAGTGAACAAAGGTAAATATACCACAACATATAATTTATTCTTGAGATGCTAAAATACTCAGTGCCTCTGTAAGGAGGTGAAGCTAACACTGAGTGTATGTGTGTTTGCATGTAGGTATACATAAGCAAAGCAGCATCTCTGTCACTGAGCGAAAGAAAAGGGAAGCACTACCATATGGTCTCAATGCAGGAGACCACTTTTTGTGCAAATAATAATACCTTCATGTCATGGGTTTTTTCACTCCTTCACATTGAAACAATTATGTACATAAATATGTTAAGTCTGCATAACCATCAAGGGATTTCTAGGGATTTGGGAGGAGGTTAATTTTGAAGATATATAAACACTGATAGAACTTGGTTTCTGTGGGAGGCAGAAAACATGTTATAACATCATGATGGTTTTTTTCCCCAGTGTCAAGAAATGAGAAGATGGTAAAAAAAAAATTAGAGATTAGCTTTCACTCTTCTCAATTATGTATTTTTTCAGCACCTATAACCCAGGGAACTGCTGTGAACTTCCCAAATGGAGAGCTTCCAAGCCAGCTATATTACCATCACATGAACTCGGGTGCAAATCTAGAGGTCACTGTCCTCTCCACCAAGCAGGTAAAACCATTAAATAAATACTGATGTGAAGCCAACATTAACAGTGTGGGAAAAGCAATTCACAAATGCTATCAACAGCATAATAGTTTCTGAATTTTCATTGATTTTTGTCAAGTAGGATGCTTATAGTCCATCATATATAGATAAGTAACTTAGGGAAAAAAAATCTCCTATAATTTGAAATGGTGACATAACTATGTGTCATTATCTGTATTATCACAGAATGACCTGTCTGTCAGGTTTTGAAACAATTACTAATGAGCTATTAAGAAATCAGTGTTAGCTGCCCTGAAACCAATGCTCAATGACAAAAAGATCTTATGGCTTGGAGAATATTAAGTTGTAGTGGGTTGACCCTGGCTGGATGCCAGGTGCCCACCAAAGCCGCTCTATCACTTCCCCTTCTTAACTGGACAGGGGGGAGAAAATATAACAAAAGGCTCGTGGGTCAAGATAAGGACAGTTTAATAAAGTGAAAGCAAAGGTCGCGCGCGAAAGCAAAGAAAAACAAATGATATTATTCTCTACTTCCCATCAGCAGGCGATGTCTAGCCACTTCCTGGGAAGCAGGGCTTCAGTACGCGTAGTGGTTGCTCCGGAAGACAAAAATGCCCCCCTTCCGTCTCCCTTTACTTAGCTTTTATATCTGAGCTGACGTCATATGGTATGGAATATCTGTTTGGTTAGTTTAGGTCAGCTGTCCTGGTTATGTCCCCTCCCGAGATCTCACCCTGCCCCAGCCTGCCGTTGAGGGGGGGGCAAAAATGTTGGGGAGACAGCCTTGATGCTGTGCCAGCACTGCTCAGCAGTAGCCAAAACACTGGTGTGTTATCAACACCTTTCTAGCTACTGATGCAGAGCACAGTGCTATGAGGGCTGCTATGGGGAGAATTAACTCCATCTCAGCCAGACCCAATACAATCTCCACCCCTTATTCCATACCATTTGTGTCATGCTCAGGTCCCACAGAATTTAATACAGATATCTTCTAACCATGCCATTGTATTTAATTCTCATTACTGAAATCCCTTCTTACCAACACTTACAACTGAAACTACATACTTAAACCACTTTTATACCCAACATACAGATTTATACATTCTTATTAATTACTATCCCCTGTCCTTTAACAGATAGATATTCCATGGGCTTCTTCCACTCCTCCAGATGTTCACACACAGGTTATGACTTGGGCCCCATCCGTCAAGATGAGTGGTCAGGACAGGAGAAGCAGTATGTTCGATCGTTGGGCACAAACACCGGCTTGGTTTGGGTCACCGATGCACTTGTCTGGTTCCTTACGAAGTTCACTCCTCTGCAGTTCAGGTCATTCCTGCTACATTACTTCCTACAACATACAACTCACATCACAGATTATTTTTCCCTCAAGGTTAAATGTCCTTGAGGCACACACTGGGTCTCCCCATCCTTCCGCATTACCCACCAAGTACACCCAGGTCCCTGAGCAAAGACAATCCCACGAATGGGTTTGCCTTTTCCCATGGGAGGAGAAATCCACACTGCCTTCCCCAGCCACTTCCCCATGTGCACTACGGGGACCTTATCTCCTCCCACAGTATGTAGGGGTTTTGTTTGGGCAGGACCAGGACGGTTAGCAGACCCTCTGGTGTTAACTAGCCAAGTGGCTTCTGCTAAATTTGTATCCCAATGCTTCCATGTCCCACTGCCTAGCACTCTCAACATAGTCTTCAACAGTCCATTATATCTCTCAATTTTTCCAGATGCTTGCGGGTGATAGGGGATGTGGTACACCCACTCGATGCCGTGTTTCTTTGCCCAGGAGCTTATGAGGTTATTTTGGAAATGAGTCCCATTGTCTGATTCAATTCTTTCCGGGGTACCACGTCGCCATAAAATTTGCCTTTTGAGGCCTAAGATGGTGTTTCGGGCAGTGGCATGGTTTACAGGATATGTTTCTAGCCAACCAGTAGTTGCTTCCACCATCGTGAGTATGTAGTGCTTGCCTTGGCGTGTTCGTGGCAGTGGTCCAATGTAGTCAATTTGCCAGGCCTCGCCATATCGAAAGCCCAGCCACCGCCCTCTGTTCCAGGGAGACTTTACTCTGGTGGCTCGTTTGATTGCAGCACATGTTTCACATTCATGAGTGACCTGTGTGATGGCCTCCATGGTCAGGTCCACCCCTCGATCACGAGCCCACCTATATGTTGCATCTCTCCCTAGATGTCCCGATGTCTCATGGGCCCAGCGAGCTACAAATAGCTCACCCTTACGCTCCCAGTCCAGGTCCACCTGAGCTTCTTCTATTTTGGCAGCCTTGTCTACCTGTTCATTATTTCGATGTTCTTCAATGGCACGGCTTTTGGGCATGTGAGCATCTACATGACGTACCTTTAAAGTCATGTGTTCTACACGGGCAGCAATGTCCTGCCACAATGCTGCTGCCCAGATGGGTTTACCCCTGCGTTGCCAATTGGTCTTCTTCCACTGCTGTAGCCACCCCCACAGGGCATTAGCCACCATCCAGGAGTCAGTATAGAGGTAGAGTACTGGCCACTTTTCTCGTTCAGCAATGTCTAGGGCTAGTTGGATGGCTTTCACTTCTGCAAACTGACTTGACTCGCCTTCTCCTTCAGTGGCCTCAATGACTTGTTGTGTGGGACTCCACACAGCAGCTTTCCACTTCCGATGGTTCCCTACCACACGACAGGATCCATCAGTAAACAAAGCATAACACCTTTCATTTTCTGATAACTCATTATATGGTGGTGCCTCTTGGGCACGAGCCACCTCCTCAGGCGATGCTCCAAAATCTCTGCCTTCTGGCCAGTCCATGATCTCTTCCAGAATTCCTGGGCGGTTAGATTTCCCCAGTCGAGCCCGTTGCGTGATCAATGCTATCCACTTACTCCATGTAGCACTGGTTGCATGATGTGTAGAGGGGATGTTTCCTTTGAACATCCAGTGTAGCACGGGCAATCGTGGTGCCAAGAGAAGATATGCTTCTGTACCAACAACTTCTGAAGCGGCTCGAACCCCCTCATATGCTGCTAGTATCTCTTTTTCAGTCGGGGTGTAGTGGGCTTCTGATCCTCGGTACCCCCGGCTCCAAAACCCTAATGGTTGACCTCGGGTTTCTCCTGGTGTTTTCTGCCAGAGGCTCCAGGTGAGACCATGCTCCCCAGCTGCAGTGTAGAGCACATTTTGTACATCTGGTCCTGTCCGGACAGGCCCAAGAGCTACCGCACGAGCTATTTCCTGTCTGATATGCTCAAAGGCTTGTTGTTGTTCAGGGCCCCATTCAAAATAGTTCTTTTTCCGCGTTACTCGATAGAGAGGGCTCACAAGCTGACTATAACCTGGAATATGCATTCTCCAGAACCCCACAAGGCCTAGGAAAGCTTGTGTTTCTTTCTTGTTAGCTGGTGGAGACATAGTTGCTATCTTGTTAACCACATCCATAGGGACATGACGGCATCCATCCTGCCATTTTATTCCCAAGAACTGAATCTCCTGTGCAGGTCCCTTGACCTTGCTTTTCTTTATGGCGAAACCAGCTTTCAGAAGAATCTGAATTATTCTTTTTCCCTTCTCAAACACTTCTTCTGCCTCGTTGCCCCACACGATGATGTCATCTATGTATTGTAAATGTTCAGGGGCATTGCCTTGTTCCAGTGCTGTTTGGATTAGTCCGTGACAAATGGTAGGGCTGTGCTTCCACCCCTGGGGCAGTCGATTCCAGGTGTATTGGACACCTCTCCATGTGAAAGCAAACTGTGGCCTGCACTCTGCTGCCAAAGGAATGGAGAAAAACGCATTGGCAATATCATTTGTAGCATACCACGTGGCTGCCTTTGATGCCAGTTCATATTGGAGCTCTAACATGTCTGGTACAGCAGCACTCAGTGGCGGTGTCACTTCATTCAGGCCACGATAATCTACTGTTAACCTCCACCCTCCATCAGACTTTCGCACTGGCCATATAGGACTATTAAAAGGTGAATGAGTCTTGCTGATGACTCCTTGGCTCTCTAGTTGATGGATCAGCTCATGGATGGGAGCCAGGGAGTCTCTGTTTGTCCGATATTGCCGGCGGTGCACCGTCCTGGTAGCGATTGGCACCTGCTGTTCTTCAACTTGCAGCAGTCCCACAATGAAGGGATCTTCCGAGAGGCCAGGCAGGGTAGATAGCTGTTTGATCTTCTCTGCATTTACAGTGGCTACAACAAAAGCCCATCGGTACCCCTTTGGGTCCTTGAAGTACCCTCTCTTGAGGTAGTCTATGCCAAGGATACAAGGAGCCTCTGGGCCGGTCACAATGGGGTGCTTTTCCCACTTGTCCCGTCAAGCTCACTTCAGCCTCCAATACAGACAATTCCTGGCATCCCCCTGTCACTCCAGAGATCCAGATGGGTTCTGTGCCCCTGTACACTGATGGTACCAGCGTACACTGATGGCACCAGTGTCTACCAAAGCCTTATACTTCTGTGGGTCTGATGTGCCAGGCCATCGAATCCACACAGTCCAGTATATCCGGTCATCCCTTTCCTCCTCCTGGCCGAAGGCAGGGACCCTCTATTGCTGTTCCTCATCAGAGTATTCACTGTCTGACCCTTGCGGTGCCAGACCAGAAGTCCCCTCACCAGAGTCAAGGGAGGTCGTTTCAGTTCTTCTATGCCTGGAGGATCGCTGATTGCTTTCTTGGGCCTCTACAGCAACTACGCTGACAGCCTTCTTCTTGGGTGACCCCTTCTTAACAGCTGTCTTCCCTCTCAGTTCACGTACGTGGGCTTCCAGCTTAAAGGTGGGTTCACCATCCCACTTCCTCATGTCCTCCCCTTGGTCACGCAGGAAGAACCAGTGTACCATGTGGCATACGCCTTGGGCTCCCTTTCCCTCTGACCGGGGCAGGAGAGGACTGATTTCTTGGAGCGTCCCTAACAGCCAAGGCACTGTCCTGTAGGGATGAGGAGACACAGAGATTTTCTTCAAAGTTTTGGAGCCAAGACGACACTTTCTCCACAGTTGGTGTTTCCATATCTGGGCAATACATTGCTGCCAAGCTGTTAGAATATGATGCTGGGGCACCTTGAATCACCTTTCTCCACATGGCCCGTGTGCACAGGACATCCTCTGGATCTTTGGAGACTTCCTCATCATCTAGATCACTGTAGATGACTTCCACCACTGCTAACTCTCTCAGGTACTGGATGCCTTCATCTGCGGTAGTCCACTTTTCTGAGGAATTCACAAGATCTTCCTTGAATGGATATCTTGCCCTCACACTTGAGAGGAGCCGGCTCCAGAGACTGCAAATTGCTGCCTCTTTTCCAATTCCTCTTTCAATTCCCCGGTTTCTAGCGAGGGATCCCAGCTGTTGGGCTTCCTTGCCTTCCAGTTGCTGACTGTTGGCCCCGTTATCCCAGCATCGGAGCAGCCAGGCAGCAATCTGCTCACCTGGCTGGTGGCTGTAGTCTTTCCGCAAGTCCCGAAGTTCTGAGGAGGTCAGGGACCGGGTAGTTTCCGCTTCCTGTTTAAGTTCCCTCACTCCTTCCTCCAATTTCTTTATCGAAGGACCAGCTTCTAGATTAAGCCTTTCCTCTTCTTCTTCTTCTTCCCTCACTAATCGATGGTATGGACCTGTTGATCTCCTTGTCCACTGTTTCTTTTTCACTATTGGGGCAATTACTGTAGTTGTTGTTGTTGTTTGGGTCCCTGCCTCGAGCATGATGTCCTCAGATGCAGTCTGGGTCCCTGCCTCAACCGTGGTCCTCTGGGAGTGTTGAACTATGGCTCGGTAGGCATAGGCCAGGCCCCAGTACAGTGCGAGAAGCTGCTGGTTTTCATTGGGATAGGCAAGGCACCCTTCTATCAGGTGGCGCGTCAGTTTGCCAGGGTTACTTGCCTGTTCGGGTGTAAAGTCCCAGATTATGGGAGGTGATAACCGTCCTAGGAATCTGCCCAAATCCTTCCATATACCCTGCCACCCAGGGACCGGTCGCTTGAGGGCACATTTCAGTATTGCCTCACCCGAAACTTGTCTTCTCTTATACCAGGACGAGACCAGATTTCACAATACCCATAATATACCACCAGTATTAATTATTAGTACTGAACAACTCACATAAGGGTGAACAAGGACCTCAGGAGCCTGCATAATAAAACCATTCACATCAATGCCCGGTAGGGAGAGGGAGATGTGTTCCCTCATCTCCTCCACAAGATAGCTCCCACAACACAGCAAAGCCATCAGTGCCAGGACAAAGCACATAGATATTATTTGTATTAGCATGTTCCCGAGTTCCTTCATTCTCCCCACAAGATAGCTCCCGCAGCACAACAAAGCCATCAGTGCCAGGGCAAAGCACACAGCCATTATTTGCGTTACCATGTTCCCAAACTCAGCAAGGTAGAGATAAGCAAGCAGCCAACAAGCTCCGTGACCTGCACAGGAGCTTGCCACTTAATAACTAGCTATGGCATGTTTAATGCAAAACTGCCGTTGTCTTGCCCCACGTTGGGCGCCAAAAAAAGGACTGTAGTGGGTTGACCCTGGCTGGATGCCAGGTGCCCACCAAAGCCGCTCTATCACTCCCCCTTCTCAGCTGGACAGGGGGGAGAAAATATAACAAAAGGCTCGTGGGTCAAGATAAGGACAGTTTAATAAAGTGAAAGCAAAGGTCGCGCGTGAAAGCAAAGAAAAACAAATGATATTATTCTCTACTTCCCATCAGCAGGCGATGTCTAGCCACTTCCTGGGAAGCAGGGCTTCAGTACGCGTAGTGGTTGCTCCGGAAGACAAAAATGCCCCCCTTCCGTCTCCCTTTACTTAGCTTTTATATCTGAGCTGACGTCATATGGTATGGAATATCTGTTTGGTTAGTTTAGGTCAGCTGTCCTGGTTATGTCCCCTCCCGAGATCTCACCCTGCCCCAGCCTGCCGTTGAGGGGGGGGCAAAAATGTTGGGGAGACAGCCTTGATGCTGTGCCAGCACTGCTCAGCAGTAGCCAAAACACTGGTGTGTTATCAACACCTTTCTAGCTACTGATGCAGAGCACAGTGCTATGAGGGCTGCTATGGGGAGTATTAACTCCATCTCAGCCAGACCCAATACATTATCTGTATTATCACAGAATGACCTGTCTGTCAGGTTTTGAAACAATTACTAATGATCTATTAAGAAATCAGTGTTAGCTGCCCTGAAACCAATGCTCAATGACAAAAAGATCTTATGGCTTGGAGAATATTAAGTGTATAATATTAGTAGCTAATTTTATGCATAAAACCTGTCTTTGAGGGCTCCTTCTTGGCCTTCCTTCTTAATTGTTATGTTAGGACAGATTTTTTTTTGTTTGGAATAGATTTTAGGGTACTTTAAGCAACCAGGGTTAATCACAAGTGGTCTATATTCATAGCATTCATAGCATTACCACTGCTATATGGAAGTGTGTTTCTTACTTCACCCTTTAAATAAGGGTTGGCAAAATACCTGCCAACCATCGTCATCTTATTATTATTACAACTGATCTTTTTTTTAGGTTCTCCACGCGTCTAATACAGTGAGATTTTGCCTCAGGAGGCTACTTCTTCCTTGCTTCGGCACATTTGGGTGTGGTTGCTGTCCCCTGTGCCCCCACCCCCCCAACTCTGAGAAACACTTCTTTCATACTTTCAGAGAGGCAAGTAATACCACAGAGCTGAAGAATCTGCTATACTCTCATTACAATTGTAGAATAATGTGCTGCTGTTACTCCCTGGAATACCTTTGTTTTCTGAAGCTATCCTATTATACCATAATATCACAAATACTATGGAATCTCTCATACTGCAGGATTCTGCACCTTCATTGAACCAGGAAGTATCTGAGTAGTGAGACAGGATCCCCACCCTTCCTCATTACCCACCAAGTGTACCTGGGTCCTTGAGCAAAAGCAATCCCACCGAATGGGTTTTCCTTTTCCTGAGGACGGAGTAACCCACACTGTCTTTCCAAGCCAGTTCCCTACGTGCACTACGGGGACCTTATCTCCTTCCACAGTACGTAGGGGTTTTGTTTGGGCAGGGCCAGGTCGATTAGCAGACACTCTACTGTTAACCAGCCAAGTGACTTCTGCTACATTTGCATCCCAATTCTTGAATGTCCCAGCACCCATCGCTTTCAGTAGAGTTTATAACAGTCCATTGTATCATTCAATTTTCCCAGAGGCTGGTGCGTGATATGGGATGTGGTACACCATTCAATGCCATGTTCCTTGGCTCAGGTGTCTATGAGGTTGCTTCGGAAATGAGTCCTGTTGTATGACTCAATTCTTTCTGGGTTCCTGCATCACCACAGACCTTGTTTTTCAAGGCCCAGGATGGTGTTTTGGGCAATGGTATGGGTAATAGGGTATGCTTCCAGCCATCCAGTAGTCACTTCCACCACTGTAAACACATTGCACTTGCCTTGGTGTGTTCTTGGCAATGTGATATAATCGATATGCCAGGCCTCACCATACTGAGATCTTAGCCACCATCCTCTATGCCAGGGAGGCTTTACCTGCTGGGCTTGCTTACTTATGGAGCATATTTCTCATTCATGGACAGCCTGTGCGATGGTGTCGATGGTCAAGTCCACCCCTCCATTACAACCCCATCTGTACATTGCATCTCTTGATGTATCATGGATACATCATGACATAGCCACGATCTCCTGATGTATCATGGGCCCACCAAGCTACGAATAGCTCACCCTTACATTCCAAGTCCAGGTCCACCCGAGCCACTTCAGTTCTAGCAGCCTGGTGATTAGTTGTGTGGGATGTCACACAGCAGCTTTCCAACTCTGATGGTTTCCCACAATATGACAGGAGCCATCAGTAAAGAGAGCATATTGCTTCTCTTTTTCTAGTAATTTATTATACAGTGGGGCCTCCTTGGCACATGGGGCCTCCTTGGCACAAGACACCTCCTTGGGAGATGCTCCAAAATCTCTGCCTTCTGGCCAGTGTGGCAGTACATAACCCCCCCCATCCTGCCAGCAGGAAACAAAACTTCTCCAGGAAGGGAGAAGGGGAAGGAAACCCTGGAGGCTGCAGGTTGAAATTTGAACAGGCCAATCAAGATGTGCCAGGTACACCGAGGTTGACGTGCGGAAAACAGACTCCACAATCAGTAAGATTGTAAAGTAGGTATGTTCTTCAGCGCTGGGCAGCACAGGGGGGTAGTCCCACCAAAATCGTGCGCCTGACTCGGCAGTTCGCTTCAAATTTATACAGTCAAATGTTACATATACATAGAGTTTCACAATATGCCTATACATATGCATGATCTATCCCCGCTTCATATTAAAATGAGTTCTGAGAGGTCATTTCCATAGTCTCCTCTCAACTGCGTTTGTGCAGTGCCTCCTTATGGTGGTCGTCTGGTGGTCGCAGAGATGAAGATAGGCAACTCCTCTTCATCACCGCTAGTAACCTCTTTTCTTGCGCAGGCTCAGTAGTTTCTTGGTATTCACCCAAGCCGCAAGACCAGTCTTGGCTGGCTCTTGGGGCCTGCTCCTGCTTCTTATCAGGAACTGTCTCTGCCTCATTGGCTGGATCTTGGGACCAGCTCTTCTTATCAAGGACTGTCTCTGCCTCAGCTAATTTCAACAATGTAAGTGCTAAACATCATCTTTCATCCCCCTTTATTATGTCTACTGAGATTCTTTTGACTCCCCTTGTCTCAGTCCCCCCTTTTCTAGAAAATAGTAAATTCTTTTACTATATCTAATCCTAGTACTTCTAATACATTGTTTCCCTATCTAGCATCCTCTCAAAGTATTTGTTGGACTCGAGTTTTCGTTGTAATTGATTCTTCTTCCATTCACTGTAAGAGTCTCCTGTACTCTTACAGCACCAAAAGCCACATCGAACCACTATGCAAAGGACCACAGACAAGAGAATGATGATTATTATAGTGACAAACAATTGCTTCAACCATGCCAAATTTGGCAACCAGGAGGTTAATTTTTCTAATATGCCTGTCAAGCCCCAAGAAGTGTCATCTTGGGAAGCTTCATGTAGTATTTTAGTCTTTTCCCATATCTCTTCAAGATCTGTTTCAATTCGTTGGTTTTGATTGATATAGGTACAGCAAGTTTGGTTTATAACTACACATAAGCCCCCTTCTTTTGCTAAAAGCATGTCCAATCCCATTCTATTTTGGAGTACTACTTTACTTAGGGATTGTATTTCCAGTTGCAGCCCTCAAATCGCATCAGTTGTAGCATTTTCTATAATCTCTAATGCAGCAGATATATTCACAATGGCTTTCTCCAATTCGCTTACCCCTAAAGAGGGGATTAACCATCAGACAAAACTATGGTACCCAGTACCTCGAATAATTACTGGGTTTTCAGTCCGTTGTTTTACACGGAGCCAAGGTGTTCTCAAAAACCCTCGGGGAGGCGAAGCTCCCTCGAATATACTGGTCTGAGGTGTGAGGTACCCCCGAACACAGTGTCCCTTCCAGTTCTGGGGTAAACTCTTTCTGGCCCTGCCATCCCCACAGAGCCACCAGTATCCGGGCCCTATGTTGCATCTTGGACCGAGATGTGTCTCCCTTCTGTCTTGTCCTCGCCCCCTCCTTCCTGGCCCCCTCTTTGGTTTCTGGATATAATAGAAACTGATAGTTAAGTTCAGTCCAAGACGTTCTAATTTTCCTTTATCAAAAGTTCCCAGATTTTCCGCAAGGCTACAATTGTCCATGTCTCCCCAAATATTATCAGCAATATTTAAGCAACGGCCGGTAATTAAGACCTCTTTAGGGTCAGGTACCTCCAGATCAAAGCTGGGTCCCCGCTGGGTATTTCCCTTTCCATAAGGGCATGATCCATTCCTGTCTGGCCCGTCCTTACTAAGAGATGTCCAATTTGTGGTCGGGATTCCTAAAAATGGGAGTTCCATGTTCCCCCGAGGAAGGGGATTGCATACCCAACAGTCTGATAAATTTAGTACTTTCGAGATACTCTCTGTCATATTTAAATAACTATTTCGATCCCAAGCCTGCCCCTTGGGCAAGGTCCAACTCAGGAGCGTGACAATCAATGTCTCACAAATTTGAGCTTCAAAGGTCCCTTTTCTTGTGAAGTCCATTGTCCTTTGGGTGCTCTCTTCACCCTAGTGTGATGGATCCAGGCACTCTGTTCCTTGATCCTAATCGCGGTGAAGGAGGTAAGTAATACTTGAAATGATCCTTCCCACTGTGGCTCCAGAGTTTTTTCTGTAAGAGACTTTATATACACATAATCTCCTGGTTGTATATTATGTACAGGCCCATCCAAACCTCTCCCTCGAGTCCCTACCACATGCTTCCTGATTTTATTAAGTTGCTTACCTAATGCTACCATGTAAGAAGTCATAATTTCATCCCCTGCTTGTACAGATACCCCTCTCTGTATCCCATAGGGTTGTCCATACAGGATTTCAAAGGGGCTCAGTCCTTCTTTCGCCCTTGGTCTTGTTCATATACGCAGAAGGGCTAAAGGGAGAGACTGAGGCCATGTCAAATTTGCTTCTTGTCCTAATTTCACAATTTGCTGTTTGATTAAGTGGTTCATTTTTTCCACTTGACCACTCGACTGGGGGTGATATGGAGTATGAAGCTTCCAATCTATACCCAAATGGCGGCTAATTTGTTGTACTATTTTTGAGACAAAATGTGGTCCTCTGTCAGAGGACATGGTTGCTGGAACCCCAAACCGTGGTATTATCTCTTGTACCAGTATTTTAGTTACCTCCCGAGCTTTAGCCGTTCTTGTTGGGAATGCTTCTGGCCAACCTGAAAAGGTATCAGTTAATACCAATAAATATCGATACCCCCCTTTTCTTGGAAGTTCTGTAAAATCAATTTGCCATTGTTGTCCAGGCCCATTGCCTTTTCCAATCTGGCCCATTTCCGCCTTGGGGGTATTCTTAGGATTAGTCTGGAGGCAAAGATCACACTGTTGAGTCACCTGTCTCACCGTGGTGTATAAATTTCTAGCCACAATTTCCCTTATCAAATGTTTATATAGAGCCTCTGTTCCCCAATGCCTTTTCCTATGTTTCTCCCGTATCAAATGCCATAATAAGCAAGAGGGAACAATTAGCTTTCCTTGTGGGGTATGAGCCCACCCCTCTTCATTATATGACCCTTCTAAATCTGTAATGAGCTTCTGATCGTCCCTGGTATATTCTGGCTTACCTTCTAGGGAGATCTGCCTATCAGGAATTAAGGCCCCTTCTGTTTTTACCTTTGTTTTGGCCACTTGTCTTGCCTCTCTGTCCGCCAGCTCATTCCCTCTTTCCAAATCTGAGCTCACTTTCTGGTGTGCCTTAAAATGCATAATTGCTACTTTCTTAGGGAGCTGGACAGCTTCCAGTAACTTCAGAATTTCTTCTGCGTGTTTGATATTTTTCCCTTGGGAACTCAATAGTCCTCTCTCCTTCCAAATTGCTCCATGTGCGTGTACAACTCCAAAGGCATATTTTGAGTCTCTATAAATGTTCACAACTTTGCCCTGGGCCAATTCCAGGGCGCGGGTTAGAGCAATTATTTCTGCCTTCTGTGCGGAGGTGTTCATGGGCAAAGCCCCTGATTCTATTACCTCTTGGCTGGTGGTGACGGCGTATCCCGCATGTCGATTACCATTTAGGACGTAACTGCTTCCGTCTGTGAACCAAGTTTCCCCGTTTTCCATGGGGCTGTCTTTCAGGTCTGGGCGACTGGCGTATGTTGCTTCGATGGTTTCCAAACAGTCATGATGTTCTCCTGTGTTCCCGCTGAGAAAAGAAGCTGGGTTGACAATGTTAGTGACTACAATCTCCACATCATCCTGCTCTACCAATATAGCTTGATATCTCAGGAATCTTTGCGGAGAGAGCCAATATCCACCCTTTGCTTCCAGTACTGCTGATACTGTGTGAGACACCAAAACAGTCATTTTCTGGCCCAGAGTAAACTTTTGGGCTTCCTGTATGTTTAGTATCACAGCTGCAAACGCCCGCAGGCATCCAGGCCAACCTTTTGCAGTCACGTCTAACTGCTTAGAGAGGTAGGCAACTGCCCGTCGATATGGACCCAGGTTTTGTGCTAATATTCCCAGGGCAATGCCCTGCTTCTCGTGGCAGTAAAGAAGAAACGGCTTACTCACATCTGGGAGTCCTAAGGCCGGGGCTGACATCAAAGCCTTTTTCAGTAGCTCAAAGGCTCGTTCGGTCTCCTTGTCCCACTCAAGGTGTTTCTGCTCAGTGGCTGTCAACGCATACAGTGGTTTAACAAGCAATCCATAATTATAGATCCACAATCGGCACCACCCCAGAAAAGTCCGTAACTCTTTTACTGTCTGAGGTCTCTGAGTTTGGCATATTGCCTCTTTATGGGCTGTGGACACATATTTAGCTAACGGTCACAAGAGCGTTCCAGATGCCTTTAGAAGGCCTTGAACAGAATAAACAAGACAAAAAAAGAAAGATGCCAATTAGAAGAACACAGGTGTGCATTCCACGATAAAGGGAACTTGGCACGAAGAACCTCAATTCGGCAGTTTATCTTGACCAATTAGACTGAGACAAGTTTCGCATGTTTTAGTATAACCAATTATGTCTTATGTTTATGTGTGTGTACAGTGTTGATATAACCAATCATTAAGTGTAACTAGGCACGTGGACAATGCATGAATAATGTGTGTAACCAATAGTAAAATAGCTAAAGGCATGTACAGATGTAACCAATGTATAAAATGTCTGATGCTCTAGTAAAGGGTCTTCAACTATGATCATATTGATCTGTCGTTGAGTCCATTATTATGCTCCCACAATTGGCACCCGAACAGGGACCACCTGTATTCTGCGCTATGTTTGGAGAACGAACGGCAGGATAAGAGGAGGACGGGAGGATCCCGACCGAAAGACCGGCTGCCCTGGCTGGTGTGCCCATAGAGGCAGATAAGACAGCGCTGTCGTTTTTTCGCCCATCGAGGTGAGGACTCGCCCGTAAAGGAGGCGAGGTGAGGATTCACCCGTAAAGGAGGTGAGCGGTCGGGGGAGGAGATGGGGTCTACGCTTTCCAAAGAAGAAGAAGCAGTAGTTAAGCTCCTCCAACATATACTCTCAAAGAGAGGCATAAAATATGATGAAGCTTGTTTAAAGCGGCTTTTACAATGGAGCAAGGACAGAAACCCGTGGGAGAACTTGTGGGAGAACTTGTGGGAGAACGAGGGAAACTGCGTAAGGCGCAACTGTTATTCTCTGTTTGCTAGCACAAGACACTACTGTTCTTTGTTATAAGCTTGTTGAAGTAAGCACAAAAGTAGAACAAGGTCGGGCGACTGATAACAGGAGGGCAACGTGACCGAAGACAGGGTGCAAGAAAGCATGCAGGTGGAGGAACTATTCGCGTGATCAGAAGACTTTATCCAATTAGACTATTGTTTAAGTGCGTGAATGGCACATGTTAACCAATCAACAAATGGCTTATGTGTGAGTAGATACTAGAAACATATATAACCGAGTGTTGCGCAGTTAATAAACGGAGAAACCGTTTGATCCACAGTATCTGTGTTGGTCCATTTTCTCCCCAGGGCGAGTCCCTGGCGATGCACCGTTTTCCCTAGATTGTCGCAGCGGAGAAAGTGCGGCAAAACCTTTTAATTAGTGTGGGTACAGCTTTTGAGCTTAGTACCTGGGAAGCTATCGGAACCTCCCTATGGGATGAAATTAGTGATGGGTCTAAAGAAGTTAAAGGCCTTGCAATTTTATGGAAATTAATTAAGATAACTCTGCAAGAAATAAAAGCAGATTGTAATGCATCTGCGTCTGCTTTTGCTGCTCTCTCTCCCACCACAAGCGAAGGGGAAATGCGGGGAGAAAAACATAATGCAGTGAGAGAGACTTTTGGCTTCCCTGGAGCTTGTCCACCTGCTCCTGTGCCCTTGACTTCTGCTCCACTCCCTGGGACTGCCGATATTAATCAGCCATCTGACACTTCCCAAGCCTCCCTAACCGTACACTTAAAGGAAACCCTACAGAATCAGGAAGCGAGTAAAAATCTGCTTACGAGAAAACAGCCCCCAGAGATCGCCGCTCAACATGAACAAATTATACCTAGCATATACCCTCCGTTGCCTCCGTCTATGCCTGGGTCGCCTCAAGAACATGAAGAGGGGCCGGAGCTCACTTCGCAGCAGTTGCAGTCAGTAATAGAAAAGCTGGCACAGCTGGAGGCTGCTGTGAAGCAAGAAAAACTGCCAGCCGTATCCTTTGATGCACACCCCCCCCTCCTTCCCCCCCCCGCCCTCTTCCTCCTCCCCCTCCTTCAAACCCTTTTTTACCTCTGTCCCCCCCCTTGTCCTGCACCTATACCTCTGCCTTCTCCACCTCCCAGGGAACCGATCCCCACCTTTCCAGAAACAACGGACCCCCGAAATAAATGGCGGGGAATTATTCGCGCTGCCTTAATTGAGGGAGAAATCATAGCAGCTCCCACAGCGTTTCCGGTTATTGCTGGGGCTGGGGGTGAACCTAATCAATGGGTTCCATTTGATTGGAAAATCATAAAAGAAACAAAGGTTGCAATTGCTCAGTATGGTTTAAAATCTCCTTTTACGCGGGCAGTTTTGTCCCATATATTTTCTGGGTCAACCTTAACTCCACATGACTCGCGAATGCTTGCTAAAACCTTGTTGTCGCCATCGCAACAGTTATATTTTTTCCATAGGCGGCAGGAACTCTGCGATGATGCAGAGGCAGGAAATAGGGGACGTCAACAAAATGATCCCTTATTTCAATGTACTGCTTAAATGCTGATGGGTTCTGGACCATTTTCAAACGCCGCTTGGCAAGCTCAATTTGATACTCAAGTTTTAATGCAATCATCACAGGAATTGGCATTTGAAGCTCTCCAAAGCATATCCGAGCAAGGAAAGGTTTCTCCTTCCTATGTTAATATTCGGCAGGGAGAATCTGAACCATTTGCTCAGTTTATAGACAGACTGCATACCGTGTTGGAATGTCACGCAGATCTTGATAGTAACATGAAGGTTAAGTTGCTTGATCAGTTGGCGTTTGAAAATGCAAATGTGAAAACAAAGTGAGTATTGTGCACGTTACCTCGAGGTGTTACTGTTAGTGAGATGTTAGAAGCTTGCGACCGTATGGGCAAACAAGGGAAAGCTGCTCTTTTTGCTTCTGCATTTGCCGCAGCAGTGCGACCTCTGCTACAAACAAAATGCGGGGAAAGGTCAGGAGGAAAGAAATGTTTTAATTGTGGAAAGCCAGGGCATTTTAAGGCGCAATGTAATGTTTATGGTAAGGTCTCTGGTGAAACACAATGCGATCGATGTGGGAAAAGAGGCCACATGACTAAAGAATGTAAATCAAAGTACCATGTCAGCGGCAGAGTTTTGGGAAACTCCCAACTGAGCGCGAGATCCCCACGCGCTACGACACAAATACAGGGTGTCTGGACAGCGTCCCCTCCACCACAGCAGGAAGTGCCGGAGTGGACGTGGCAACAGCAGTAGAAGTAACTTTGTTGGACACAAAGGTGCATTGTGTTCCATCAAACATGAAAGGACCTCTTGGTCATGGATTATGTGCGATATTGTTGGGGCGATCGTCAACATCTCGACAGGGGATTTTTGTCTTACCAGGAGTAATTGATGCTGATTACACTAGTGTGATCATGATCATGGTCCAAACAATAACGCCACCCGTGAATATTGCGAAAGGTGCACGCATAGCGCAGTTAGTTCCGTTTGAATCCCGAGTACCAAAATCTGGCAAACTTTTGTGAGGAGATGCAGGTTTTGGATCCTCTGGTTCACCTGCAGTGCTATTGGCCTTAAATATTCAAAAGTCAAAACCAGAGGAGACAGTGAGAATTATGGGACCAAAAAACGAAACCATTGTTTTAAAAATGATCATTGATACGGGAGCAGATGTTACCGTAATTCCCAGAAGTAAATGGCCTAATGAATGGCAGCTAATACACACCACTGAAGGGATTTACGGAATTGGTGGGATGCAATCCACTAGTGTGAGCAAAGAGCATTTAAATTTCTGTTTTTCTGACGGCTCTGAGGTGAAAACACGACCATATGTTTTGAACGTTCCCATCGCATTGATTGGGCGAGACATCTTGAGTCAACTGGGTGCGAGGCTGACAACTCAGGGTTTTTAATCGCGGCCATTGAAGGACAGCCAATCCTAAAACTGAGATGGAAAACTGAAACACCGGTATGGGTTGATCAATGGCTGCTCAATGCAGAAAAGCTGTCCAAGATTCAAGAGTTAGTACAAGAGCAGCTAGAGGCAGGACATACAGTTCCCTCTACTAGCCCATGGAATACCCCAGTTTTTACCATCCCAAAGAAAAATGGGAAATGGCGTTTGTTGCACGATCTGCATGCGATCAATGCAGTAATGCATGATATGGGAGCCTTACAACCTGGATTGCCCTCCCTGGTAATGATTCCAGTAGATTGGAACATTTTGATTATTGATCTGAAAGATTGTTTTTTTACTATACCGTTACATCCTGAAGATCAAGAGCCTGCACGACAGTATCAATGGACAGTTTTACCACAGGGAATGAAAAACTCTCCTACCATGTGTCAACATTTTGTTGCTTGGGCTTTGAAACCAATCAGAGAAAGATTTGCTCAATTTCTGATCTGTCACTATATGGATGAGATATTGATTGCAGGGAAAAATGTGAATTCTGATCAAGTCCTCAGGAATTAATACCATGTTTGGAGAAAAAGGGACTTAAAGTAGCCCCCGAGAAAATACAAGAAAGTTCTCCCTGGAACTACCTTGGTTGGGTTATCACTGCCACTCAGGTTAGGCCACAGAAAATAACGTTAAAAACGGACATTGCTACATTAAATGATGCTCAGAAACTAGTAGGTGACATTCAATGGATAAGAAATTTGTGTGGGGTTTCAAATGAGGACTTAGCACCATTATTGCCGCTTTTATCTACTAGCACTAACGCAAATGACAAGCGACAGTTGTCCATAGAGCAGACAGAAGCCTTACAATGTATCATGGATAAAATCGTGAATTCTAAGGCGGCACAATATGACCCTGACCTACTGATACAGCTGATAGTTATAAATGGCGAGAAGAGTAGCGATCATCCATTTGCATTATTAGCACAATGGGATCCAGCACTGAAAGATCCTTTGCGAATTTTAGAATGGATATTTCTAGCTTTTAGACCAAAGAAGTCGATATTAAGTCGACTTGAGTTGTTGTCTCAACTAATCATGAAAGGAAGATCTAGACTAACAGAAATAGCAGGACATGAACCTTGCCTTATCATAATCCCGTTAGTACAAGCCTATTTAGAATGGGTAATGAGACACTCCCAGGATATGCAGATTGCTTTAGCAGGATACCATGGCAAAATTGTGAATACCTACCCCGCACATAAATTGTTTTCCTTTCTGCATGGAAACAGTTTTGAGTCTTTTCCAATTAGATCTGAAACACTGGTACAAGGGCTTACAGTATTCACAGATGCCAGCAAGAATAACAGAAAGGCCGCAGTTACAGATTGGTTTTGGCATTGGCTTAGGAGTAAATCCTCGAGGCTTGCGGCCTCTTCAGTTAAGGCAAATGGATGTCACTCATATTCCTGAGTTTGGCAGGCTAAAGTATTTACACGTATCAATAGATACTTTTTCTTCAGTTATTTGGGCCACGCCATTGACAGGTGAATCTGCAAAACATGTGAAAAAACACCTAAGAGGATGTTTTGCGATTATGGGTGTTCCTCAGGCCATAAAAACAGATAACGGACCCGCGTACACTTCTCATACCTTGGCAGAGTTTTGTCAGCAGTGGGGGGTTCGACACCACACAGGCATTTCACACTCTCCAACAGGTCAAGCTATTATCGAAAGGGCACATCAGGTAATTAAAGGACTGTTAGCTAAACAAAAAACACAGGAAATAGGTCTCTCCCCACAAGAAAGAATTTGGAAAGTTTTATATGTACTCAATTTTTTGCGGTTGGCAGGCAACGCCGATAACCCTCCCATGGTAATTCATAGCAGTGCCTTGAGCAATGATTTATCCACAGTAAAAACAACAGGAATTAAAGTAATGTACAAGGATTTGAACACAGGACAGTGGATGGGCCCAGCAGAAGTACAAGTAACCGGTAGAGGATATATGTGTGTCATTACAGATTCTGGACCAAAGTGGGTACCGGCTCGCTGGGTAAAACCGTGGAAAGCTTCTGCCACTGTGAATGGGAGGAACACCACAACAGACGACCCAGGGGATAAGGGAGACAAAGAGAGCTATTGGGTATTTTATTAGGTATAATGTTGCTTTTACTGTGTTTAATTAATTGTGTTCATAGATCTTGTAGGTCACCTTGGCCAACATAACAGGTCAAGATTCTCTGTGCATTGCAACTGCATCACAAAGCCCATGAACCAATAGACAAGATGGCTATGACTCGTGCAGCGCGCCTGGCCAGCGAGCGCATGCGTCATAGGCTCCCCATGTTGCAACCGAGGCGGATTTTGGCACCCGCTGGCCACGTGTGCTGAAATCCGTTCCTCTGCAAATGTATAAATACCGGGATTTTCCGAAGAGCATCGGGCTGGTGTACGGCAAGGCCATCGTTGCCTCTGTGGGGACGCCCACATAAAGCTGGCACCTACCGATTGCTGGGCTGAGTTTGCGGAGCAAGACGGCACAAGAATGTACGGATGGTCCATCTTCCTCACAGTCCTCAGATGGATGTAGTCATGGATACCACCGCAAGCCAAAGAAAACATCTGGATGACCCTGGCTGACGTGACCGGACAAGATTGCTTATGCCTCCGTACAGCAACACCAAGCAATCCCTTTTTCACAGGTTTAATAGGGGGTTCCACTGGCATCAACGAAGTTTAAGAACTTATTGATGGAGACCCCTGTGCAGCAGGTCATGGACTCAATGGATGGGAATGCCTGGCTTCCACGGATCGGGCATTCACCCTCATTGCCACCCCAGGAATCACAAATTCTGGGGTCCCTGAATACAGATTGGTGTAGTATTATCTGATTTACTGTTAGATGTAGATAGTATTAGACACACAACCTTACAAAATAGAGCTGCTCTTAAATCATTAATTAAGATAGTTTTGATTTATCTCGTAGTGGTTTTTTTTTTTATTTTAATTTGTGTGCCTTGTATGTTGCAATGTGTTTAAAAATTAATTGATAGATCAAGTAAGGCTTTGTTAATTGACGTAAAACAAAAAAGGGGGAATTGTGGACACATATTTAGCTAACGGTCGCAAGAGCGTTCCAGATGCCTTTAGAAGGCCTTGAACAGAATAAACAAGAAGACAAAAAAAGAAAGATGCCAATTAGAAGAACACAGGTGCGCATTCCACGATAAAGGGAACTTGGCACAAAGAACCTCAATTCGGCAGTTTATCTTGACCAATTAGACTGAGACAAGTTTCGCATGTTTTAGTTAGTATAACCAATTATGTCTTATGTTTATGCGTGTGTACAGTGTTGATATAACCAATCATTAAGCTTAACTAGGCGCGTGGACAATGCGTGAATAATGTGTGTAACCAATAGTAAAATAGCTAAAGGCATGTACAGATGTAACCAATGTATAAAATGATGTCTGATGCTCTAGTAAAGGGTCTTCAACTATGATCATATTGATCTGTCGTTGAGTCCATTATTATGCTCCCGCAACGGGCCTGTCCCAAAGTTCTTTCTCCCGCACTAATTTCATAGCCTAAATAATTCACTTTGTGTTGCATTACCTGTGCCGCCTTCTTGGATACCCGGTACCCCTGGAGTCCCAGGAAATTCAACAGACTCGCCGTCCATGTCATACAATCTTTCTCTGTTTTGGTGGTGATCAGGATATCATCCACATACTGCAACAGCTTCCCTTCCTCAGACAGGGCTTCCCAGGATTCTAAGTCTTTCGCAAGCTGATTGCCGAAAATGGTAGGACTATTCTTAAATCCTTGTGGCAACACCGTCCAAGTGAGCTGGGTCTTTCGACCACTCTTGGGGTTTTCCCATTCAAATGCAAATAATTTTTGGCTGGCTTCATGGAGAGGGAGGTAAAAGAAAGCATCCTTCAAATCTAAAACAGTAAACCAAGTCAATTCAGGTGTTAATACGGTCAACAGGGTATATGGGTTCGCCACTACTGGGTAAAGATCTTCAGTTATCTTATTCACCACCCGTAAGTCTTGGACCACCCGATATGACCCATCGGGCTTCCAAACAGGTAATATAGGGGTATTGAATTCAGACTCACACTCTTTTAATAATCCCAGCTGCAAAAATTTTTCTATCACCGGCCGGATTCCTTCTCTGTCTTCCTTCTTTAGGGGATATTGTTTAATTCTTACTGGCTTTTGGCCTTCCTTGATCCTGACTTCAACAGGTGGAGCACTTTTCACTCTTCCAGGTGCATTGGTAGCCCATACCCCTGGGTACACTTGGTTTAAGATGTCCTCGTTAATGCTTCCTTCTAGGGGGAGACTGGTTAAGGTTAGGCTCAATATTTGAATATATTGCTGATCTTTTACCTCCAGAGTAATTTCTCCCTTTTTGAATACAATTTTTGCTCCCAATTGTTCCAACAAGTCCCTTCCCAAAAGTGCCTTTGGGGAGTTGGGCATATATAAAAATTTATGAATGCCCCACTGTTTTCCTCATTTATATTCTAAAGGTTTACAAAAATATGCCTTTTCACTTTGGCCAGTCGCTCCTTTCACCATGACATAATCATCTCCCAGGGGCATCAAAGCTTGATTCAGAACCGAGTATGTTGCTCCTGTATCTACCAAAAATTCTACCTCTTGTTGTGTTTTCCCTAGCTTAATTATAACCAGTGGATCTGCTAGGGTAGATTCCCCAGGTTCCCGTCAATCTCCCTTCACATGGGCTACCGTTCTTCCTGTTTGAGCCCTCTGATCCTCCTTGTTCCTTGGGCATTCCTTTTTCCAATGACCGAATTTCTTACACAAAGCACATTGATCCTTGCCCAGTCGGGGCAAGTCTCGTCTAGGCCCTCTTCCTCTTTCTTCCTGGATAACAGCCATTAATTTCCTTTGCCCTTGCCTATATCCTTCTTCTCTGTTACTAAATACTCTCCATGCTTCATCCAACAATATTTCTAAATTCCTACCCTCTGTAGGGCGTAATTTCTGAAGTTTGCGCCTTATATCCCCTGTAGATTGCCCCAAAAACAGGGAAACTAATTGTTGTACTCCTACCTCTGACCCAGGATCCAGCAGTGTGCTGCGGCGCATCACATCCCTCAGTCGATCCAGGAATTCGGATGGAGACTCGGAAGGACTCTGTTTAACTGCATATAAAGCTGACCAATTTATAGTTTTGGGGATTGCCCTCTCCATTCCTTTTGTAATCCACTCTTGATACCCCTGCAATCTTTCCATATGTGCAGATCTATTAACATCCCACTTTGGGTCTTGGAGAGGGAAATATTCCTTAATGTCCCCTCCTGTAATCTTATAATGATCTTCAGCAAGGTTCCCTGCTGTTTTTAAAATCAGCTGTTTCTCTGTCTCAGTCATATATTCCAATAATAGCTGTATATCCTTCCAATCAGGGTTATGCTGTTTTACAATAAATTGGAAATGCTTAGTTACACTTATCAGATCACTCCTATAATCTTTTGCAACCTTTTTCCATTCCCCTAGGTCAGCAGTAGAAAAGGGTACTTTGATTAACATTGTCCCACCATCCGGCCCCACCGCCTCTCGGAGAGGTGCTTGTAAAGCAGTTGAGGTAGTTTTCTTCCTAGTACGGGAAGATACAGGGCTGTTCGGGGGGGTCGGAGTTCTCTCCGAGTCTGCATCCTGTTCCTGTGGTCGAGGGGGAGGCTTAAACAAATCAATTAGATCTTGTTCTGGTGCCTGATGGTTTTTATTGGTCTTTGTACATCTTTGTCCAATACTACATGCCGAACAACACCGCCTCAGTTTACCTCTAGGCTCCTTGTTGTTCTCTCGCTCAAGTGCAAGCACCATGGGGTCCTGTGGGGGTACCATTCCACAGTCCCTTTGCCACTCCGGATGGTTTTGGAGGGTGAAAAACATGTCTGCATACAAAACCTCATCCCATTTTCCTTCTCTCCTTAAAAACAGCATTAGTTGTAATAGAGTATTATAATCTATTGACCCATTAAGTGGCCACTTAGCATCACCTTCTAACTTATACAACGGGCACCACTGATTGCAATATTTAATAAGGTTCTTTTTACTTTCCGTACCTCCAGTCCCAACAATATCTTTCCAGTGGGCAATTACACAACCCAGAGGACTCTTCCTCAATACTCCTCCTTGATTGTTTCCCATTTTAATACTCTTCCTAATGATTCTTAAGTTTGATTTTGGCTTCTCCTTTTAATAAGCTTCCATGCAAATCGTTCCTTACACTTCTTTATAGTCTTCCCCCAGTTTTCCTCCCACACGTCCCAAATTTCTGGAATTAAATTTTCCCTTACACACACCAATCTCACTATTTCGGATTCTTGGTGAGCTCTTTCCCAATCATAAAGGTGTGGAATTTGGGGAAAACACTCAAGGCAGTCTGGTTTCCGTCTGCTAGATGTACAGTACCACCTTCTCCCACAAGATTTACACTTCAACAAAACCCAAGCCGGATGCCAATTATTATATAGTCCAGTTGCAAGCCCACATACAAAGCAGGGGATCACCCCTATTAATACGGAAAGACATTCACACATTAACAAACATACATACACCTATAAATTTCAACAGGACATTTCCACACACCCACACAAAATCTTTAACATTAAATTTCCAAACATTCAATCATACAATCATCACTCCACTTGACAACCTTTCAGCAGCTGCAAAAATGTACCAAGCGCAATTGCGAGGGGGTGCGCTGCTTACCCTTCTCCTGCCTCTTATATACCAGTCATCGACAGGTCCGTCCTGGCTCCTGATACCGGGATATAGTGGTCACCCCGGATTTGCTTGATCTACCCCCAAGATCACTGGCGGCCACTCTATCCGTCAGCAAATCCCCCCCTTGTTACCGTACAGGGGACTATGCTGCACGCCAGACGTCTCTGCGCGATTTACCAGCTGCCCCGGCCCGTACGATTTACAGGCTCCCTTTGTGACACATAGCATTTGGTCCGCAGCTTCAGGAGGTTGTTGTCTGCTCCCGCGGTGAGCGGCTGGCAGCGGAGGCTCCTCCGAGGAAAGTGCTCGGGGCGCGCCGAGGGGCGTCCGCTCCGCAGTCGGTCCCGCAGCCGAGCAAAGAGTCTCCTGGCTGGCTCACCAAAACAGACGTGTGGAAAACAGACTTCACAATTAGTAAGATTGTAAAGTAGGTATGTTCATTCAGCGCTGGGCAGCACAGGGGGGTAGTCCCACCAAAGTCATGCGCCTGACTCGGCAGTTCGCTTCAAGTTTATACAGTCAAATGTTACATATACATAGAGTTTCACAATACGCCTATACATAGGCATGACCTATCCCCGCTTCATATTAAAATTAGCTCCAGGAAGTCATTTCCATAGTCTCCTCTCAACTGCTTTTGTGCAGTGCCTCCTTATGGTGGTTGTCTGGTGGTCGCAGAGATGAAGCTAGACGACTCCTCTTCATCACCGCTAGTAACCTCTTTTCTTGCGCAGGCTCAGTAGTTTCTTGGCATTCACCCAAGCCGCAAGACCAGTCTTGGCTGGTTCTTGGGACCAGCTCCTGCTTCTTATCAGGAACTGTCTCTGCCTCATTGGCTGGTTCTTGGGGCCAGTTCTTCTTATCAAGGACTGTCTCTGCCTCAGCTAATTTCAACAATGTAAGCGCTAAACATCATCCTTCATCCTCCTTTATTATATCTACTGAGAATCTTTTGACTCCCCTTGTCTCAAGGTGACCCTCCTAGCCAATAGAATTAAATGACCACAGGTCAGATTCGACGGGGGTATAAACGGGGTCCCGCCGGAGGACACGTTGGCAGTCCTCCTCGGAGCAGTGGGTCTGCAGTCGGGGACTCCCCCTCGGGTCGGGGCACTGCCCGAGGTAACTCCTCGAGGGAGAGAGCCCTCAGCTTTTAGGTGAGTGATACGTGCATTTTGAGCCATCACTTTAAATCTTGGGAATTCTTAAGTCGGCCGGGTAGTATTAATTCTCTTTACATCATTGAGCCTGTGGTTTTATAAAATGTTACCGGACTTCTAACTAACTTTTGCTGAAGAATAAATCTGAGTTTTAACACCTGTTGGATTTGGTTAGTCGTGCATCCATAACATTTTGGCGTAGTCGGCAGGATCATGTTAATAGAGGAATTATTACGGAGGCACGGCTGCAGCCCTTCTCCCCGAGGTCTGGACTGGGCGAAGGAGAAGTGGTCCAACCCGGCAGCGGTCGTGGAGAGAGTAGAACTATGCCACGGAACTTGTCGAGACGGCAAAGGCAGTGTGTGTGCCCTCCTGGGTGCCTGCTTGATTCAAGCACAGAACCGAAAGAGTGATTCTGCGAAAAGGCAAGGGGAAATAGATTGTCTGAAAGTGGAATTGGAGGAAAGGGACGTGCGGCCCCTTATTGAAACAGAAGGGTCCGCGGGTCCGCACGGTGGGAGCCCCCGAAACACTATTTGCACAACCCCTTGGTCGGGACCCGAACTTGGCGAGTTGCAAGCCGGACGAAACCGAACCTGAGTATTTGTGGAGAGTTTCTCTAATGGGGGAGGATCGGATACTGTTGAGTGATAATGAAGCGAGAGGTTACTGGGGACCGGGAGTGTTTCTGAGGGCTGGACCGGCAAGTGATCAGTCGATAACGTTCCGAGTAGCCTACTGGGCTGGGGGTGTGGACCCAAAGGAGAGAGGAGAATCTGTTACTATCCAGGTAAAGGGACTGTCAGAGTTAACGGAGGGCAGCAGGAAGGTCCGCCCAGCCGGTTGTAAACCCCGCCCCGAGCGGTCTCGAACTCGGGGGCCGTCGGGTCAGAACTACGATCCCGGAAGGAACGGTCTCTGGCGGAAGGCACCGGCACTGGGGGCAGCCCGAGCCGTGCTGCACGGGCAGTCCGCTGGCGGCATCCGGGGGTGGAATTGCTGGAGGGGAAAGCTAGAGACCAAAGGGAAGCGCCAGCAACCCCGCCCCCTCGGGAAGAGAAACGGGAAGAGGAGGAGAGGAACTGGAAGGGCTAAAAAACTAGGAGCTGCGGTTTGGGGTTCAGGCCGCCCAATCCGCATGGTGAATACTCTGCTACATGGTGAATGGTCTGCTGATGAAGAACCTTGTATACAGATTCCTGTGGGCCCAAAATGGAATTACAACAGCTGTTAGGTACTTTGGGCTACTGGAGAAAACATATTCCAGGGTTTTCAGTGATTGGCCGCCCTCTTTATGACTTCCTCTGAAAGAATAGAAAATGAGATTGGACTTTGCAACATACGGAAGCCCTCACCACTCTGAAAGATGAGCTTAAGGCTTATCAGAGACTAGGTCCATTGCACCCACGAGATCCTTTAAGGGTGGAATGGGGATTTGCTGAACATGCCTCATACTGTGGTGTGTTTCAAAAGGGGCCACAGGGACCAGCTAGACCATTATTATTCTCTTCCATTGCATTTAAAGAGACTGAGCGACAATATTCAGATTGGGAGAAGGGGACTCTTTCCCTCACTAGATCAGTTAAAGAGGCTGAAAAGCTGCGTACTTCATAAGATGTTATAGTACAGGGTCCTTTCCCTCTCTTAAATTCAGTCCTCAATGGGTCACCTCCTCCTCCAGAGGGAGTAGCCCAAAAGGCCACAGTTAGGAAATGGTATGCATACCTAGAAGGGATAAGCCAATTGCTCCCACTAAAGGAGGGTCCAACTAAGGTATTCAAACTACAGCAACCTGTAAACCCTGACCCAGCCTTGCTGGGTCAACTGTATAAACCTTCTCCAATTGAGGAGGCACCCGAATTCATGGCAGGCTCAGATGTGCAGGGAGTGTGGTTCATGGCTGCATCTGCCTGTTGAGTGGGATCAAAATGGCAATATAAAGCAGTAACATTGGAAATTGGTACTGGGAAGACAGTCGAGGAAGAGGGTAAAGGTAGTGCACAAGTAGGAGAACTACGGGCTTTATTACTGGCCATAGAGAATGGTGCTACCATCGTCTATGCTGACTCTTACGCGACCTTTAAGGGTGCTACAGAGTGGATATGTCAGTGGGAATCTAGTAAGTGGGAAGTAGGTCATGCGAAAGTGTGGAGGACAGAGGACTGGCAATGTCTCCTGGCAATAGGGAGATCCCGACCTTTGAAGGTGGGGTGGGTGAAGGGACATGCTTGGGATGGAACCCCAGCTGCAAAATGGAATCAGCAGGTGGACCACCTGGCCCAAATCAGGATGGTCACCAGTGAGAAGGAAGATTGGGATAGACTAGCAGAATGGTTGCATATCGAACGAGGCCCCTCAGGGAAAGCAGATCTCTATTATGAATGCCGATCTCAGGGTTGGCCAGTGTCTATGAAAACCTGTGAAGCAATTCTTACAGCTTGCCCACAATGCTGAATAAGGCTTAAAGCTAATCACCCAAACCAAGCTCCAGCCCAGCATATCAGACAAGGCAGGCTCTTTGGAGCACATGGCAGGTTGATTACATTGGTCCTCTGAGACCATCTCATGGGAGCGGAAAGACTCACCGCATCAGTGCCCGGTGGATAATCCCGGACTTCTAACCCTGTGACCGGGTTTTAAGACCGAGGCCTAGTTTGTGCTTTTTTACAGGACCATGAAGGAATGAGTCATTCCAGTCCTTTTGCTGACAGTGATGACAGTGACAGGCGTGGATGGTGAAGTTCTGGATGATAAAGTCGTGGCAAAACGATGGACATTAATATATCGCGAGTCCTTGACCTCGCATGAGAGCAATGTAACAATTATAGTTGGAGGTTCAGATTGGATGGGGGAGGAGGTTATACTCATGTTGTTTATAGTTGGTCACCAGATGTGACTATATCCTCCAACTAACCCATGGGATCATGGGGTGGAATTGGAATGGTACTGTTACCGAAATCCGGAATAAAACTCCTTAACAGCAATGAGAAGTTAAGAAGCAGGCACTCCTTTATTGCAGCGCTGGGCACATGGGTGATCGCTCCACCTATCGTGTGCACCTGTCTAGTCTAACTGTGCAGGTTAAATACACACCTGTTATACATATCCACTAAATTTCTAGAAAATGTTATACATAATCATTAACTTTCCGAGAAATCATTAGCATATGTAAATGTCTCTTCACGCAGGTGCAGTGAAGGTCTCTGGTGGTCTTCAGGAGCCCTCTGGTGGTCTTCCATAGTCTTCCTCACTTGTCCGCTTCTTGACCTCTCTTAGGTGATTCTGTGCAGTACGATTCTCACCATCATCTATATTAGTTTACATAAAAATGCATACTATGTCTATTCTTAAATTTAACCTTTCTAATAACTGGTCCTTCAGTCACACCATCTTATTAATATTCTTATGTTAAAACAATCATTGGTTAATCTCACTTAACTCTACTGATTGAAATCCTCGATAATTAGATCGAGGTGAGAAGTGTAAGGGGTTTCCAAGCAGCAAACTTGTGTCCATAATGGTTTCCTTAGTTTCCTAAAACAAAACACTACAAACCAACAAATCTTTGTCAAAGTTTCTGTGGTTAACTGATTTTAGACAATACTTGAATTCTTATGGTTACACATAGTACATTTTCTAAAGTTCCTATGACTACATTTCAAACTTAACACTCCCATACCTATGCTTCACAATTTTCTACTTCTTAATCAAACCAAACTCTTTTATGATTAAATTTTGATTTCTTTACCAGAATATTTGCAACAGTACTACACTACACCCTAAAATTCCATGGGGGCAACTGTGTATGGTACTCAGGAAACATTGATAGAGCACCCTAGAACTGAATTTACAGCTATCAACCTTAGCCAACGCTACATCTAACAGTTTAGGGACTCTCAAACAATCGGTTAAAATGACTATCAAAAATTGGGCTGTACTGGATTAAATGCCAAAGGAAGAGAAGGGTATATGTAAAGTTTTGAACATGTCAATAGACAACTGCTGTGTTCACTCCAAATGTGTCGATGTGGCTTCAAGACTAAATCAACGAGAGAATACGGCAAGAGACCCGGAAGCAATTGTTTCTGCACCAGGGACCAACTGGTTGGGAAAAGTTTTGATATGTTCAGATTTTTTTCTTTCACAGGTTGGGCGACCAGTCTTCTCTAATCTTTAATAATGCTTGTAGTTATGATTACTGTAATCTATATTGCAATAAGTTCTATCAAACGCTTGGTAAGGAAGCCTGTACTAACGGTTAAGTATACTCCCTTAAAATTGTCCATACACTGGATATTCCTGTGTTCGATATTCCACTTTAATTCTAGACCAGAAGGGAACGATGACCCACAATGAGCGTCAAATTCACCAAACTGCACCCCCTTTTAACTTTGGAGGCAAGAGGTGACTGTACCACCACTCCAAAGAAACCAGTCGAATCATGACTGTGGTCACAGGGTGGATTGTGGCAGTACATATCCCCCTCCCCCATCCTGCCAGCAGGAAACAAAACTTCTCCAGGAAGGGAGAAGGGGAAGGAAACCCTGGAGGCTGCAGGTTGAAATTTGAACTGGCCAATCGAGATGCGCCAGGTACACCAAGGTGACCCTCCTAGCCAATAGAATTAAATGACCACAGGTCAGATTCGACAGGGGTATAAACGGGGTCCTGCCGGAGGACACGTTGGCAGTCCTCCTCGGAGCAGCGGGTCTGCAGTCGGGGACTCCCCCTCGGGCCGGGGCACCACCCGAGGTAACTCCTCGAGGGAGAGAGCCCTCAGCTTTTAGGTGAGTGATACGCGCATTTTGAGCCATCACTTTAAATCTTGGGAATTCTTAAGTCGGCCGTGTAGTATTAATTCTCTTTACATCATTGAGCCTGTGGTTTTATAAAATGTTACCGGACTTCTAACTAACTTTTGCTGAAGAATAAATCTGAGTTTTAACACCTGTTGGATTTGGTTAGTCGTGCACCTGTAACAGCCAGTTATACTGGTTTTGGCTGGAATAGAGTTAATTTTCTTCATAGTAGCTTGTATGGTGCTATGTTTTGGATTTGTGACCAAAACAGTGTTGATAACACAATGGTGTTTTAGTTATTGTTGAACAGTGCTTACACAGCATCAAGGCCTTTTCTGTTTCTCACGCTGCCCCACTGGCAAGTAGGCTGGGGGTGCACAAGAATTTGGGAGAGGACACAGCTGGGACAGCTGACCCCAACTGACCAAAGGGATATTCCATACCATATGACGTCATGCTCAGCAATAAAAGCTGGGGGAAGAAGGAGGAAGGGAGGGACATATGGAGTTATGTTGTTTGTCTTCCCAAGTAACCATTATGCATGATGGAGCCCTGCTTTCCTGGACATGGTTGAACATCTGCCTGCTGATGGGAAGTAGCGAATGAATTCCTTGTTTTGCTTTACTTGCACACACAGCTTTTGCTTTACTTATTAAACTGTCTTTATCTCAACCCACAAGTTTTCTCGCTTTTGCCCTTCCAATTCTCTCCCCCATCCTGCTGGGAGAAAGTGAGCAAGCAGCTGTGTGGGGCTTATCTGCTGACCAGGGTTAACCTACAACACCAGTCCATGGTCTCTTCCAGGATTCCTGGGCGGTTGGAGTTCCCCATTCAAGCCCATTGCATGATCAACACTACCCACTTACTCCACATAGCCTTGGTTGCATGTGTAGTGGGGACCCTTCCTTTGAACATCCACTGCAGTACAGGCAATTGCGGTGCTAAGAGGAACTGTGCTTCTGTACCAACTATTTGTGAAGCTTCTCGAGTCCCTTCATATGCTGCTAGTATCTCCTTTTCAGTCGGGGTGTAGTGGGCCTTGGATCCTCTATACCCCCGGCTCCAAAACCCTAGAGGTCAACTTTGAGTCTCTCTGGGTGCTTTCTGCCAGAGGCTCCAGTTGAGGCCATGCTCCCCAGCTGTGTAGACCAGCTTTCTAAAATCTTGTCCTGTCCAGACCGGCCCAAGGGCTACTGTGCAAACTGTCTCCTGTTTGATCTGTTCAAAGGCTTATCGCTACTCAGGGCTGCAGATGAAACAGTTATTTCAGGTCACTCAATAGAGAGAGCACACAAGCTCCCTGTAACCCAGAATATGCAGTATCCAGAAACCCACAACACCTAGAAGACCTTGTTTTTCTTTTTTTTAGCTGGTGGGAACATGGCTGTTATCTTATTGATCACATCCATTGGAATATGATGATGCCCGTCTTGCAATTTTATTCCCCAAAACTGGATCTCTTCTGCAGTCATAGAATCATAGAATTGTAGAACAGCCCAGGTTGGAAGGGACCTCGAAAGATCATCTGGTCCAACCTTTCGTGGGAAAGGGAGCCTAGATGAGATTATCTAGCACCCTGTCCAATCGTATCTTGAAAAACTCCGGTGATGGAGACTCTACCACATCCCTGGGGAGGTTTTTTTTCAGTGAATGATTGTTCTTACAGTAAAAAATTTTCTTATGTCAAGATGAAACCTCTCCCGGTGCAACTTGTACTAATTGCCCCTTGGCTGCTCCTTGTGAAGAAGAGCCTCCGTTCTCTTTGTAGCTGCCTTTTAAGGCCTTTGACCTTGCTCTGTTTTATGGCAAAACCATCTTTCAGAAGGATTTGGATTTTTCTTTTCCTTTTCACAATCACTTCCTTTGCTGTGTTGCCCTGTATGATGATCTCATCAATATACTGTAGGTGTTCAGGGGCTTCACTGTGTTCCAGTGCAGTCTGTATCAGTCCATGGGCTGTGCTTCTACCCCTGGAGCAGTTGGTTCCAGGTGTATTGGACACCCCTCCACATCAAAACTGTGACCTGTACTCTGCTGCCAAAGGAATTGAGAAAAACGCATTAGCAATATCATTTGAAGCATAGTACTTGGCTGCTTTTGACTCCCATTCATACTGGAGTTCTAGCATGCCCGGTACGGCAGCACTCGGCAATGGCAATCTACTGTTAGCCTCCACCCTCCGTCAGACTTTCATGCTGGCCATATGGGACTATTAAAGGGTGATCAGGTCTCACTGATTACTCCCTGGCTCTCCAGCCGACAAATCAGCTTGTGGATGGGAACCAGGGAGTCTTGGTTGGTGTAATATTGCCACTGGTGCACTGTCATAGTAGCAATCAGCATCTGCTCTTCTTCGACCCTCAGCAACCCCACAACAGAAGGATCCTCCAAGAGGCTAGGCAAGGTAGACAGCTTTTTAATTTTCTCCGTACTCAAGGCAGCTATACCAAAAGCCCACTGGTACCCTTTTGGGTCCTTGAAGTACCCTCTCCTGAGGTAGTGTATGCCAAGGATACATGGAGCCTCTGGGCCAGTCACAAAAGGATGCTTCTGCCACTCGTTCCCTGTTAGGCTCACCTCAGCCTCCAAGATAGACAACTGTTGGGATCCCCCTGTCACTCCAGAAATCCAGATGGGTTCTTCCCTCTTGTACCCTGATGGCATTAGGGTACACTGTGCACCCGTGTCCGCTAGAGCCTTGTACTCCCTTTGTTTTGATGTGCCAGGCCATCAAATCCACAGTCTGGTAAACCTGTTTGTCCCTTTCCTCTGCCTGGCTGGAGGCAGGGCCCCTCTATTCCTGGTCAGAGCATTCATTACGTGACTCCTGTAATTGCAGAAGTCCCTTCATTAGGATTAGAAGGAGGATCAGCCCTTCTTCTACTGTATCTGCAGAATTGCTCGACAGCAACAGGAGCAGTAATCTTCCTGGATGGACCCTTTTTGGCTGCTATTTTTCCTCACAGTTCACGTACCTGAGCTTATACTTTCGAGGTAGGTGCACCATCCTGCTTCCTCATGTCCTCCCTGTGTCGCACAGATAGAACCACAGAGTGGCACACCGTGATATCCTTGAGCAGATAAATGCTGACTCCATGTGGCACTCTTGATAGCTGAGACGCTGGCCTGTAGGGGCAAGGAGGAAGAGATGTTCTCTTTAAATTGCTGGACCTGTTGGGACAGTTTCTCCACAGCTGAGACACAGGCTTGTAGGGTTGGGGAGGAAGAGAGATTCTCTTCGAATCACGAGAGCTGGCAGGCCAGTCTATCCACAGTTGGTGCCTTGATGTCTGTCCAGTCCATTATCTGCAGGGAGCTGGTGTATGATGTCGGTGCGCTCTGTACAAACTTCTGCCATATGGACTGTGTGCACTAGACTTCATCTGGGTCTTTGGAGGCCTGGTTATTGTCCAGGTTGCTGTAGACCACCTCCACCACTGCTAATTCCCTCAGATACTGGATACCTTCCTCAGTGGTGGCCCACCTGACTCAGTAGTTTACCAGATCTTCCTTGAGGGGATACCTTAAAATCATAGAATTATTTAGGTTGGAAAAGACCCTTAAGATCATCCAGTCCAACCGTTAACCTAACACTGCCAAGTCCACCACTAAACCATGTCCCTAAGTGCCACGTCTACACATCTTTTAAATACCTCCAGGGATGGTGACTCAACCACTTCCCTGGGCAGCCTGTTGCAATGCTTGACAAACCTTTTGGTGAAGAAATTTTTCCTAATATCCAATCTAAACCTCCCCTGGCGCAACTTGAGGACGTTTCCTCTTATCCTATCACTTGTTACTTGGAAAAAGAGACCGACACCCACATTGTTACAACCTCCTTTCAGGTAGTTGTAGAGAGGGATAAGGTCTCCCCTGAGCCTCCTTTTCTCCAGGCTAAACAACCCCAGATCCCTCAGCCGCCCCTCATAAGACTTGTTCTCTAGACCCTTCACCAGTTTCGTTGCTCTTCTTTGGACATGATCCAGAACCTCAAAATCTTTCTTGTAGTGAGGGGCTGCATTGGGTTTGCGTGGCAAGGTTTTGGTAGCAGAGGGGCTGCAGGGGTAGCGATGCCAGAAGCTTCCCCTGTGTCCGATAGAGCCAATGCCAGCTGGCTCCAAGACGGACCCGCCACTGGCCAAGGCTGAGCCAATCAGCAACAGTGGTAGTGCCTCTGTGATAACATATTTAAGAAAGGGGAAAAAACTGCTGTGCAACAGCAGTTGGAAGAGAGAAGTGAGAATATGTAAGAGAAACAACTCTGCAGACACCAAGGTCAGTGAAGAAGGAGGGGGAGGAGATGCTCCAGGTGCCAGAGCAGAGATTCCCCTGCAGCCCATGGTGAAGACCGTGGTGAGGCAGGCTGTCCCCCTGCAGCCCATGGAGGTCCACAGTGGAGCAGATATCCACCTGCAGCCCGTGGAGGACCCCACGCTGGAGCAGGTGGATGTGCCTGAAGGAGGCTGTGATGCCATGGAGATCCCGCACTGGAGCAGGTTCCTGGCAGGACCTGTGACCCCGTGGATAGGACCCACACTGGAGCAGTCCATTCCTGAAGGACTGCACCCTGTGGAAAGGACCCATGCTGGAGCAGTTCGTGGAGAATTGCAGCCTGCGGAAGGACCCACATTGGAGAAATTCGTGGAGGACTGTCTCCCGTGGGAGGGACCCCACGCTGGAGCAGGGGGAGAGTTTGAGGAGGAAGGAGTGGAAGAGACAACATGTGATGAACTGACCGCAATCCCCGTTCCCCCTTCCACTTGCGCCACTCGGGGAAGAGGTAGAGAAAATCAGGAGTGAAGTTGAGCCTGGGAAGAAGGGAGGGGTGAGGGGAAGGTGTTTTAAGATTTGTTTTCATTTCCCATTACCCTACTCTGATTGGATTCATAATAAATTAAATTAATTTCCCCAAGTTGAGTCCTTTTTGCCCGTGATGGTTATTGCTGAGTGATCTCCCTGTCCTTATCTTGAACCCATGAGCATTTTCATTGTATTTTTTCTCCCCCTTTCCAGTTGAGGAGGGGGAGTGATAGAGCAGCTTGGTGGGCACCTGGCATCCAGCCAAGGTCAACCCATCACAGGGGCCCAAAGCTGAACACAGTATTTGAGGTGCAGTCTCACCAGTCCAAGTACAAAGGGATCATCACCTCCCTAGTCCTGCTGGCCACACTATTTCTGATACAAGCCAGGATGCTATTGGCCACCTTAGCCACCTGAGCACACTGCTGGCTCATATTCAGCCAGCTGTCGACCAACACCCCTCACATCCTTTTCCACTGGGCAGCTTTCCAGCCACTCTTCCCCAGGCCTATAGCGTTGCATGGGGTTGTTGTGACCCAAGTACAGGACCTGGCACTCAGCCTCATTGAATCTCATACAGTTGGCCTCGGCCCATGGATCCAGCCTGTCCAGATCCCTCTGTAGAGCCTTCCTACCCTCAAGCAGATCGACACTCCCGCCCAACTTGGTGTTGTCTGCAACTTGCTGAGGGTGCACTCGATCCCCTCATCCAGATCACTGATAAAGATATTAAACAAAACTGGCCCCCCCAAAACCTTGCCTTCATGCTTGACAGGAGCCATCTCCAGAGGCTGTGGATCGTCGCCCCTCTTCCGATCCCTTTGTCCATTCCCCAGTCCCTAGTTAGGGATCCCAGTTGCTGGGCTTCCTTACCCTCTAATTCCTGACTGTTGGTCCCAGTATCCCAGCATTGGAGCAACCAGGAGATAGTTTGCTCGCCTGGATGATGGCTGTAATCTTTCCGCATATCTTGCAGCTCACTCAGGGATAGAGACTGGGTGGTTCCTGACTTGTTTATGCTTTCAGTCCCTTCCCTCTCCTGTTCTTGTGGCTGCTCTGCTGCAGAATAGGCTGCCTCTTCTGATTCTTCCTCCTGCTCCCTCTTAGGAGGAGCTTCTTCCTCTCTGACTAACCAAGCTGACGACTTCTTCCATTGTTTCTTCTTGACTATAGGAGTGACTGTTATAGTCGAGGGTTGGGTCTCTGGCTTAGCCACAGTGTCCGTTTATATGTCCTCAGATCCAGACACCCTCTTGCTCCCTTGAGGGTGCTGAACAGAGGCTTGGTAGGTGTAGGCCAGGCCCCAGCACAGTGCAAGACGTTGTGTCTCTTTGGCATAGGCAAAGCATCCTTTCTTCAAGTGGTCTGCCACTTCAACATCTGTTTGTGTGTGAAGTCCCAGACCATTGGAGGTGAAAACTGCTCTAGGTACCTGCCCAAAATCTCCCACGCACCTTGCCACCCATGACTCAACTGCCACAGGGCACATCCTTGTGTGGCATTCCCAACCAGTTGGTTAACCTTAGGAAAAGCCAGAATCAGATTCATGGCACACACCAATACGAGCATTCTGGTTGCCCAAGGATGTTCAAGAAACTGAACAGCCATTGCAACAAGGCAGAAAACATCTACCCTGTAGGAGAATGGTGAGGTGCCATTCTTTGTTTCCCCGACAAAGTGGCTCACAGAGAAGAGGAGAAAGGTGCAATTGTTAATCTCTCCACAAGATGGTTCCCGGAGTACTGAGATGGAAGAAATGCAAGACCAAATACCAGATTAGGCTCAAGGCCAGTGCTTTTATCATAGCTCTCCCAGGCAAAGCAAAACAAAGTGACAAACAGCACAGCAGACAGCAAAAGCTGAAAGCAGCCATTAAAAAGCCGTGAAATCTGATGTACAGCAAGAGACAGAGCATGCCACAGAGCAGGTAAGGAAACATAAACCAGTGCTGAGAACAAATAAGTCAACATCATGACCAGCAACAGCAAGTAACAACTTGCCAAGCAACAGCTAAACAGGTATCTGTATTGGGTCTGGCTGAGATGGAGTTAATTCTCCCCATAGCAGACCTCATAATGCTGTGCTCTGCATCAGTAGCTAGAAAGGTGTTGATAACACACCAGTGTTTTGGCTACTGCTGAGCAGTGCTGGCACAGCATCAAGGCTGTCTCTCCAACATTTTTGCCCCCCCCCCACACGGCAGGCTGGGGCTGGGCAAGATCTTGGGAGGGGACATAACCAGGACAGCTGACCTAAACTAACCAAACAGATATTCCATACCATATGACGTCAGCTCAGCTATAAAAGCTAAGTAAAGGGAGATGGAAGGGGGGCATTTTTGTCTTCCGGAGCAACCACTACATGTACTGAAGCCCTGCTTCCCAGGAAGTGGCCAGACATCGCCTGCTGATGGGAAGCAGAGAATAACATAATTTGTTTTTCTTTGCTGTCGTGCGTGACATTTGCTTTCACTTTATTAAACTGTCTTTATCTTGACCCACGAGCCTTTTGTTATATTTTCTCCCCCCTGTCCAGCTGAGGAGGGGGAGTGATAGACCGGCCTTGGCGGGCACCTGACACCCAGCCAGGGTCAACCTACCACAGTCCTTTTTAGAGCCCAACATGGGGCACGACAATGGCAGTTTTGCATTAAGCATGCCATAGCTAGTTATTAAGTGGCAAGCTCCTGTGCAGGTCACGGAGCTTGTTGGCTGCTTGCTTATCTCTACCTTGCTGAGTTTGGGAACATGGTAATGCAAATAATGGCTGTGTGCTTTGTCCTGGCACTGATGGCTTTGCTGTGTTGTGGGAGCTATCTTGTGGAGGAGGTGAGGGAATACATCTCCCTCTCCCTATCGGGCATTGATGTGAATGGTTTTATCATGCAGGCTCCTGAGATCCTTGTTCACCCTTATGTGAGCTGTTCAATACTAATAATTAATACTGGTGGTATATTATGGGTATTGTGGAATCTGATCTCGTCCTGGTATAAGAGAAGACAAGTTTCGGGTGAGGCAATACTGAAATGTGCCCTCAAGCGACCGGTCCCTGGGTGGCAGGGTATATGGAAGGATTTGGGCAGATTCCTAGGACGGTTATCACCTCCCATAACCTGGGACTTTACACCCGAACAGGCAAGTAACCCTGGCAAACTGACGCGCCACCTGATAGAAGGGTGCCTTGCCTATCCCAATGAAAACCAGCAGCTTCTCGCACTGTACTGGGGCCTGGCCTATGCCTACCGAGCCATAGTTCAACACTCCCAGAGGACCACGGTTGAGGCAGGGACCCAGACTGCATCTGAGGACATCATGCTCGAGGCAGGGACCCAAACAACAACAACAACTACAGTAATTGTCCCAATAGTGAAAAAGAAACAGTGGACAAGGAGATCAACAGGTCCATATCATCGATTAGTAAGGGAAGAAGAAGAAGAGGAAAGGTTTGATCTAGAAGCCGGTCCTTCGATAAAGAAATTGGAGGAAGGAGTGAGAGAACTTAGACAGGAAGCGGAAACTGCCTGGTCCCTGACCTCCTCAGAACTTTGAGACATGCGGAAAGACTACAGCCGCCAGCCAGGTGAGCGGATTGCTGCCTGGCCGCTCCGATGCTGGGACAACGGGGCCAACAGTCAGCAACTGGAAGGCAAGGAAGCCCAACAGCTGGGATCCCTCGCTAGAAACCGGGGAATTGAGAGAGGAATTGGAAAAGAGGCAGCAATTTGCAGTCTCTGGAGCCGGCTCTTCTCAAGTGTGAGGGCAAGATATCCAGTCAAGGAAGATCTTGTGAACTCCTCAGAAAAGTGGACTACCGCAGATGAAGGCATCCAGTACCTGAGAGAGTTAGCAGTGGTGGAAGTCATCTACAGTGATCTAGATGATGAGGAAGTCTCCAAAGATCCAGAGGATGTCCTGTGCACACGGGCCATGTGGAGAAAGGTGATTCAAGGTGCCCCAGCGTCATATTCTAACAGCTTGGCAGCAATGTATTGCCCAGATATGGAAACACCAACTGTGGAGAAAGTGTCGTCTTGGCTCCAAAACTTTGAAGAAAATCTCTGTGTCTCCTCATCCCTACAGGACAGTGCCTTGGCTGTTAGGGACGCTCCAAGAAATCAGTCCTCTCCTGCCCCGGTCAGAGGGAAAGGGAGCCCAAGGCGTATGCCACGTGGTACACTCTGGTTCTTCCTGCATGACCAAGGGGAGGACATGAGGAAGTGGGATGGTGAACCCACCTTTAAGCTGGATGCCCACGTACGTGAACTGAGAGGGAAGACAGCTGTTAAGAAGGGGACACCCAAGAAGAAGGCTGTCAGCATAGTTGCTGTAGAGGCCCAAGAAAGCAATCAGCGATCCTCCAGGCATAGAAGAACTGAAACCACCTCCCTTGATTCTGGTGAGGGGACTTCTGGTCTGGCACCGCAAGGGTCAGACAGTGAATACTCTGATGAGGAACAGCAATAGAGGGTCCCTGCCTTCGGCCAGGAGGAGGAAAGGGATGACCGGATATACTGGACTGTGTGGATTCGATGGCCTGGCACATCAGACCCACAGAAGTATAAGGCTTTGGTAGACACTGGTGCACAGTGTACGCTGGTGCCATCAGGGTACAGGGGCACAGAACCCTTCTGGATCTCTGGAGTGACAGGGGGATGCCAAGAATTGACTATATTGGAGGCTGAGGTGAGCTTGACGGGACAAGTGGGAAAAGCAACCCATTGCGAATGGCCCAGAGGCCCCTTGTATCATTGTGTCGTGGTTTCAGCCCAGCCGGTAACAAAGGACCACGCAGCCGTTCGCTCACTCCTCCCACCCCCCTCCGGTGGGATAGGGAGGAGACGGAGGAGAGAAAAGAAAAAAAAAAAAACCTGGAACCTCGAGGGTTGAGACAAGGGCAGTTTACTGGGACAACACAAAAAAAAAGGTTACAACAACAACAACGGCACTAATGAAAGAATATACAAAAAGAGTGATGCACAGTGCAACTGCTCACCACCCGGAACCCGACGCTCCGCCACTGAAAGTCCAGAGACCTCCCCCCGGCCCGCTCCCCATTTATATACTGAGCATGATGTCACATGGTATGGAATAGCTCCTTGGCTAGTTCAGGTCGGCTGCCCCAGCTATGCCCCCCCCCCCCCACCTCCCAGGTTCCTGTAAAAATTAACTCTATCCCAGCTGAACCCAGGACATTATCCACCCCTTATTCTATACCATCTACATCATGCCCAGATCCTACATTTTCCAATCAACTATTACCACTTTCCTTGTCATATATATATATATATATATGTATATGGACATCCCCCCCCACACACACACACACAAATAGTATTCCCTTAGTCGATTGGCTATCCCTCCAATGTGTCCATCAATTTTATTTAGTCCATGACTTTGGGGGTCCATCTGTTGTAACAGTTCTTCAGGATAAGAGAGATGGTGTGAGGTGTTGGGTTGTTGTATGCTGCCTCTGGAACTTGCGGCTGGTACATTTGGTGCAACCCACACCCTTGGCCTGCAGGTCGAAGAGGCTGATCTTGAGGAAATTGCTGGGCACCAGTTCAAGTTCTATCACTGTTGTACTTGGCTCAGTTTCAAAGTCCATCCTTCAGTCATTTGGGTAATTCTTACAGTAATACCCTTGATATAGCATATAGACACTATAGATACAATGACATACATTGGCAGGTTATTTAGCAGTTAAATATCATACAGCCTAATTCACTGGCTATTCTCTCCCAAAATCAAATCTCCCTGAGGTACACATCGAACTTCCCCATCCTTCTGCATCACCCACCAGGTGTACCCAGGTCCCTGAGCAAAAACAACCCCTTAGATGGGTTTGTCTCTGCTTGAGGGGGGACTGACCCAGACTGTCTTTCCTAACATACTCCTCATGCGCACTACAGGGACTTTATCCCCTTCTACCGTATGTGGAAGTCTTGGTTGGGCAGGGCCAGCCCGATTGGCGGATCCTCTAGTATTAGCTAACCAGGTGGCTTTTGTTAAATGTGTATCCCAATGTTTGGAAGTTCCACCCCACATTGCTCTCAATGTAGTTTTCAGCAGTCCATTGTATCGTTCGATTTTTCCAGAGGCTGGTGCATGATAAGGGATGTGATATACCCACTCAATGCCATGTTCTTTGGCCCAGGTGTCTATGAGGTTGTTTCGGAAGTGAGTCCCGTTGTCTGACTTGATTCTTTCTGGGGTGCCGTGTCGCCATAAAACTTTCTCTTCAAGGCCCAGGATAGTATTCTGGGCAGTGGCGTGGGACACAGGATATGTTTCCAGCCATCCAGTGGTTGCTTCCACCATTGTAAGCACATGGCACTTGCCTTGGCGGGTTCGTGGGAGTGTGATATAGTCAATCTGCCAGGCCTCCCACTGTTTATATTTCAGCCATCGCCCTCCATGCGACAGGGGTTTTAGCCGCTTGGCTTGCTGAATTGCAGCACATGTTTCACATTCATGGATAACCTGTGCCATAGTGTCCATGGTCAAGTCTACCCCTCGATCACGAGCCCATCTATATGTTGCATCTCTTCCCCGATGGCCCAAGGTATCATGGGCCCACTGAGCCATAAATAGCTCACCCTTATGTTGCCAGTCCAGGTCCACCTGAGACACTTCAATCTTGGCGGCCTGATTCACCTGCTGGTTGTTTTGATGTTCTTCAGTGGCCCGACTCTTGGGTACATGAGCATCTACGTGACGTACTTTTACCACTAGCTTCTCTAGCCGAACAGCAATATCTTGCCACAGTGCGGCCGCCCAGATGGGTTTACCTCTGCGCTGCCAGTTGCTCTTCTTCTATTGCTGTAGCCACCCCCATAGGACATTCGCCACCATCCATGAGTCAGTATAGAGATAGAGCACTGGCCACTTCTCTCTTTCGGCAATGTCTAACGCTAGCTGGATGGCTTTCACCTCTGCAAACTGACTCGATTCACCTTCTCCTTCAGCAGTTTCTGCAACTAGTCGTGTAGGACTCCATACAGCAGCCTTCCACCTCCGATGTTTTCCCACAATGTGGCAGGACCCATCAGTGAACAGGGCATATTGCCTCTCATTTTCTGGCAGTTTATTATACAGCGGGGCCTCTTCAGCCCGTGTCACCTCCTCCTCTGGCGACATTCCAAAATCTTTGCCTTCTGGCCAGTCCGTGATCTCTTCCACAATTCCTGGGTGACTGGGGTTTCCTATGCAAGCCTTTTGTGTGATCAGTGCAGCCCACTTACTCCATGTGGCATCAGTTGCATGATGTGTAGAGGAGACCTTCCCTTTGAACATCCAGCCCAGCACTGGCAGTCGGGGTGCTAAGAGGAGCTGTGTTTCAGTACCAACCACTTCTGAGGCGGCTCAAACTCCTTCATATGCTGCCAATATCTCTTTTTCAGATGGAGTATAGCGAGCCTCGGATCCTCTGTATCCCCGACTCCAAAACCCCAGGGGTCGGCCTCGGGTCTCCCCAGGTGCTTTCTGCCAGAGGCTCCAGGTAGGGCCATTCTCCCCAGCTGCACTATAGAGCACATTTTTAACATCTTGTCCTGCCCGGACTGGCCCAAGAGCTACTGCATGAACAATCTCCCGCTTAATTTGTTCAAAGTCTTGTCGTTGCTCAGGCCCCCATTTAAAATCATTCTTCTTCCGGGTAACTTGGTAGAGAGGGCTTACAATCAGACTGTAATTTGGAATATGCATTCTCCAAAAGCCCACAACACCTAAGAAAGCCTGTGTTTCCTTTTTATTAGTCGGTGGAGCCATAGCTGCTATTTTGTTGATCACATCCATAGGGATGTGACGACGCCCATCTTGCCATTTTACTCCTAAGAACTGGATCTCCTGTGCAGGTCCCTTGACCTTACTTTCTTTTATGGCAAAACCAGCCTTCAAAAGGATTTGGATTATTTTCTTCCCTTTCTCAAAAACTTCTTCTGCCATGTTGCCCCATACAATGATGTCATCAATGTATTGCAGGTGTTCTGGAGCTTCACCTTTTTCCAGTGCAGCCTGGATCAGTCCATGGCAAATAGTGGGGCTGTGTTTCTGCCCCTGGGGCAGTCGATTCCAGGTGTACTGGATGCCCCTCCAAGTGAAAGCAAACTGTGGCCTGCACTCCGCTGCCAAAGGGATTGAGAAAAATGCATTAGCAATGTCAATTGTGGCATACCACTTAGCTGCCTTTGATTCCAGTTCTTATTGAAGCTCTAACATATCTGGCACAGCAGCGCTCAGCGGTGGCGTGACTTCATTCAGCCCACGATAATCTACTGTTAGTCTCCATTACCCATTAGATTTCTGCACGGGCCATATGGGACCATTAAAGGGTGAGTGAGTCTTGCTGATCACTCCTTGGCTCTCCAATTGGCAAATCAGCTTATGGATGGGGATCAGGGAGTCTCGGTTGGTGCGATATTGCCGCCGGTGCACTGTCGTGGTAGCAATTGGCACCTGTTGTTCTTCAACCTTCAGCAACCCCACAACCGAAGGGTCTTGAGAGAGACCAGGCAGGGTAGACAGCTGTTCAATCTCCTCCGTCTCCAAGGCAGCTATACCAAAGGCCCAACGGTACCCTTTTGGGTCCTTGAAATACCCCCTCCTGAGATAATCTATACCAAGGATGCACGGGGCCTCTGGGCCAGTTGCAGTGGGGTGATTATGCCACTCATTCCCGGTTAGACTCATTTCAGCTTCCAATACGGTTAGCTCTTGGGATCCCCCTGTCACACCAGAGATACAGATGGGTTCTGCCCCTTTATAACTTGATGGCATTAGGGTGCATTGTGCACCAGTGTCTACTAGAGCCTTATATTCCTGTGGGTCGGATGTGCCAGGCCATCGAATCCACACTGTCCAGTAGACTCGGTTGTCCCTCTCCTCCACCTGGCTGGAGGCAGGGCCCCTCTAATCCTGGTTAGAATATCCGTTACTCACTTTTCGCACACGTGAATCAGAAGTCCCTTCAAGAGGATCAGAAATGGGATCAGCCCATCTACTGCGTCTGGGGGACTGCTCACGGGAAACTGGAGCAGCAGCTTTCCAAGAAGAATCCTCTTTTCTGGTTGCTTTTTCTCGCAACTCCTGTACCCGTGCATCCAGGACTGAGGTAGGTTTTCCATCCCACTTCCTCATGTCCTCTCCATGGTCACGCAGGTAAAACCACAGGTTAGCCCGTCGTGTGTACTTTCTCTCTCCTCTCTCTTGGGCAGAGGAGTGCTTACTCCCAATAGCTGCGATGCGGGCCTGTACAGGTGGGGAGGAGGACGTATCCACTTTGAATTGCTGGAACTCCCGGGACAATTCCTCTACAGCCGAGACACAGGCCCGTAGGGAGGAAGAGAGACTTCCTTCGTATTGCCGGAGTTGGACAGCCAATTCATCCACCATTTGTCCATTGCCTTCTTTCCAGGACATTACTGCCAATGAGTTGGCATAGGTCGGTGGTGCACTTCGTAGACACTTCCGCCACATGGGTTGTGTGCATTGGACTTCATCTGGATCTGTGGGTGACTGCGCATTTTCTGGATCATTATAAATCACCTCCAGCACGGCTAATTCCCTCAGGTACTGGATACCTCTCTCCATGGTGGTCCACTTGCCTTGGTGACATGTAACTTCATCCTTGAAGGGGTATCTTTCCTTTACACCTAACAGAAGTCACCTCCAGAGGCTGAGGACTTGTGTTTTTCTCCCAATGGCCTTGTCAATGCCCCCTTCCCTAGACAGAGATCCCAACTGCTTGGCTTCCTTAGCCTCTAATTCCAAACTACTGGCCCCATTATCCCAGCATTGGAGCAGCCAGGTAACAGTGTGCTCACATGGGTGGCAGCTAAATTCTTTTCGCATGTGGCACAACTCACTCAGGGATAGAGATCGGGTGATTATTTCAGGTTCTGCCTCTTCCTCCTGTTCTCGCGATGACCCTGGTTCATCTTCATCTCTCACTAAGCGAACTGATTTCTTTGTGTGTTTCTTTTTCTGTACAGGGGCGACTGATACTGGCACAGGTTGGTTCTCTGGTTTAGCTGCAGTACCTGTCACCGGGGTTGGGGTAGCCACGGTGCCTGTTGTCGGGGTTTGGGTAGCCACGGTGCCTGTTGTCGGGGTAGGGGTAGCCACGGTGCCTGTTGCCCTGTTTTCCATCTTTTCCCCCTTTTCCCCCTGAGGATGCTGCCTAATATCAAGTAGTGTTTGGTAGATACTGGCCAGGGCCCAGCACAGTGCAGTGACTTGTACGTCTTTGGAATAGCCGCAGCATTTTCCTTTCAAATATTCTACCACTTCATGAGGGTTCTGTAGTTGTTCGGGAGTGAACTTCCAAGCCACTGGAGGTGAGAAGTTCTCTAGATACCTGCCCATATCCTCCCACACGCCGTGCCACCCATGAATATCCAGCTTTGGGGCAGATCTCTGGGTGGTACTCTTAAATAGCCTTTTTGTAGCCCTAAACAAGACCTGAAACATATTCAGGAGGCATAGCACTAACAGCACACTGGCTTGCGCATCCCAAGGATATTCAAAATTCTCAAAGGCTGTTGTAATTAGTCGGAAGGAGAGAAGGGAGGCGAACGGACGGGGGGAAGCATCCCCCCCAACTTCCCCATGGACTGAGTGTAATTACCAATAAAATCCGATAGAAGGTGCCCGAAGTATGGAAATGATATCACTGCCTCATACAGATACCAGCTTAACCTCATGACCAGTGATGTAATCATTTCACAAGTCGACATTGCCCAGTACAGCAAAATGATAATCCCAATCACTCTCCCAGAGGTGCGAAACGTAACTACAGGCAATACATAGAGCACATAAGAACTTACAAAACGCCACCATGTAAACAAATGAATCAACATTGTGACTAACATCTATTTATCTAATATAAGAAATGCGTATAACTAATTTGTTTCAACACGCTCTGGCCAGATCTGTCGTTATCTCAACCCTTCCTGCCCCACGTTGGGCGCCAAAAAAGACTGTCGTGGTTTCAGCCCAGCCGGTAACAAAGGACCACGCAGCCGCTCGCTCACTCCTCCCGCCCCCCTCCGGTGGGATAGGGAGGAGACGGAGGAGAGAAAAGAAAAAAACTGGAACCTCGAGGGTTGAGACAAGGGCAGTTTACTGGGACAACACAAAAAAAAAAGGTTACAACAACAACAACGGTACTAATGAAAGAATATACAAAAAAAAAAAAGTGATGCACAGTGCAAGTGCTCACCACCCGGAACCCGACGCTCCGCCACCAAAAGTCCAGAGAGACCTCCCCCCGGCCCACTCCCCATTTATATACTGAGCATGATGTCACATGGTATGGAATAGCTCCTTGGCTAGTTCAGGTCGGCTGCCCCGGCTATGCCCCCCCCCCCACCTCCCAGGTTCCTGTAAAAATTAACTCTATTCCAGCTGAACCCAGGACACCTTGGCATAGACTACCTCAAGAGAGGTTACTTCAAGGACCCAAAGGGGTACCGATGGGCTTTTGGTATAGCCGCTGTAAACACAGAGAATATCAAACAGCTATCTACCCTGCCTGGCCTCTCAGAAAATCCCTTCATTGTGGGATTGCTGCGAGTTGAAGAACAGCAGGTGCCAATCGCTACCAGGATGGTGCACCGGCGGCAATATCGCACAAACCGAGACTCCCTGGCTCCCATCCATGAGCTGATTCATCAACTAGAGAGCCAAGGAGTCATCAGCAAGACTCACTCACCTTTTAATAGTCCCATATGGCCAGTGAAAAAGTCTGATGGAGGGTGGAGGTTAACAGTAGATTATTGCGGCCTGAACGAAGTGACACCGCTACTGAGTGCTGCTGTACCAGACATGTTAGAGCTCCAATATGAACTGGCATCAATGGCAGCCACGTGGTATGCTACAATTGATATTGCCAATGCGTTTTTCTCCATTCCTTTGGCAGCAGAGTGCAGGCCACAGTTTGCTTTCACGTGGAGAGGTGTCCAATACACCTGGAATCGACTGCCCCAGGGGTGGAAGCACAGACCTACCATTTGTCACGGACTAATCCAAACTGCTCTGGAACAAGGCAATGCCCCTGAACATTTACAATACATCAATGACATCATCGTGTGGGGCAACGAGGCAGAAGAAGTGTTTGAGAAGGGAAAAAGAATAATTCAGATTCTTCTGAAAGCTGGTTTCGCCATAAAGAAAAGCAAGGTCAAGGGACCTGCACAGGAGATTCAGTTCTTGGGAATAAAATGGCAGGATGGACGCCGTCATGTCCCTATGGATGTGGTTAACAAAATAGCAACTATGTCTCCACCAGCTAACAAGAAAGAAACACAAGCTTTCCTAGGCCTTGTGGGGTTCTGGAGAATGCATATTCCAGGTTATAGTCAGCTTGTGAGCCCTCTCTATCGAGTAACCCGAAAAAAGAACTATTTTGAATGGGGCCCTGAGCAACAGCAAGCCTTTGAGCATATCAGACAGGAAATAGCTCGTGCAGTACCTCTTGGGCCTGTCCGGACAGGACCAGATGTGCAAAATGTGCTCTACACTGCAGCTGGGGAGCATGGTCTCACCTGGAGCCTCTGGCAGAAAACACCAGGAGAAACCCGAGGTCGACCATTAGGGTTTTGGAGCCGGGGGTACCGAGGATCAGAAGCCCACTACACCCTGACTGAAAAAGAGATACTAGTGACGTGCGGAAAACAGACTCCACAATCAGTGAGACTGTAAAGTAGGTATGTTCATTCAGCGCTGGGCAGCACAGGGGGGTAGTCCCACCGAAGTCGTGCGCGCCCGACTCGGCAGTTTGTCTCAAGTTTATACAGTCAAGTGTTACATATTCACAATACGCCTATACACATGCATGACCTATCCCCGCTTCATATTAAAATTAGCTCCGAGAGGTCATTTCCATAGTCTCCTCTCAACTGCGCTTGCGCAGTGCCTCTTTATGGTGGTCGTCTGGTGGTCGCAGAGATGAAGATAGATGACTCCTCTTCGTCACCGCTAGTAACCTTTTTTCTTGCGCAGGTTCAGTGATTTCTTGGTATTCGCCGAAGCCGCAAGACTAGTCTTAGCTGGCTCTTGGGGCCTGCTCCTGCTTCTTATCAGGAGCTGTCTTTACCTCATTGGCTGGTCCTTGGGACTAGCTCTTCTTATCAAAGACTGTCTTTGCCTCAGCTAATTTCAACAATGTAAGCGCTAAACATCATCCTTCATCCCCCCTTATTATGTCTACTGAGATTCTTTTGACTCCCCTTGTCTCAGTCCCCCCTTTTCTAGAAAATAGTAAATTCTTTTACTATATCTAATCCTAGTACTTCTAATACATTGTTTCCCTATCTAGCATCCTCTCAAAGTATTTGTTGGACTCGAGTTTTCGTCGTAACTGATTCTTCTTCCATTCACTGTAAGAGTCTCCTGTACTCTTACAGCACAAGAAGCCACACCGAACCACTATGCAAAGGACCACAGACAAGAGAATAATGATTATTATAGTGACAAACAATTGCTTCAACCATGCCAAATTTGGCAACCAGGAGGTTAATTTTTCCCATATCTCAGTGAATTCCCATGAAGTGTCATCTTGTGACATTAAATGTAAAAGCTGGGTTTGTTTCCAAATTTGAGAGAGATCTGTTTCTATTCATCTTTTTTGGTTAACATAGGTACAGCAGCGTTCATTAATTACAGTACACAGGCCCCCTTGTTGAGCGAAGAGCATATCTAGACCTAGTCGATTCTGGAGCACCATTTTTCCTAGGGAAGTGGTTTCTTCCTGGAGGGTCTTTATAGCATCGATTGTGGCATTATTAATAATTTCCATAGTGGCAGAAAGATTTAGCAGAGCTTTCTCTAACTCACTAACTCCCAATGATGGAATGAGCCATCGTACAAAACTATGAAATCTAGTTGGTCTTTCCACTAGGGGATTGCTGGTGCGTTTTTGCCTTATTACTGGTTTCATATAAGTCCGTAAAAATTTTTTTGAATCATGGTCAGTCAAATTTTTAACCACAATGGTATTAGGGACTATGGTTCCTACGGCACATTGGCCAGTCCAGCCTAGAGGCAGCACTTTATATCCTGTCTGTCCACAAATCCAATACCATCCTAGTCCTACTGGAGTGGGCCATCCCCTGGGTCTAGTAGAATTATGCCCCCGGGTTCTTGCAACCCGGGTTTGATTGAAGTTCCACATGTTTGCGCTACCATATTTAATATATTCAGTACAATTGGGGTAACTCCCAACAAACACCTTGACTGATCCACATCTAGGGTCCGTGCTATTACCTCCAGAATTCTTAGTTGTATTTTTCAGATGGCACCTTTGAACACACAGAACCCTTTGGGTTTCATTCCACAATTCGCTCAGATCTGTTTGCCATTGAAGGTTCTCAGAGGGTATTTCAGTGTACATTGTGAGGGACATGTTATTAAAAGCTGCTGCTATCACCGAGGTGTTAGAAAAAACTGTAGCAATTACGGGGTAGCCCTGTCCGAGACCCTTAGGAAAACGTGAACATATCCAGCAATCAGTTTGATTCACTATTTTTGCAATACTCTTGTGGAGTTGAACAAACACATTCCCATCCCATGCTACACTCCTTGTCCCCATAGTTGCCCATATTACCATGTAAAAACTAAGTGTCCATCGGATTTTGTGGTGACTTTCCATAGAGTTTTGGGTGTCTTTTCACTCTGGTGTGATGAATCCAAGCGTTCCGTTCCTTGATCCTAATCGCGGTGAAGGAGGTAAGTAATACTTGAAATGATCCTTCCCACTGCGGCTCCAGAGTTTTTTCTGTAAGAGACTTTATATACACATAATCTCCTGGTTGTATATTATGTACAGGCCCATCCAAACCTCTCCCTCGAGTCCCTACCACATGCTTCCTGATTTTATTAAGTTGCTTACCTAATGCTACCATGTAAGAAGTCATAATTTCATCCCCTGCTTGTACAGACACCCCTCTCTGTATCCCATAGGGTTGTCCATACAGGATTTCAAAGGGGCTCAGTCCTTCTTTCGCCCTTGGTCTTGTTCATATACGCAGAAGGGCTAAAGGGAGAGACTGAGGCCATGTCAAATTTGCTTCTTGTCCTAATTTCACAATTTGCTGTTTGATTAAGTGGTTCATTTTTTCCACTTGACCACTCGACTGGGGGTGATATGGAGTATGAAGCTGCCAATCTATGCCCAAATGGCGGCTAATTTGTTGTACTATTTTTGAGACAAAATGTGGTCCTCTGTCAGAGGATATGGTTCTGGAACCCCAAACCGTGGTATTATCTCTTGCACCAATATTTTAGTTAGCTCCCGAGCTTTAGCCGTTCTTGTTGGGAATGCTTCTGGCCAACCTGAAAAGGTATCAGTTAATACCAATAAATATCGATACCCCCCTTTTCTTGGAAGTTCTGTAAAATCAATTTGCCATTGTTGTCCAGGCCCATTGCCTTTTCCAATCTGGCCCATTTCCGCCTTGGGGGTATTCTTAGGATTAGTCTGGAGGCAAAGATCACACTGTTGAGTCACCTGTCTCACCGTGGTGTATAAATTTCTAGCCACAATTTCTCTTATCAAATGTTTATACAGAGCCTCTGTTCCCCAATGCCTTTTCCTATGTTCCTCCCATATCAAATGCCATAATAAGCAAGAGGGAACAATTAGCTTTCCTTGTGGGGTATGAGCCCACCCCTCTTCATTATATGACCCTTCTAAATCTGTAATGAGCTTCTGATCGTCCCTGGTATATTCTGGCTTACCTTCTAGGGAGATCTGCCTATCAGGAATTAAGGCCCCTTCTGTTTTTACCTTTGTTTTGGCCACTTGTCTTGCCTCTCTGTCCGCCAGCTCATTCCCTCTTTCCAAATCTGAGCTCACTTTCTGGTGTGCCTTAAAATGCATAATTGCTACTTTCTTAGGGAGCTGGACAGCTTCCAGTAACTTCAGAATTTCTTCTGCGTGTTTGATATTTTTCCCTTGAGAACTCAATAGTCCTCTCTCCTTCCAAATTGCTCCATGTGCATGTACAACTCCAAAGGCATATTTTGAGTCTCTATAAATGTTCACAACTTTGCCCTGGGCCAATTCCAGGGTGCGGGTTAGAGCAATTATTTCTGCCTTCTGTGCGGAGGTGTTCATGGGCAAAGCCCCTGATTCTATTACCTCTTGGCTGGTGGTGACGGCGTATCCCGCATGTCGATTACCATTTAGGACGTAACTGCTTCCGTCTGTGAACCAAGTTTCCCCGTTTTCCATGGGGCTGTCTTTCAGGTCTGGGCGACTGGCGTATGTTGCTTCGATGGTTTCCAAACAGTCATGATGTACCGGTTCTCCTGTGTTCCCGCTGAGAAAAGAAGCTGGGTTGACAATGTTAGTGACTACAATCTCCACATCATCCTGCTCTACCAATATAGCTTGATATCTCAGGAATCTTTGCGGAGAAAGCCAATGTCCACCTTTCGCTTCCAGTACTGCTGATACTGTGTGAGACACCAAAACATTCATTTTCTGGCCCAGAGTAAACTTTCGGGCTTCCGCTATATTCAATATCACAGCCGCAACTGCCCGCAGGCATCCAGGCCAACCTTTTGCAGTCGTGTCTAACTGCTTAGAAAGGTAGGCAACTGCCCGTCGATATGGACCCAGGTTTTGTGCTAATATTCCCAGGGCAATGCCCTGCTTCTCGTGGCAGTAAAGAAGAAACGGCTTACTCACATCTGGGAGTCCTAAGGCTGGGGCTGACATCAAAGCCTTTTTCAGTAGCTCAAAGGCTCGTTCGGTCTCCTTGTCCCACTCAAGGTGTTTCTGCTCAGTGGCTGTCAACGCATACAGTGGTTTAACAAGCAACCCGTAATTATAGATCCACAATCGGCACCACCCCATCATTCCAAGAAAAGTCCGTAACTCTTTTACTGTCTGAGGTCTCCGAGTTTGGCATATTGCCTCTTTACGGGCCTGTCCCAAAGTTCTTTGTCCCACACTAATTTCATAGCCCAAATAATTCACTTTGCGTTGCATTACCTGTGCCTTTTTCTTGGATACCCGGTACCCCTGGAGTCCCAGGAAATTCAACAGACTCGCCGTCCATGTCATACAATCTTTCTCTGTTTTGGTGGCGATCAGGATATCATCCACATACTGCAACAGCTTCCCTTCCTCAGACGGGGCTTCCCAGGATTCTAAGTCTTTCGCAAGCTGATTGCCAAAAATGGTAGGACTATTCTTAAATCCTTGTGGCAACACCGTCCAAGTGAGCTGGGTCTTTCGACCACTCTTGGGGTTTTCCCATTCAAATGCAAATAATTTTTGGCTGGCTTCATGGAGAGGGAGGCAAAAGAAAGCATCCTTCAAATCTAAAACAGTAAACCAAGTCAATTCAGGTGTTAATACGGTCAACAGGGTATATGGGTTCGCCACTACTGGGTAAAGATCTTCAGTTATCTTATTCACCACCCGTAAGTCTTGGACCACCCGATATGACCCATCGGGCTTCCAAACAGGTAATATAGGGGTATTGAATTCAGACTCACACTCTTTTAATAATCCCAGCTGCAAAAATTTTTCTATCACCGGCCGGATTCCTTCTCTGTCTTCCTTCTTTAGGGGATATTGTTTAATTCTTACTGGCTTTTGGCCTTCCTTGATCCTAACTTCAACAGGTGGAGCACTTTTCACTCTTCCAGGTGCATTGGTAGCCCATACCCCCCAGGTACACTTGGTTTAAGATGTCCTCGTTAATGCTTCCTTCTAGGGGGAGACTGGTTAAGGTTAGGCTCAATATTTGAATATATTGCTGATCTTTTACCTCCAGAGTAATTTCTCCCTTTTTGAATACAATTTTTGCTCCCAATTGTTCCAACAAGTCCCTTCCCAAAAGTGCCTTTGGGGAGTTGGGCATATATAAAAATTTATGAATGCCCCACTGTTTTCCTCATTTATATTCTAAAGGTTTACAAAAATATGCCTTTTCACTTTGGCCAGTCGCTCCTTTCACCATGACATAATCATCTCCCAGGGGCATCAAAGCTTGATTCAGAACCGAGTATGTTGCTCCTGTATCTACCAAAAATTCTACCTCTTCTTGTGTTTTCCCTAGCTTAATTATAACCAGTGGATCTGCTAGGGTAGATTCCCCAGGTTCCCGTCAATCTCCCTTCACATGGGCTACCGTTCTTCCTGTTTGAGCCCTCTGATCCTCCTTGTTCCTTGGGCATTCCTTTTTCCAATGACCGAATTTCTTACACAAAGCACATTGGTCCTTGCCCAGTCGGGGCAAGTCTCGTCTAGGCCCTCTTCCTCTTTCTTCCTGGATAATAGCCATTAATTTCCTTTGCCCTTGCCTATATCCTTCTTCTCTGTTACTAAATACTCTCCATGCTTCATCCAACAATATTTCTAAATTCCTACCCTCTGTAGGGCGTAATTTCTGAAGTTTGCGCCTTATATCCCTTGTAGATTGCCCCAAAAACAGGGAGACTAATTGTTGTATTCCTACCTCTGACCCAGGATCCAGCGGTGTGCTGCGGCGCATCACATCCCTCAGTCGATCCAGGAATTCAGATGGAGACTCGGAAGGACTCTGTTTAACTGCATATAAAGCTGACCAATTTATAGTTTTGGGGATTGCCCTCTCCATTCCTTTTGTAATCCACTCTTGATACCCCTGCAATCTTTCCATATGTGCAGATCTATTAACGTCCCACTTTGGGTCTTGGAGAGGGAAATATTCCTTAATGTCCCCTCCTGTAATCTTATAATGATCTTCAGCAAGGTTCCCTGCTGTTTTTAAAATCAGCTGTTTCTCTGTCTCAGTCATATATTCCAATAATAGCTGTATATCCTTCCAATCAGGGTTATGCTGTTTTACAATAAATTGGAAATGCTTAGTTACACTTATCGGATCTCTCCTATAATCTTTTGCAACCTTTTTCCATTCCCCTAGGTCAGCAGTAGAAAAGGGTACTTTGATTAACATCGTCCCACCATCCGGCCCCACCGCCTCTCGGAGAGGTGCTTGTAAAGCTGTTGAGGTAGTTTTCTTCCTAGTACGGGAAGATACAGGGCTGCTCGGGGGGGTCGGAGTTCTATCCGAGTCTGCATCCTGTTCCTGTGGTCGAGGGGGAGGCTTAAACAAATCAATTAGATCTTGTTCTGGTGCCTGATGGATTTTATTTGTCTTTGTACATCTTTGTCCAATACTACATGCCGAACAACACCGCCTCAGTTTACCTCTAAACTCCTTGTTGTTCTCTCGCTCAAGTGCAAGCACCATGGGGTCCTGTGGGGGTACCATTCCACAGTCCCTTTGCCACTCCGGATGATTTCGGAGGGTGAAAAACATGTCTGCATATGAAACCTCATCCCATTTTCCTTCTCTCCTTAAAAACAGCATTAGTTGTAATAAAGTATTATAATCTATTGACCCATTAAGTGGCCACTTAGCATCACCTTCTAACTTATACAACGGGCACCACTGATTGCAATACTTAACAAGGTTCTTTTTACTTTCTGTACCTCCAGTCCCAACAATATCTTTCCAGTGGGCAATTACACAACCCAGAGGACTCTTCCTCAATACTCCTCCTTGATTGTTTCCCATTTTAATACTCTTGCTAATAATTCTTAAGTTTTATTTTGGCTTCTCCTTTTAATAAGCTTCCATGCAAATCGTTCCTTACACTTCTTTATAGTCTTCCCCCAGTTTCCCTCCCACACGTCCCAAATTTCTGGAATTAAATTTTCCTTTACACACCAATCTCACTATTTCGGATTCTTAGTGAACTGTTTCCCAATCATAAAAGTGTGGAATTTGGGGAAAACACTCAAGGCAGTCTAGTTTCCGTCTGCTAGATGTACAGTACCACCTTCTCCCACAAGATTTACACTTCATCAAAACCCAAGCCGGATGCCAATTACTATATAGTCCAGTTACAAGCCCACATACAAAGCAGGGGATCACCCCTATTAATACGTAAAGACATTCACACATTAACAAACATACATACACCTATAAATTTCAACATATCATTTCCACACACCCACACAAAATCTTTAACATAAATTTCCAAACATTCACATCATACAATCATCGCTCCAGTTGACAACCTTCCAGCAGATGCAAAAATGTATCAAGCGCAATTGCGAGGGGGTCCTCTTACCCCATAAACCAAGCGCAACCGCGAGGGGGTGCGCCTACCCTTCTCCTGCCTCTTATATACCAGTCATCGACAGGTCCGTCCTGGCTCCCGATACCGGGATACAGCAGTCACCCCGGATTTGCTTGATCTACCCCCAAGATCGCTGGCGGCCACTCTATCGGTCAGCAAATCCCCCCTTACCATACAGGGTACCCTCCTCCCATACGGGGACTACGCTGCACGCCAGACGTCTCTGCGCGATTTACCAGCTGCCCCAGCCTGTACTTTTACAGGCTACCTTTGTAAACATACTGTTTGGTCCGCGGCTTCAGGAGGTTGTTGTCTGCTCCCGTGGTGAGCGGCTGGCAGCGGAGGCTCCTCCGAGGAAAATGCTCGGGGCGCGCCTAGGGGCATCCGCTCTGCAGTCGGTCCCGCAGCCGAGCAGAGAGTCTCCTGCCTGGCTCGCCAAACTGACGTGCGGAAAACAGACTCCACAATCAGTGAGACTGTAAAGTAGGTATGTTCATTCAGCGCTGGGCAGCACAGGGGGGTAGTCCCACCGAAGTCGTGCGCGCCCGACTCGGCAGTTTGTCTCAAGTTTATACAGTCAAGTGTTACATATTCACAATACGCCTATACACATGCATGACCTATCCCCGCTTCATATTAAAATTAGCTCCGAGAGGTCATTTCCATAGTCTCCTCTCAACTGCGCTTGCGCAGTGCCTCTTTATGGTGGTCGTCTGGTGGTCGCAGAGATGAAGATAGATGACTCCTCTTCGTCACCGCTAGTAACCTTTTTTCTTGCGCAGGCTCAGTGATTTCTTGGTATTCACCCAAGCCGCAAGACCAGTCTTAGCTGGCTCTTGGGGCCTGCTCCTGCTTCTTATCAGGAGCTGTCTTTACCTCATTGGCTGGTCCTTGGGACTAGCTCTTCTTATCAAAGACTGTCTTTGCCTCAGCTAATTTCAACAATGTAAGCGCTAAACATCATCCTTCATCCCCCCTTATTATGTCTACTGAGATTCTTTTGACTCCCCTTGTCTCACTAGCAGCATATGAGGGGGTTCGAGCCGCTTCAGAAGTTGTTGGTACAGAAGCATATCTGCTCTTGGCACTGCGATTGCCCGTGCTACACTGGATGTTCAAAGGAAACATCCCCTCTACACATCATGCAACCAGCGCTACATGGAGTAAGTGGATAGCATTGATCACGCAACGAGCTCGACTGGGGAAATCTAACTGCCCAGGAATTCTGGAAGAGATCATGGACTGGCCAGAAGGCAGAGATTTTGGAGCATCGCCTGAGGAGGTGGCTCGTGCCCAAGAGGCACCACCATATAATGAGTTATCAGAAGATGAAAGGTGTTATGCTTTGTTTACTGATGGATCCTGTCGTGTGGTACGGAACCATCGGAAGTGGAAAGCTGCTGTGTGGAGTCCCACACGACAAGTCGTTGAGGCCACTGAAGGAGAAGGCGAGTCAAGTCAGTTTGCAGAAGTGAAAGCCATCCAACTAGCCCTAGACATTGCTGAACGAGAAAAGTGGCCAGTACTCTACCTCTATACCGACTCCTGGATAGTGGCTAATGCCCTATGGGGGTGGCTACAGCAGTGGCAGACGACCAATTGGCAACGCAGGGGTAAACCCATCTGGGCAGCAGCATTGTGGCAGGACATTGCTGCCCGTGTAGAACACATGGCTCTAAAGGTACGTCATGTAGATGCTTACATGCCCAAAAGCCATACCGCTGAAGAACATCGAAATAATGAACAGGTAGACAAGGCTGCCAAAATAAAAGAAGCTCAGGTGGACCTGGACTGGGAGCGTAAGGGTGAGCTATTTGTAGCTCGATGGGTCCATGAGACATCAGGACATCTAGGGAGAGATGCAACATATATATGGGCTCGTGATCGAGGGGTGGACTTGACCATGGACATTGTCGCCCAGGTCACTCATGAATGTGAAACATGTGCTGCAATCAAACGAGCCACCAGAGTAAAGTCTCCCTGGAACAGAGAGCGGTGGCTGGGTTTTTGATATGGTGAGGCCTGGTAAATTGACTACATTGGACCACTGCCACGAACACGCCAAGGCAAGCACTACATACTCACGATGGTGGAAGCAACTACTGGTTGGCTAGAAACATATCCTGTAAACCATGCCAATGCCCGAAACACCATCTTAGGCCTTGAAAGGCAAATTTTATGGCGACATGGTACCCCAGAAAGAATTGAATCAGACAATGGGACTCATTTCTGAAATAACCTCATAAGCTCCTGGGCAAAGAAACACGGCATTGAGTGGGTGTACCACATCCCCTATCACCCGCAAGCATCTGGAAAAATTGAGAGATGTAATGTCGTGGTTTAACCCCAGCCAGCAACTAAGGACCATGCAGCTGCTCACTCACTGCCCCCCCCACCCAGTGGGATGGGGGAGAGAATCGGGAAAAGCAGTAAAACCCGTGGGTTGAGATAAGAACAGTTTAATAGAACAGAAAAGAAGAAACTACTAATGATAATGATAACACTAATAAAATGACAACAGTAATAATAAAAGAATTGGAATGTACAAATGATGCGCAGTGCATTTGCTCACCACCCACCGATCGACGCCCAGTTAGTACCCAAGTGGCGGTCCTCCCACCCCCACTCCCCCCAGTTTATATACTGGATGTGATGTCACATGGTATGGAATACCCCGTTGGCCAGTTTGGGTCAGCTGCCCTGGCTGTCCCCTGTGCCAACTTCTTGTGTCCCTCCAGCTTTCTCGCTGGCTGGGCATGAGAAGCTGAAAAATCCTTGACTTTAGTCTAAACACTACTTAGCAACAACTGAAAACATCAGTGTTATCAACATTCTTCGCATACTGAACTCAAAACATAGCACTGTACCAGCTACTAAGAAGACAGTTAACTCTATCCCAGCTGAAACCAGGACAGTTAAAGACTGTGTTGAGAGCGCTGGGCAATGGGGCATGGAAGCATTGGGATACAAATTTAGCAGAAGCCACTTGGCTAGTTAACACCAGAGGATCTGCTAACCGTCCTGGTCTTGCCCAAACAAAACCCCTACATACTGTGGGAGGAGATAAGGTCCCCGTAGTGCACATGGGGTAGTGGCTGGGGAAGGCAGTGTGGATTTCTCCTCCCATGGGAAAAGGCAAACCCATTCGTGGGATTGTCTTTGCTCAGGGACCTGGGTGTACTTGGTGGGTAATGCGGAAGGATGGGGAGACCCAGTGTGTGCCTCAAGGACATTTAACCTTGAGGGAAAAATAATCTGTGATGCGAGTTGTATGTTGTAGGAAGTAATGTAACAGGAATGACCTGAACTGCAGAGGAATGAACTTCGCAAGGAACCAGACGAGTGCAACGGTGACCCAAACCAAGCCGGTGTTGGTGCCCAACAATCGAACATACTGCTTCTCCTGTCCTGACCACTCATCTTGACGGATGGGGCCCAAGTCATAACCTGTGTGTGAACATCTGGAGGAGTGGAAGAAGCCCATGGAATATCTATCTGTTAAAGGACAGGGGATAGTAATTAATAAGAATGTATAAATCTGTATGTTGGGTATAAAGGTGGTTTAAGTATGTAGTTTCAGTTGTAAGTGTTGGTAAGAAGGGATTTCAGTAATGGGAATTAAATACAATGGCATGGTTAGAAGATATACGTGTATTAAATTATGTGGGACCTGAGCATGACACAAATGGTATGGAATAAGGGGTGGAGATTGTATTGGGTCTGGCTGAGATGGAGTTAATTCTCCCCATAGCAGCCCTCATAGCACTGTGCTCTGCATCAGTAGCTAGAAAGGTGTTGATAACACACCAGTGTTTTGGCTACTGCTGAGCAGTGCTGGCACAGCATCAAGGCTGTCTCTCCAACATTTTTGCCCCCCCCTCAACGGCAGGCTGGGGCAGGGTGAGATCTCGGGAGGGGACATAACCAGGACAGCTGACCTAAACTAACCAAACAGATATTCCATACCATATGACGTCAGCTCAGCTATAAAAGCTAAGTAAAGGGAGATGGAAGGGGGGGCATTCGTCTTCTGGAGCAACCACTACGCGTACTGAAGCCCTGCTTCCCAGGAAGTGGCCAGACATCGCCTGCTGATGGGAAGTAGAGAATAACATCATTTGTTTTCCTTTCCTTTTGCGCGCGTGACCTTTGCTTTCACTTTATTAAACTGTCCTTATCTTGACCCATGAGCCTTTTGTTATATTTTCTCTCCCCTGTCCAGCTGAGGAGGGGGAGTGATAAAATGGCTTTGGTGGGCACCTGGTGCCCAGCCAGGGTCAACCTACCACACCTGGACTATAACATCCTTGTGCAGGGTGCAGAGAGGTGCATATAGACCATTTACCTGTCAAATAGTTCTCCACCTGTGACCAATTCCAGAACAAGACTGATTTCTGTAGGGGTCTCAAATATCTCCTTCAGTTTTATCTGCTAAAAGATAACAAAAAGGTTTCATTTTCTTATTTGTCTCCTTGCTGAGCATAGATACCAGAGGTCAAGCAGCAGGAAACAGACCACAGTACATAACACATAGTACCAACTGAAATTGGCATGCCATTTACCTCGCAATTGAGCAATTTATTGTAAAGGTTCTTCTTCCCCCTCTCCTTTTTTGCCAATTTTATCACCTCCTCCGCATTCCCTTTTTTGTTTGTTTTCATACTCCTTGTACCTCAACATCATCTCTGCAACACAAGAGTTTTAGAAATGGCTTTCTTTAGTGCTTGTCAACACCCGTCTGTCAATCTTTCAGAGTAAGCTGAATATAAAACCTTCCCCACCCTTCAAGGACTGACAACACCAAATTCCCCTTTCAGTTACAGAACTTCTTTTGCACGGTTTCTCCTTCAACTGTCAGAACATCAATAATTTACTTTAAAGTACAAGTACGATTCAACAGTCTTGCAGAACAAGCTGCTAATGTGCTTATGAATCCAAAACTTTAATCCATCACTCTCACAAGTCTGTATATGTGAATCACAACAGTCAGTATGGAGCTCTCAGGAACAAAAAGAATTTTTTAAAATGGACATGGAGTAGAACACAGTTAGACTTACAAAGTTTGGATGTGAAAGGGGAAGTAGAACTCCTATTTCTGTGCAGACAGCAGACAATTTTCTTGTCTACCTGGTTAAAAGTGGAGGGGGGGGAAGTGAAAATTTGATTTCTTTGTTCATTATAGAAACTTCTAACTGCATCACATGAATATATTTATGAATGGCAGTTCTATATCTTTTGAGGGGAAATGTGAGATACATAAATCAAATACAGTGTAAGGAGTATTTTTCCTTTATCACAAGACACTTACTAGAACAGGAAAACATTTGCTTCTAGCAAAATATTCACAAATGTATATATAAGTCATGCAAGAAGTAAAATATAGGAAAGACATCTGAAAAAGGTGCCAAAATTCCTATTTTTAATTCAAATACTGCCCTTGTATGCATCTGCTTAGATTGCTACAGTTTACACCAGGGTAGGATCCTTTCAACACACTCAGTTAAGCAGCTATATTAGACAGTTCAAGAGACAAAAGTTTCTACATGCCCCATGTAGGATGTGTATATCTAAGCAGTGTAACATACTGAGAACAAAAATGTTATGCAAAGGTGAGACACCCCCCAGCCACAGACAGGGTACAATGTTTAAATCTAATTTGCTTCAGATATATCTATCAGAAAGGTCTATTTTTGCAAAAGACTCTCCCTTCAGTTAAATTTCTAAGATTAGCCCTTCCCTTTCCCTCCCTTCTCAAAGTGCAGTTTTTAAAGATCCAAGCACAACATAGTGTCCTCTTTGGGGAACTTAGTAATTTCTCACAACAGATGCAGACCTGAGGAGTATTGCATTCAGGAAAGACAACTGTAGCTCTCCCTGAACTGGAGTGCTTAAGCATGAAAGAAAGAAAAGTGGTCATGAGCAAATTATGCATGTTTTTTATGTTGCTAATGTAATCAACACATTTATGAAGAAATTATCTTGGTGACAAATATTTTTACAAACCCAAGAGAAATTCTATACTGATGGCAATTAACATATTTCTTCTACAGCACTCTTTATCTCAGGGGTTACTAACTGAATGAGAATCGGCAAGTTATATCACTAACTTTTTTCCAAATTGATGACACAGATTAAGTAAAACAAAACATTTTTATTTTTTTCTTTATTTTTTAGTGGAGGTTTTCCATCAAAATAAATTTTCAGCAGTTTTTTTGTGTATGAAATGAACTGTTATACCATATAAATCTTTAAAAGGCATATAAAACTACATTAAAATTCTTAAAAAGTAACAGCTATGCTTAAAAAAGTTCCCTTTTTTATCACCTGAAAGAAAAGACATACATTTCAGTATTTTATTTATCCAGAGATGACAAAATTCAAGTATCAGTCACATTCAGAACTATGGGATAGACAGAATTTGATTCTCTCCTTGTGTGCAGGTGTGTGTAAATCAGGAGCAATTCCAAGTTATTAATGCTACAGTGCTCTGAAAGTGGTGTAAATGAGTAGAGAATTAGACCCTTAGGGATTTCTTGAAACTCAGAAAAGCATTTATCTGCTTTTATTGGCTCTGACAGGAACTTACTTTTTACTCAAAATACAAGCCTTTCTTTGTTCTATGCCTCCTACATAAATATTGAATAGCAAGGTTTGAAGAATTGTTTCCTGTGCAATTTTCCTAAAATGCTGTGAGCACCAGCCTGCATGCTTTTACCCATGTGAAGAGGGCTGACTCAGGTTCAAAATCCCCTTGAAATCAGTGCAGTTATTCATCTCTCATATTACTTGTGTCAGCGCAAATGTACAACCAGGTCTCTAAAGACTCACTCCAGGATAGCAAGGTTCTAGATGATTTAGAGAATAATACAAGCCTGGACTGTTTTCATATGCTTTCTACAAGGTTTCCTTACCTCAGATAGGGTCAGAAAAAATAATGTATAGTGTTGCGTGGACAGTTATTCCCCCATGAAAGCTGTTTAGATTACACAATTTACCTTCTCCAAAAGGACCAGTACAAACTGAACAAACTACAGTTTGGTTCTCTAGTTTTGAAAATGTTCATGCATCATGAATATTTGGCAACAAGCATGTAATAGGCTGCCCAAATTCTAAAGATGTTTCCTTTTGGCACTAAGTAGGTGTTACTGAGGAATGGTATAGACTTCCTTTCATCTAGCTGGTGGCAACAAATTAAGTGAAAAAGAATTATCTGAGTATCAGTTTCAGTTCTTTGCTTTCCTACAGATTTACTCTTTGACCATATGCAAGACCCTTTGTGTTTGAGTTCCTGACACGACAGAAAAAAAGAATACTTCCTCAGGGTGCATGAGGAAAAGGTATCTAAAAATCTGAGATGCTGAGATGCAATAGCAAATATGCCATATATAAATAACTAGGAGTGTTAAATAATAATAAGCATTTTGGAAAATGGCTACTGGGATAGATTTTACAATGGAAGCATGGATGTATAACTGAATCATTTTATACTAAAAGCAGCAGCATACTAAAAGCAGCAGCATACCTAGCCATGCTATTTTATTCTATAAAGCCTGTTTTCTGACTTACTTTTATGCTCTTACCTTCTCCTTCACTAAGTATAGAGCTATATTAACATTTATCTTGCTTCAGCTCCTTCCAGCAAAATGTACTTACTTACATCAGGGCCAAGCTTGCCCTGTTTATTTTAGACATTAGTATCAACAATTCAACTACTAATATTCCTGAATGATTTGCTAGGATGGCGAGCATGCATTTCACTCTGTAGTGTATGTTACTACAGTAACAAATTTTAAAACTCAGATAATTTATCCAAAATACCGTTACCACAAATGTTTAGGTAAATCAAGTATGTTTGGATAGCTCAAATACAGTGGCTTTATTTGTACAAATTTAATACCTGAACAAAATGAGACTACAAAACTGTTTATTTTTGTTTCTTCCTGTTTGGATGCAATGAAATTATGCAGCATGATATGTAAGAATTTATCTGAGCTTTCTTTAAATTAAAATTACTCACAGGAGTGTCAGTGAGACCATTTGTGAGTATATCCCAGTCAAGAATAAGAAGGGCAGCAGAACTGGTCTGTTTGTGAAGTGAAAAAAATAAAATGTTAACTTTCAGATGTGCCCTGGTTCTAGCAGTTTAGCAATTATTCTTCTACAAGCTTTCTTTATCCTTTGTTTTTAATCAATGCTAAATGGACTAGAGTATGGTTTTGGTCAAATGTTTCATTAATATTATTTGATTTCTACATATAAGATTAATTTTCTCTGTGTGAAAAACATATTAATTCTGTACCAGGTTGTGTGAATGTGGGATTTAGGTGATTTTAATGCTGGTGAGATTTTACTGAACTATATTTTCCATTTGCAAGCTTTAAATTGCAAGCAATCAAAAGGCATTTGTTGTGATAGGCCTAAGAAACAGCATTCTGCTTTTCTGCTGTGGTACGTCCATTTCAATTTGAGAAGTTCTTTTTCAGGTAACCTTGAAACAGTTATTTTTCAGTTCTTCACCACTGACTCTAGGCATGAAGTTTTTACTGCCCATAGATACAAATTCAAACAAAACCACTAGCTGGTCTGTAATTATTAAAACCTACATTTACATGCTTCTGTGGCTTATCTGTTCAGACATCCACATGAAGTGCTAAAACACAGTAAATTCGTAAAAACTGCTTTGAGGGGTGATATAGTACTGCCTTGTTACGCTGCTTGTAGAACCTCCCCAATATGCTTTAGTCAATAAGTAAATAAAGAGCTGTGATTGCAGCATAGGTTGACATCTGCATGCTGGCTTTAATCTAACTAGCTGAAGTAGCTATAGCAGCAAAGATCCAGCAACCTGAATTTGAGACTAAGAGGCAGTCTAAGAACCCAGAGTACTTGTTGAAATGGCTGTGTACTGCTGCCTATGCCACAGTTTCACTGTGTTACCTTAGTTTACTAGATAAATGGTAGCATGCTATGTGCACTCAAAACTGCAATTGTATGTCCTGTTTACAGACAGATAAACATGGGATTAACAGCATTAATAGGGTACTTAATTTATTTCAATATTTTAAATATATTTCAAATATTTCAATAAATTTCAGTGAATGAAATTATCCACCCCCTTAAATTAAAGCATTGACACAAAAATGTCATTATTTCTGGATGTGTTAGCATCTCTCCAATTATTTCACTTCTGTGGAATTAGGCATTTATTTATTTTATAGATATCAATCTAAAAATACTGGTTCTTCAAAATTTTATACTGATCACTCACTGAAGTAGTACTAGGTCTGTAGTCAGTCTATTCTGACTTATAAAGTTTAAACTTTGGCTATGCCTCCAGGTATACTGTGGTGGGTTGACCCTGGCTGGACACCAGGTGCCCACCAAAGCCATTCTATCACTCCCCTTCCTCAGCTGGACAGGGGAGAGAAAATATAACAGAGGGCTTGTGGGTCGAGATAAGGACAGGAGAGATCACTCAACCATCACCACCACGGGCAAAACGGACTCAACTTGGGGAAAAATTAACTTAATTCATTGCCAATCCCAATCAACCAGAGTAGGTTAATGAGAAATAAAACCAAATCTCATAACACCTTCCCTCTACCCCTCCCTTCTTCCTGGGCACAGCTTCACTCCCGGATTCTCTACCAACCCCCCCCAGTGGCGCAGGGGGACGGGGAATGGGGGTTACGGTCAGTTCATCACACGTTGTCTCTGCCACTCCTTCCTCTTCATGGGCAGGACTCCTCACACTCTTCCCCTGCTCCAACATGGGGTCCCTCCCACGGGAGACAGTCCTCCACAAACTTCTCCAACATGGGTCCTTCCCATGGGCTGCAGTTCTTCATGAACTGCTCCAGCATGGGTCCCTTCCACGGTGTGCAGTCCTTCAGGAACAGACTGCTCCAGCGTGGGTCCCCCACGGGGTCACATGTCCTGCCAGAAAACCTGCTCCAACATGGGCTCCTCTCTCCACAGATCCGCAGGTCCTGCCAGGAACCTGCTCCAGCGTGGGCTTCCCATGGGGTCACAGCCCCCTTTGGGCACCCACCTGCTCCGGCGTGGGGTCCTCCACAGGCTGCAGGTGGATATTTGCTCCACCGTGGACCTCCATGGGCTGCAGGGGGACAACCTGCCTCACCATGGTCTTCACCACGGGCTGCAGGGGAATCTCTGCTCTGGCGCCTGAAGCATCTCCTCCCCCTCCTTCTTCACTGACCTTGGTATCTGCAGGGCTGTTTCTCTTACATGTTCTCACTCCTCTCTCCGGCTGCCATTTCTGTCTGTCCTGCAACTTTTTTCCTTTTTAAATATGTTATCACGGAGGCGCTACCACTATCGCTGATTGGCTCAGCCTTGGCCGGCAGCGGGTCCGTCTTAGAGCCGGCTGGTATTGGCTCTGTCGGACACAGGGGAAGCTTCCAGCAGCTTCTTACAGAAGCCACCCGTGTAACCACCCCCCCCACTACCAAAACCTTGCCACACAAAGCCAATACACCCTGCGATGGTATCACAGAGCCTGGCCACGGTGTCTCCACTCCTCTCCACCCTCCGTGTTGTTTCTCTTAGAGTGAGCGTACCAAGCTCCCCTGGTGTTGCTGACATCTAAGGTTGCAGGTTATGTTGCTTAGGGAATTATTATGGAACAGAGTCCTTGCATATCCAATGCATTCCACCCTTGGAAGTTTACCTTCCCTTAAGAGGGGGACATATCAGTAAGTCACCTCCAGTAACCATTCCACAGGGGCATACAAAAATTGGTATGGCAGAAAACTCTCAGAACAAATGAAAAGAGATGCTTTATATGTGATCCAGTCTACCTCTCTGAGCTATTCTGTTGTAATTTATTAACCAGAGTAGCAGTGGACAGTCGGTAAAATCAGCATTAAAAAAGCTGACTCTTCTGAACAAACTTACTTCTTTGTTCCAAATGGGGCATTTATTTAACATATACTTGATGTTGATTTGATTCTTTGGGTGAGCTTTTCTTGAATGAAAATAAGAGTTTCTGAAATAAAGTGTTCCTCCTATGTTTTAGGCACTGTCCTTGCTGGGGCATTGCTTGACCTTCTCAGCAAGGTCAGCAGCTCTCTCTTTGTAAGGGAGCAACTTTTGTTCTCGTAATAGACTAACATTTTCTTTTTTTAAAAAAATATGGTTCAAAATAACCTTTTTTTTTGCTTTTTAAGCTTGGCAGAGTATTCTGGCACTATCTCTGTTCAAGTTGAACATGAGATCCCTGAAGAATACATCAAACAATAGAATAAAGCACAGCAATAATTGCACAGCCCTGCAGTATCTTCTATAAACTTGATGCCTTGAATAAAGGCATGAGAAGGAAAACTTCACTGTATCGCTGTAGTGATTAACTTTTGCTTGCTTGAGCAACTTCGAAACTTTGGTTTGTACAAATAAGATAAGAAAACCTTGAGCTTTGTCAGTGGTACGCGCCGAGGCGCCAACAGACAAGAGGCCTTGGGTCCTGCTGAGTTTTTTGTAATTAAAACCTGCCAAGGCCAGCTAACTAGGAAAAAGAGATGAACCACCTGGGATAACCCACAATGCACATGCCCAAAGGGCAGACACTATGTAAATGATTTCTGAGAAATAACATGAATATGTATAATAGTTTCGAGAACTGTAATGAATATGTATATGATTAGAACAATATAAGCTTTGTTTGCTGTAGGTAACAGTATACACACCAGGAGGAATTATCCCCCGTGCACCCAGTGCTGCAATAAAGAATGCCTGCTTTCTAAAACTCAAAAATCAAGTCTTAGAGAGTTTCTTCGACCTGCTTTTTCAGTAACAAACTCATCAGCGAGTTTTCACTCTATAGGTTGCTGACAAGTGTTTTTGAGCTTCCATAAGACAACTTGTATTATTAATGCAAAGAAAATAGACTATTCATTATTAGAGCAAATAATATTTTCTATCTTTAGACACATATCCATACTTCTAATTTGTAGCTCCAATCCTTCATTTGATGCATATTCTTTAGATTGTACACACTTTTATATAGAACTACTGCAAGTTACATTAGCATGCCTGCATTTGTCCTGATAGGGGCCTAAAAGTCTGCTTGTACATGCAAATTTGCTGGTTACAAACGCAGATTAACTGGGCTTGTACAAACATATGCTTTTAAAAAAATGAAAGAGAAATGTAGTATCTGCATGATAGCACTGCTAATCTATTAAATGTCAATTTTTCAGTCAAAGGAACAATATGTCTCCATTTGTCAAAATGTAGTCATATAGCAAGGCCACAGTTATATTTGCAGGCACACCATCAGATGGATAGAGATGATTTGCAGGATTGAAGTATAGACTTCCAAACAGTAAATCACATGCTGATGTATCTGATTAACAGGCCCTGCGCTTTGTAATATAAGATTTTAATGATAAAGCTGGCCAGATTCACATAATGTTCTCCAAAGTTATATGAACCTTTATGGATGGATTCTATTGCTCACCCACATTACCTTGGTGGTATCACAAAAGGGTGAAGGGTAGGTCCTGTGGCATTTAGAGCTAGAGCAACACTGGTAATTTGTGTAAGGATGTGTGGAGTGTGAGAATGCTTATTGTTTATTTTAGTTTTATTTTTCTTTTCTGTTGCGGTAAAATTACCTAAGGACACTGTAAAAACTGGGAAAAGAAACACAGAGAGACATAAAACCTGACCAATTAAAACCTTACCAATTAGAATTAATGAGGCAAACCTGGTGAGTGGCACTAATTGGTAAAGAGTATTGTGGAGTGTGAGGTTTTGGGGTTTTTTTTTGCAGCAAGATTACCTCACTAGGGGCCCCATAAAATTGGAAAAGGAGGAAGAAAAACTGGAGTCATAAACCTGGCCAATTACCATTGTTGAAGACAATGACCAAAACAAACCTGGTCAGTCATACTAATTGATAGGGAAATATGGAGCATGAGAATGTTTATTCCAGCATGGTTATCCTATCAAGGACTTCGTAAATTGGAATGATAAGAAAAGGGAGGACAGTAAACAAACAGACTGAATCACAGGCCTGACAAAACGAACATAAATGATCCTTACAAGATCCAGTGCCTGCCGATTGACCATTGCTGATTTTTTACTGAATTATACTAGTTTAAATAACTCTCTTTCTATATCCAAATCTAATTCACCTTTTTTAATGAATCAATATTTTATGTCCCCATACCACGTGTGCGTGGGGGTGTGCATGTGTATTCACTAGCAAACTTCAAGCTGGACTATCCTCTGTGTGTGTCTGTGTGTCTCTGGGATACGTGCTCAGCTTCACTACTGGTTGAACCTGCAAATGGGAAAGCAGCAGCTGCATTTCTCAGCCTGGGCTGAGAGCCTGGGCACACCAGGCTGAGCTCTAGTGGCCAGACAGGAGGGATCCTGGGCTGGAGGAGGCAGCCATGTTCTTAACATCCCTTAACAATTTGCAATAATACATTTTACATCTGAGTTCAAAACAAGTTATATGTTCATTAGAGCAGACCTTATTACATATTGCAGTCTAACTATATGACTAATTTGGTTATTTCTGTTCCTCACTCATTTATATATAGATTTCTGAAAATATGTTTGATAAACATTGATGTTTATGCAAACAAATTTCAGGCTATTAGAAATTCATGAACTGCTCATTTCAGCTATTCACTATTTATAGTGTGTCACTGCCATTGTTACTGTTCCCAAAGCTGGTGAGTGGGAAGACTTTTAAAACAGAAGAATAATGCATAAATCAAAAAGTAAGTACATTTTTTACATTTTTAAATGCCCATGCTTACAGTACTATTTAGAAAGCCGTACCTGCCATTTTCTTGCCCACCCTTGCCTTTAATTTATATGCTTACAAATTTGAAACTTAACTCACTTCTCAGGTATAATTTATTAATTGTTAGAATCAAACTGGAATGATTTATACAGAGACCAAAGATGCAAAAGGGTAAGGGAGAAACATACAAAGGAAAATCGAGTTAGAATTGATTTTTCATGATTTGCACAGAGATTGGAGATGTAAAAAGGTAGGGGAGACCCTCCCGTTGAGTCACAAGGTTCAGAGAAGACCCCCTTGCTTTCTAGACTCCTGATGGAGCTTAGGTGCAGCTGGATCCACTCCTAGTCCCAGACTTGGTCAATGGTTTATGTCTAAAGAGTTTATATGTGTAGCAGCAGTCTGAGGTTCTGTCGTGGTTTAACCCCAGCCAGCAACTAAGCACCACGCAGCTGCTCACTCACTCCCCCCCCACCCAGTGGGATGGGGGAGAGAATCAGGGAAAAAAGTAAAACCCGTGGGTTGAGATAAGAACAGTTTAATAGAAGAGAAAGGAAGAAAATAATAATAACAACAACAATAATAAAATGACAACAATAATAATAAAAGGATTGGAATATACAAAACAAGTGATGCACAATGCAATGCTCACCACCGACCGACTGACGCCCACTTAGTTCCCGAGCAGCAAACATCCCCTCCTGGCCAACTCAACCCAGTTTATATATTAGACATGATGTCACATGGTATGGAATACCCCGTTGGCCAGTTTGGGTCAGCTGTCCTGGCTGCATCCCCTCCCAACTTCCTGTGCCCCTCCAGCCTTCTTGCTGGCTGGGCATGAGAAGCTGAAAAATCCTCGACTTAGTATAAACACTACTTAGCAACAACTGAAAACATCAGTGTGTTATCAACATTCTTCTCATACTGAATCCAAGACATAGCATAATACCAGCTACTAGAAAGAAAATTAACTCTATCCCAGCCAAAACCAGGACAGGTTCATTCACAGTTTGAGGTGAATCACAAGATTTGGCAGAACTTGATAATTTTAACATTTACAAAGTAATTCAATAGAATTTACTACAATCACAGCAGTGACTTAATTATAGATTCAAAAGGGCAATATTTATACTATACTTGCTATTGGATACTCAGGTCAATTTACACACGCATGCACACAGACACTAATATATATAAAAACAAGGGTATACCTGTTAAAAATTCCCCTCGAGTTCCATGAAATATTCATGTCAAATGTCTCAGCATTTTCTCAATGGGCGAAGGGTTTGAGCCTCAAGGAGTGAAGGGTATCAGCCCAGGTCCCGTCATCAGCTTTCAGCAACAGTCCTCCAATTTTCACAAACTGGAGAGTTCGCGAGCTCTGAGATGCCTCCCCCTCAGAGGGAGATGCTGGTTGCAGCCGGCTGCGGTCCAGGAGAGCTCAAAGGGCCTCACTTAGTGTAGTCATATGTTTGAGTTATGGCCTAGCCATGGTGCAATTCAGGGTTAAACATGATGCATTGTCCTTTAAAGAGGACCGGTAATGGATAGCTTCACTATGCAAGCCTGATTACTTTGTATAAACTATGCATGCTTTGCTAACCACTATGTCCTTGAAGAGGGAACTAAAGACTGATAAAAGGAAACATCCTGCCCTAGAAGGCGCCAAAGGCCGGATGACTGCCAAAGAAGCATGAACTAAGGGAAAGGGAAAGGCAGCAGGGGGAGATCGCGACCACTGACTCAGTTCAAGGCTGGAAGACCTTGCCCCTCCACACCTGCAAGGAGCATGCATGCTAATTTACATAGCAAGCAAGGCTAATTTAAGTATATAAATGACCAATATTAGATGAGATGATGACTACTAACCAATGAATATAAATTTAGGCAGGTTTTTTACTAATCACGTAACAGAATAAATATGTTGTAGTTCTTTGGTGTTGTGTGCCAGCTTTGTGGAGTTACCACCTGACACCCACCTCTGCACAGACATGAAACAAATAAATCTCTCATTGGCTCATTGCACACTGGGCACCGAACCCTGCTTGTGGGACAACATTAGGACTGCTGTTTATAGGTTTGCAAGATGATTGGCTTTAGTCATCAGCAAATTACTGGAATTCCATTATCACTGGTACCATTTCACTGGAGCTACGATCCAGGTAAGGGATGTTCCAAGGCTGTCAGTGGATGACTAATTATTCCCGCTCTTGTTCGCCACCTCAGCCAGGCAACAGGAATTCTTGGTACGGTCAGTGCCACTCCCCACCTTAGCCATGCAAGAGTTCCTGGTATGGTCAAGGGATGCTTAACTGCCCAACTCATTACACAAAGGCTAAGGCCTAATGGGAATTCCTCAGATTGTAGAGGGGCCCAGGAGAGGGGGGATGCACCACCACATCCTGTTCATTCTGCTGGCTACTGTAAGGCAACTAGAATAAGAGACAATCAGCCTCCCCAAAGCCTTGTACATGCCTACCTTATCTCTATTGATATTACCTGTGATGAAAAGCAAGCATGCAGAAAATGATAGTACCACAATGCATAACACAGCAATAATTTACAGATCTTGCCCCCTAGTCTCATCACCTCATGTTCTCCCCATCCATAAAATATGAAAATGCTACTGTGCTCTCTCACTGTGGTGTTGCAGCTCTAACAGATTAATAGCCCAAAGAGAATAACTGAAAGAAGTCATAAAGGTAACTTGAATTATTTTCCTAGAGTTCTGATAAACAGATGTCCTGTCCCACTCGGTGGGCTGGGGGGAGGTGATCTTTTAGATAGTCCATTGCCGCACACAGGAGTCACAACGATGACTCAGGAGAGACAGAGAAAATTTTAAACTCCCCGTTTCGCTCAACAAATACCAGGGCAGGAGTCATGACAATGGCTCCTAAATGCTCAAAATATGTTTTATTTAATGTTGACTTATAACACAAGTGTGGCTAAATTTGGCATAGCAGATATTTCAAATAAAAAACTTGACACTTGTCCTGGTTTCAGCTGGGATAGAGTTAACTGTCTTCCTAGTAGCTGGTACAGTGCTATGTTTTGAGTTCAGAGCGAAGAATGTTGATAACACTGATGTTTTCAGTTGTTGCTCAGTAGTGTTTAGACTAATGTCAAGGATTTTTCAGCTTCTCATGCCCAGCCAGTGAGAAAGCTGGAGGGGCACAAGAAGTTGGCACAGGACACAGCCAGGGCACCTGACCCAAACTGGCCAACGGTGTATTCCATACCATGTGACGTCCCATCCAGTACAGAAACGGGGAAGTGGGGGGCAGGGATTCGCCGCTCGGGGGACTGGCTGGGTGTCGGTCGGCGGGTGGTGAGCAATTGCACTGCGTATCATTTGTACATTCCAATCCTTTCATTATTGCTGTTGTCATTTTATTAGTGTTATCATTATCATTATTAGTTTCTCCTTTTCTGTTCTATTAAACCGTTCTTATCTCAACCCACGGGTTTTGCTTCTTCTCCCGATTTTCTCCCCCATCCCACTGGGTGGGGGGGAGTGAGTGAGCGGCTGCGTGGTGTTTAGTTGCTGGCTGGGGTTAAACCACGACAACACTTAACAGCCCTAGCAAAATATTCCTAACAACAAGGTAGGAGGAAGAGAAGAGATGAGAGAGAGAGAGAGAAGAAAGACAAAAAAAGGAGAGGTAAGTATCACCACCCCTGGATCCAGCGAGGAAAGAGTCTCGGTAGTAACTGTCTGGATTCCTCAGGTGGCAGGCGCACGCCTGGGGGTTGGTCTCCCCCCCTTTTATACCCTCATCCAAAAGCCCTTCGTGTATGCATTGCAGGGTTTTCTCAAAAGTTCTTGAGGAGAGAGTTGGGGGGGGTTGCTGATGCCCCCTTATCCCATTTAACTTGTTTACACAACTGCTGTGGTAAGGGCCCGTGACAAAACATCCAAAGCACAACTGCTAGAAAACTTCCCAGAAAAACAATCGCCAGAAAGCCTCTTTGAGGCACAATTGCTAGAAAGCCTCCCAGAAACAGTTCACTACCCCACCTCTGCAGGGCACGTCCTGTTTCGGCTGCTTGCGGCTACCTTACCTGCTTGGCTGTTTGAGACAAAATGGTTGCCAGTCTCTCACAGTGTCTCGGTCCCTGTCCTGGGTTCAGCTGGGATAGAGTTAATTTTTATAGGAACCTGGGAGGTGGGGGGGCATAGCCGGGGCAGCCGACCTGAACTAGCCAAGGAGCTATTCCATACCATGTGACATCATGCTCAGTATATAAATGGGGAGCGGGCTGAGGGGGAGGGCTCTCGACTTTCGGTGGCGGAGCGTCGGGTTCCGGGTGGTGAGCAGTTGCACTGTGCATCACTCTTTTTGTATATTCTTTCATTAGTACCGTTGTTGTTGTTGTAACCTTTTTTTTTGTGTTGTCCCAGTAAACTGCCCTTGTCTCAACCCTCGAGGTTCCAGGTTTTTTTTTCTTTTCTCTCCTCCGTCTCCTCCCTATCCCCCCGGAGGGGGGCGGGAGGAGTGAGCGAGCGGCTGCGTGGTCCTTTGTTACCGGCTGGGCTGAAACCACGACAGTCCTTTTTGGCGCCCAACGTGGGGCAGGAAGGGTTGAGATAACGACAGATCTGGCCAGAGCGTGTTGAAACAAATTTGTCATACGCATTTCTTATATTAGATAAATAGATGTTAGTCACAATGTTGATTCATTTGTTTACATGGTGGCGTTTTGTAAGTTCTTATATGCTCTATGTATTGCCTGTAGTTACGTTTATCACCTCTGGGAGAGGGATTGGGATTATCATTTTGCTGTACTGGGCAATGTCGACTTGTGAAATGATTACATCACTGGTCATGAGGTTAAGCTGGTATCTGTATGAGGCAGTGATATCATTTCCATACTTCGGGCACCTTCAATCGGATTTTATTGGTAATTACACTCAGTCCATGGGGAAGTTAGGGGGGGATACTTCCCCCCGTCCCTTCACCTCCCTTCTCTCCTTCCGAATAATTACAACAGCCTTTGAGAATTTTGAATATCCTTGGGATGCGCAAGCCAGTGTGCCGTTAGTGCTATGCCTCCTGAATATGTTTCAGGTCTTGTTTAGGGCTACAAAAAGGCTCTTTAAGAGTACCACCCAGAGATCTGCCCCAAGGCTGGATATTCATGGGTGGCACGGCGTGTGGGAGGATATGGGCAGGTATCTAGAGAACTTCTCACCTCCAGTGGCTTGGAAGTTCACTCCTGAACAACTACAGAACCCTCATGAAGTGGTAGAATATTTGAAAGAAAAATGCTGTGGCTATTCCAAAGACGTACAAGTCACTGCACTGTGCTGGGCCCTGGCCAGTATCTACCAAACACTGCTTGATATTAGGCAGCACCCTCAGGGGGAAAAAAGGGGGAAAAGATGGAAAACAGGGCAACAGGCACCGTGGCTACCCCAACCCCGACAACAGGCACCATGGCTACCCCTACCCCGGCAACAGGCAGTGTGATTACCCCAACCCCGACAACAGGCACCATGGCTACCCCTACCCCTGTGGGATACTTGGAAAGTAATGGGCACATAGTGAACAATCCAGACTCGATGGAATTGATCAATTTGTGAGCCAAGGATGTTTTGTAGGCACCAGGCTTCAAGGACGCTTTGTTTGTGTATACATATTTAGCTAACGAGCGCAAGAGCATTCCAGACGCCTTTAGAAGGCCTTGAACAGAATAAACAAGAAGACAAAAAAAGAAAGATAGCAATTAGAAGAACACAGGTGCGCATTCCACGATAGAGGGAACTTGGCAAAGAACCTCAATTCCACAGCTTATCTTGACCAATTAGACTGAGACAAGTTTCGCATGTTTTAGTTAATACAACCAATTATGCCTTATGTTTATGCGCGTGTGCAGTGTTGTTATAACCAATCATTAGGTGTAACTAGGCGCGTGGACAGCTCATGCTAACCAATCTCTAATTTGCTTATGCGTGAACAGTAACTAGAATGAATATATAAACCGAGCTATCTTGGCAATAAAGCGGCATCTGCTTGATCATATTGATTGTGTGCAGTGTCCGTGACTTCCACGTCAACATACCCCGGCAACAGGCAGTGTGGCTACCCCAACCCTGGTGACAGATACTGCAGCTAAACCGGAGAACCAACCTGTGCCAGTATCAGTCGCCCCTGTACAGGAAAAGAAACACACAAAGAAATCAGTTCGCTTAGTGAGAGATGAAGATGAACCAGGGTCATCGCGAGAACAGGAGGAAGAGGCAGAACCTGAAATAATTACCCGATCTCTATCCCTGAGTGAGTTGCGTGACATGTGAAAAGATTTTAGCCGCCACCCATGTGAGCACATTGTTACCTGGCTGCTCCGATGCTGGGATAATGGGGCTAGTAGTGTGGAATTAGAGGGTAAGGAAGCCAAGCAGTTGGGATCTCTGTCTAGGGAAGGGGGCATTGACAAGGTGATTGGGAGAAAAACACAAGTCCTCAGCCTCTGGAGGCGACTTCTGTTAGGTGTAAAGGAAAGATACCCCTTCAAGGATGAAGTTACATGTCACGAAGGCAAGTGGACCACCATGGAGAGAGGTATCCAGTACCTGAGGGAATTAGCCGTGCTGGAGGTGATTTATAATGATCCAGAAAATGTGCAGTCACCCACAGATCCAGATGAAGTCCAATGCACACAACCCATGTGGCGGAAGTTCCTACGAAGTGCACCACCAACCTATGCCAAATCATTGGCAGTAATGTCCTGGAAAGAAGGCTATGGACAAACGGTGGATGCATTGGCTGTCCAACTCCGGCAATACGAAGGAAGTCTCTCTTCCTCCCTACGGGCCTGTGTCTCGGCTGTAGAGGAATTGTCCCGGGAGTTCCAGCAATTCAAAGTGCACATGTCCTCCTCCCCACCTGTACAGGCCCGCATCGCAGCTATTGGGAGTAAGCACTCCTCTGCCCAAGAGAGAGGAGAGAGAAAGTACACACGACGGGCTAACCTGTGGTTTTACCTGCGTGACCATGGAGAGGACATGAGGAAGTGGGATGGAGAACCTACCTCAGTCCTGGATGCACGGGTACGGGAGTTGCGAGAAAAAGCAACCAGAAAAGAGGATTCTTCTTGGAAGGCTGCTGCTCCAGTTTCCCGTGAGCAGTCCCCCAGACGCAGTAGATGGGCTGATCCCATTTCTGATCCTCTTGAAGGGACTTCTGATTCACGTGTGCGAAAAGTGAGTAACGGATATTCTAACCAGGATTAGAGGGGCCCTGCCTCCAGCCAGGTGGAGGAGAGGGACAACCGAGTCTACTGGACAGTGTGGATTCGATGGCCTGGCACATCCGACCCACAGGAATATAAGGCTCTAGTAGACACTGGTGCACAATGCACCCTAATGCCATCAAGTTATAAAGGGGCAGAACCCATCTGTATCTCTGGTGTGACAGGGGGATCCCAAGAGCTAACCGTATTGGAAGCTGAAATGAGTCTAACCGGGAATGAGTGGCATAATCACCCCACTGCAACTGGCCCAGAGGCCCCGTGCATCCTTGGTATAGATTATCTCAGGAGGGGGTATTTCAAGGACCCAAAAGGGTACCGTTGGGCCTTTGGTATAGCTGCCTTGGAGACGGAGGAGATTGAACAGCTGTCTACCCTGCCTGGTCTCTCTCAAGACCCTTCGGTTGTGGGGTTGCTGAAGGTTGAAGAACAACAGGTGCCAATTGCTACCACGACGGTGCACCAACGGCAATATCGCACCAACCGAGACTCCCTGATCCCCATCCATAAGCTGATTTGCCAATTGGAGAGCCAAGGAGTGATCAGCAAGACTCACTCACCCTTTAATAGTCCCATATGGCCCGTGTGGAAATCTAGTGGGGAGTGGAGACTAACAGTAGATTATCGTGGGCTGAATGAAGTCACGCCACCGCTGAGCGCTGCTGTGCCAGATATGTTAGAGCTTCAATAAGAACTGGAATCAAAGGCAGCTAAGTGGTATGCCACAATTGACATTGCTAATGCATTTTTCTCCATTCCTTTGGCAGCGGAGTGCAGGCCACAGTTTGCTTTCACTTGGAGGGGCATCCAGTACACCTGGAATCGACTGCCCCAGGGGTGGAAACACAGCCCCACTATTTGCCATGGACTGATCCAGGCTGCACTGGAAAAAGGTGAAGCTCCAGAACACATGCAGTACATTGATGACATCATTGTATGGGGCAACATGGCAGAAGAAGTTTTTGAGAAAGGGAAGAAAATAATCCAAATCCTTTTGAAGGCTGGTTTTGCCATAAAAGAAAGTAAGGTCAAGGGGCCTGCACAGGAGATCCAGTTCTTAGGAGTAAAATGGCAAGATGGGCGTCGTCAGATCCCTATGGATGTGATCAACAAAATAGCAGCTATGGCTCCACCGACTAATAAAAAGGAAACACAGGCTTTCTTAGGTGTTGTGGGCTTTTGGAGAATGCATATTCCAAATTACAGTCTGATTGTAAGCCCTCTCTACCAAGTTACCCGGAAGAAGAACGATTTTAAATGGGGGCCTGAGCAACGACAAGACTTTGAACAAATTAAGAGGGAGATTGTTCATGCAGTAGCTCTTGGGCCAGTCCGGGCAGGACAAGATGTTAAAAATGTGCTCTATAGTGCAGCTGGGGAGAATGGCCCTACCTGGAGCCTCTGGCAGAAAGCACCTGGGGAGACCCGAGGCCGACCCCTGGGGTTTTGGAGTCGGGGATACAGAGGATCCAAGGGTCGCTATACTCCAACTGAAAAAGAGATATTGGCAGCATATGAAGGAGTTCGAGCTGCCTCAGAAGTGGTTGGTACTGAAACACAGCTCCTCTTAGCACCCCGACTGCCAGTGCTGGGCTGGATGTTCAAAGGGAGAGTCTCCTCTACATGTCATGCAACAGATGCCACATGGAGTAAGTGGGCCGCACTGATCACACAGCGAGCTCGCATAGGAAACCCTAGTCGCCCAGGAATTTTGGAAGTGATCATGGACTGGCCAGAAGGCAAAGATTTTGGACTGTCGCCAGAGGAGGAGGTGACATGGGCTGAAGAGGCCCCGCTGTATAATAAACTGCCAGAAAATGAGAGGCAATATGCCCTGTTCACTGATGGGTCCTGTCGCATTGTGGTAAAGCATCGGAGGTGGAAGGCTGCTGTATGGAGTCCTACACGACTAGTTGCAGAAACTGCTGAAGGAGAAGGTGAATCGAGTCAGTTTGCAGAAGTGAAAGCCATCCAGCTAGCATTAGATATTGCCAAAAGAGAAAAGTGGCCAGTGCTCTATCTCTATACTGACTCATGGGTGGTGGCAAATGCCCTGTGGGGGTGGCTACAGCAATGGAAGAAGAGCAACTGGCAGCGCAGAGGTAAACCCATCTGGGCTGCCACACTGTGGCAAGATATTGCTGTTCGGATAGAGAATCTGGTTGTAAAAGTACATCACGTAGATGTTCATGTACCCAAGAGTCAGGCCACTGAAGAACATCAAAACAACCAGCAGGTGGATCAGGCCACCAAGATTGAAGTGTCTCAGGTGGACCTGGTCTGGCAACATAAGGGTGAGCTATTTATGGCTCTGTGGGCCCATGATACCTCAGGCCATCAGGGAAGAGATGCAACATATAGATGGGCTCGTGATCGAGGGGTAGACTTGACCATGGACATTATCGCACAGGTTGTCCATGAATGTGAAACATGTGCTGCAATTAAGCAAGCCAAGTGGTTAAAGCCCCTGTGGTATGGAGGTCGATGGCTGAAATATAAATATGGGGAGGCCTGGCAGATTGACTATATCACACTCCCACGAACCCGCCAAGGCAAGCGCCATGTGCTTACAATGGTGGAAGCAACCACTGGATGGCTGGAAACATATCCTGTGTCCCACGCCACTGCCCAGAACACTATCCTGGGCCTTGAAGAGAAAGTTTTACGGCAACACGGCACCCCAGAAAGAATCAAGTCAGACAACGGGACTCACTTCCGAAACAACCTCATAGACACCTGGGCCAAAGAGCATGGCATTAAGTGGGTATATCACATCCCCTATCACGCACCGGCCTCCGGAAAAATCAAGCGATACAATGGACTGCTGAAAACTACATTGAGAGCAATGGGGGGTGGAACTTCCAAACTTAGGGATACACATTTAACAAAAGCTACCTGGTTAGTTAATACTAGAGGATCTGCCAATCGGGCTGGTGCTGCCCAACCAGGACTTCCACATACTGTAGAAGTGGATAAAGTCCCTGTAGTGCGCATGAAGAGTATGTTAGGGAAGACAGTCTGGGTTAGTCCTGCCTCAGGCAGAGACAAACCCATACAAGGGATTGCTTTTGCTCAAGGACCTGGGTGCACTTGGTGGGTGATACAGAAGGATGGGGAAGTTCGATGTGTACCTCAGGGAGGTTTGATTTTGGGAGAGAATAGCCAGTGAATTAGGCTGTATGATATTAACTGCTAAATAACCTGCCAATGTATGTCATTGTATCTATAGTGTCTATATGCCATATCAAGGGTATTACTGTAAGAATTACCCAAATGACTGAAGGATGGACTTTGAAACCGAGCCAAGTACAACAGTGATGGAACTTGAACTGGCGCCCAGCAATTTCCTCAAGATCAACATCTTTGACCTGCAGACCAAGGGCATGGGTTGCACCAAATGTACCAGCCGCAAGTTCCAGAGGCAGCATACAACAACCCAACACCTCACACCATCTCTCCTATCCTGAAGGACTGTTACAACAGATGGAGCCCCAAAGTCATGGACTAAATAAAATTGATGGACACATTAGAGGAATAGCCCATCGACTAAGGGAATACTATTTCTGTGTGTATGTGTGTGGGGGCGTCCATATACATATATATATATATAAGACAAGGAAAGTGGTGGTGATTAATTGGAAAATGTAAGATCTGGGCATGATGTAGATGGTATAGAATAAGGGGTGGATAATGTCCTGGGTTCAGCTGGGATAGAGTTAATTTTCACAGGAACCTGGGAGGTGGGGGGGCATAGTCGGGGCAGCTGACCTGAACTAGCCAAGGAGCATGCTCAGTATATAAATGGGGAGCGGGTTAGGGGGAGGGCTCTCTCGACTTTCGGAGCGTCGGGTTCCGGGTGGTGAGCAGTTGCACTGTGCATCACTCCTTTTGTATACTCTTTTATTAGTACCGTTGTTGTTGTTGTAACTTCTCTTTTTTTTTTTTTTTTTTTATTAGTCCCAGTAAACTGCCCTTATCTCAACCCTCGAGGTTCCGGGTTTTTTTTTCCTTTTCTCTCCTCCAATTCTCCTCCCTATCCCACCGGAGGGGGGCGGGAGGAGTGAGCGAGCGGCTGCGTGGTCCTATGTTACCGGTTGGGCTGAAACCATAACAGGCGATTACCAGGCCACTGAGGCATCCAGGGGAGGGGACGGGCTGGAGCCACCCAAAGCATGCAGGAATGTGGAGACTACCATTGTCATGGAAACTGTAGCCTTTGAGATAAGGTACTGGTTTCTGGTGTTGATCATGCGAAGGTTGAAGGTCGTGTGATAGATGAAACCTGCAGCACGTGAATAGTATGTATGTGCATGCATCATCGGACTATGCCCTATAAAAAAATGTGGAGACAAGCTGTGGTGTGCACCCATCACCAAAGAATTGAAGACTGAGGACCAACGGGACGCTGCTGGATCCGTGGTGGTGACTATTGCAACTGTATCCCGACTGCTTGCTTGATTTCTGCCTTTTCTTCCATTCTATCCTATCACTACTATTTTCTACTTTTGATAATAAAAGCTGTTTTGGGTATACGGCATTTGACCTCGTTTGTGTCTTAATCTTACTCTTGGGATCATATCGAAACCTTCCCCGACATTGGATCGGGACAAACACCTATGCAGATGCCAAGGTCAGTGAAGAAGGAGGGGGAGGAGGTGCACCGGAGGAGGTGATGCCCCTGCAGCCCATGGTGAGATGGCAGGCTGTCCCCCTGCAGCCATGGAGGTGAACAGTGGAGCAGATGCCCACCTGCAGCCCGTGGAGGACCCCACACCGGAGCAGTCGGATGCCCCTGAAGATGGCCGTGACTCCATGGGAAAGCCCATGCTGGAGCAGCCTGTGCCTGAAGAGCTGCAGCTTGTGGAAAGGACCCATGCCAGAGAAGTTTGTAAAGGACTGTCTCCCATGGGAGGGACCCCATACATGAGCAGGGAAGAGTGAGGAGACCTCCTCTTGATGTGGAAGGAGCAGCAGAGACAATGTGGGATGAACTGACCACAACCCCCATTCCCTGTCCCCCTGCGCCGCTGGGGGGAGGAGGTAGAGAGAACCAGGAGTGGAGTTGAGCCTGGGAAGGAGGGAGGGGTAGGGGGGAAAGTGTTTTAAGATTTGGCTTTACTTCTCATTATCCTTGTTTTGATTTGATTGGCAGTAAATTAAATTGATTTTTTTTTTTTTTTTTCCCAAGTTGAGCCTGTCTTTTGCCTGTGACCATAATTAGTGAGTGATTCCTCCCTGTCCTTGTCTCGACCCACAAGCGTTTCTTTATATTTTCTCCTCCTCATCCCACCGGGGCCAGGGCCAGGGCTGGGGGAGGAGTGAGTGAGCAGCTTCATGGTGCTTTGTTGCCATCTCGGCTTAAACCACGACAGCTAATTACTCTAATAAGCATTCATGGGATTCAGAGATCAGGAGAAAAAAGATCATAACCACTATTAAGGTGTCAGAGGTGTTGAGGGCAAATTGATAGTATTAAGTGCCAATTTCTGTTTTCTGAAATTCAGGCTAACATCACTGAGAGCTGCTGACAATCATCTGAGGGCAGATCCTGATGCCCTTGAGGGACTGTGTTCAAGCCTACAATATGTACCTAACTCAGGTACTGTTGACTGTTTTGAATGTAGGAGCAAGAGTAGCCCAATGTGGTGGGTTAACTCTGGCTGGATGCCAGGTGCCCACCAAAGCCGTTCTATCACTCCCCCTCCTTCTCAGCTGGACAGGGGAGAGAAAATATAACAAAGAGCTTGTGGGTCGAGATAAGGACAGGAGAGATCACTCACCAATTACTGTCAAGGGCAAAACAGACTCAGCTTGGGGAAAATTAACTCAATTTATTACAATTCAACCAGAGTAGGGTAATGAGAAATAAAACCAAATCTCAAAACACCTGCCCACCCCTCCCTTCTTCCTGGGCACAACTTCACTCCCGGATTCTCTACCTACCCCCCCCAGCAGCGCAGGGGGACGGGGAATGGGGTTTACGGTCAGTTCATCACACGTTATTTCTGCCGCTTCATCCTCTTCAGGGGCAGGACTCCTCACACTCTTCCCCCGCTCCAGCATGGGGTCCCTCCCACAGGAGACAGTCCTCCATGAACTTCTCCAATGTGGGTCCTTCCCACGGGCTGCAGTTCTTCATGAACTGCTCCAGCATGGGTCCCTTCCACGGCGTGCAGTCCTTCAGGAGCACACTGCTCCAGCGTGGGTCCCCCACGGGGTCACAAGTCCTGCCAGAAAACCTGCTCCAGCATGGACTCCTCTCTCCACAGATCCACAGGTCCTGCCAGGAACCTGTTCCAGCATGGGCTTCCCACGGGGTCACAGCCTCCTTTGGGCATCCACCTGCTCTGGCGTGGGGTCCTCCATGGGCTGCAGGTGGATATCTGCTCCACCATGGACCTCCATGGGCTGCAGGGGGACAGCCTGCCTCACCATGGTCTTCACCACGGGCTGCAGGGGAATCTCTGCTCCGGCGCCTGGAGCATCTCCTCCCCCTCCTTCTTCACTGACCTTGGTGTCTGCAGGGTTGTTTCTCTCACATGTTCTCACTCTCTCTCCGGCTGCCGTTTCTGTGCCCGCTGCAACTTTTTTCCTTCTTAAATATGTTATCGCAGAGGCGTTACCACTATCACTGACTGGCTCGGCCTTGGCCAGCGGCAGGTCCATCTTAGAGCTGGCTGGTATTGGCTCTGTCAGACACAGGGGAAGCTTCCAGCAGCTTCTCACAGAAGCCACCCCTGTAACCCCCCCGCTACCAAAACCTTGCTACACAAACCCAATACACCTAAGCAAATCAGCCTACTTGCTTTTTGATGCTGTCGACTCCACCTTTCTGTGTAATGGATGAACAGAAGTAGTTGTGACACATTGTGGCAGTACACTCCCCCCCCCCCAGGAAGCGAAACGTCTCCAGGCAGGGAAGAGAGGAAAAAAAACCGAAAACCCTAGAGGCCACAGGTTGGAAATTGAACTGACCAATCGAGATGCGCCAGGTACACTGAAGTGACCTTTTGGCCAATAGGGATTAAAAATGACCACAGATCAGATTCAACAAGGGTCCCGCCAGAGGACATGTTGGAATCAGTCCTCCTCAGAGCAGCAGGTCTGTAGTCGGGGACTCCCCCTTGGGTCAGGACGCCGCCCTAGGTAACTCCTCAAGGTTGAGAGCCCTCATCTTTTAGGTGACTGATACATGCATTTTGAGTCATTATTTTAAATCTTAAGAATTCTTCAGTTGGCTGTGTATTACTAATTCCCCTTACATTGTTGAGCCTGTGGTTTTATAAGATGTTACCGGACTTCTAACTAACTTTTGCTGAAGAATAAATCTGAACTTTAACACCTGTTGGATTTGATTGTGCATGCCTCTGTAACATTTTAAATTGGCGTAGTCGGCAGGATGGTGTTAACAGAGGAATTATTACGGAAGCACGGCTGTAGCCCTTTCCCCCAGAGATAGAATGGGCAAGGGAGCAGACGCGTCTATTGGAATGAAAGATTGAAATTATGCTAGCATGAGCAAAAAAACCCCCCAGTATTACCCAAATCCGAAAGCTAATCACGGATACAGACCCTGAGGATTGAGATGGGGACATCTCGGGAGACTCTGATGAAAACAGCTCTGAAGAGGTAGAGGAATTGGAGGAAAGGGACGTGCAACCCCTTATTAAAACAGAAAGGCACACGGGTCCGCACGGTGGGAGCCCCCAAACCACTATTCGCACAACCCCTTGGTTGGGACCCGAACTCAGTGAGTTACAAGCTAAGTTTTCGTGCAAGCCGGGCGAAACCGAAACTGAATATTTGTGGAGAGTTTCTTTAACGGGGGGAGATCCGATACTGTTGAGTGATGACGAAGCGAGAGGTTACTGGGGACTGGGAGTGTTTCTGAGTGATGGACCGGTGGGTGATCAGTCGATAACGTCCCGAGTAGCCTACTGGGCTGGGAGTGCGGACCCCAGGGAGAGAGGAGAACCTGTTACTATCCGGGTAAAGGGACTGTCGGAGTTAACGGACGGAGTGCAAAAAGCCACCTGTGTTCAGGCCATGTATGATAGAGGGCAGCAAGGGATACCGATGACTGCACCGGTGGACCCCCGCCACCTCAGACCCCTTTATTAGAGGTCTGCCAGATGCTTTAAAGATACACGTCCAGTCCCTCAGAGAAAGAATCCAGGGGGCCATTGAACGCAACCAGCAGAACCCCCAGAGGCCGCCCGTGCACGTGATGACTTTGGCGGAAGTACAGCACAGCACAGTAGTTCAGGGGCTTGAGATGGGATGGGCGGAGCCGAGCGGTGGCATGGAGGGTGGCAGGAAGGTCCGGCCAGCCGGTTGTAAACCCCGCCCCGAGCGGTCTCGAACTCGGGGGCCGTCGGGTCGGAACTACGATCCCGGAAGGGACGATCTCTGGCGGAAGGCACCGGCACTGGGGGCACCCCGAGCCGTGCTGCACGGGCAGTCCACTGACGACATCCGGAAGGTGGTGGAATTGTTGGAGGGGAAAACTAGAAACCAAAGGGAAGTGCCAGCAACCCCGCCCCTCGGGAAGAGAAACTTAACCCTTTCGCGGCACTGCGAGAGGAACTGGAAGGGCTAAAAAACTAGAAGCTGCGGTTTGGGGTTCAGGCTGCCCAGTCCGCATGGTGAATACCTGCCAATGGTCTGCTGATAAAGAGCCTTATATACGCATTTCTGTGGGTCCAGGACGGATACGTTTAGAATTCTTAATCGATACAGGAGCCCAAATTAGTGTTCTAAACAAATGACAAGCTAGTGAGCTGGGAATTAAACCATCGAGAAAGGCTATAAACATTATAGGAGTGACAGGGGCGACAGAAAAATGTCCCATAGCTCAAAATCAAATCTGGCTACCTGGGGAAAAGAGAATGACAGCTGTGGAAGTGGCTTTGAGCCCCTATGAGGGAAATATACTGGGATTTGATGTGCTGGCAGGCAAACAATGGTATCTACCGAATTGGAAGGGTGTGGAGCTTTGGGGGCAGAGGGGCAGAGGCTATCCATGTGAGAACCTTGCAGGTTGCTCCTGCACTACCGCAATCTAAGGTAACCCGTGTCCATCAATACCCACTTCCAGCCGTGGCCAAACGGGGCATTTCAGAAATAATTAACGATCTTGAGAAAAGAGAGATCATAAGTTGCACACATTCCCCTTATAATTCTCCTGTTTGGCCAGTCCGTAAACCAGATGGGAGGTGGCGACTAACAATTGATAATAGGAGATTGAACAGTAATACCCCACCATTAACTGCTGCTGTTCCAAGTATAACCTCAATAGTAACAGCAATACAGGCCGCGGCCCACCCATGGATGGATGCTTTAGATGTCAAGGATATGTTTTTTTATGGTTCCCCTAAGGGAAGAGGACAAACCCCAGTTCGCCTTCACTTTGGAGGGGACCCAATACACTTTTAATTGACTTCCCCAGGGATATAGGCATTCCCCCACTGTTGCTCACAATGCTTTAGCCAAGCTCCTTGATGCTGTGGAAGTACCATCAGGTGTTCACATATATCAATATATAGATGATATCCTAGTTGGTGGGGATAACAAGGAACAGGTAGGGCAAATGGCTGAGGCCATCTGGAATCTGTTAGTCAACAATGGGCTAGACGTTCCATCTTGTAAATGTCAAGGTCCTGGACAAGAAGTCGAATTCCTGGGGGCATGGTGGATAGCTGGAGCAGTTGCGGTACCTGATGACACTCTATCAGCTATTGAAAAGGGACAGACTCCAGGCAGTAAAATGGAATTACAACAGCTGTTAGGTACTTTGGGCTACTGGAGAAAACATATACCAGGGTTTTCAGTGATTGCCCGCCCTCTCTATGACTTCCTCCGAAAGAATAGGAAATGGGATTGGACTTTGCAACATACAGAAGCCCTTGAAACTCTGAAAGATGAGCTTAAGGCTTATCAGAGACTAGGTGCATTGCACCCATAAGATCCATTAAGGGTGGAATGGGGATTTGCTGAACATGCCTCATACTGTGGCATGTTTCAAAAGCACCAGCCAGGCCTTTATTATTCTCTTCCACTTCATCTAAGGAGACCGAGCAATGATATTCAGATTGGGAAAAGGGGGTCCTTTCCCTCACTAGAGCGGTTAAGGAGGCTGAAATGCTGCATACATCACAAGTTGTTATAGTACAGGGTCCTTTCCCTCTCTTAAATTCAATCCTCAATGGGTCACCTCTGTCACGGTCCACTCGGTGGACTCGTGATGGTTCGTTTGCTACGATCTCGAAAGTGCAAAATTAAGGTGACCAACACCAAAGGGGATAGCAATAATCACACAGTAAAACTTTATTGTATTGCCTGTGAAGAGGCACGCGATAGTTAGGGATGGGTGAAAGAAAGGAGAAAAGTAAAGTTAAGTTTAGAGAGAGGAGAAAGAGAAGTTATAGCTACCACCGCTGATCTCAAGACTTCCTAACGGTCCTGGGTCCAGCTAATGCTGCGTCGTCAATCGTCGTGGTCCTTGGTGGGGAAGCTTCAAATTTCCGTTGTTCAGAAGTCATCTTTTATGCTTAGTAACACACCTTGCTCCACCTCTGCCTCAGGAGTCTCCGCCCTTCTCGAGTGAGGCTATCACGCAGGCGCAGGGTCAGTGTCTGAGGCGTGGTAAGTCTTGGAGGCAGGTAGCCTTCGACCAGGACGTGTGTTTTGGTATTATAATGAAGCAAAGTTCGTCTAAAGTTCATGATTTCTTCATCGATGTTATGGTAACAGTTGCAATCCATCCTTTTTGACAGTAGCTATGCGGTTATCTCTAATGGAGCCTTGTACCGCGCGTTCCATTCTTGGGATTGGCCACTGCGCTCCAAACAGGCCATTGTCAAATAACGTACTGTTCATGTTCCTGATGATGATGTTGAGACAATGCTGATTTTCTGACTGACTCCTACAACCTCCTCCAGAGGGAGTAGCCCAAAAGGCCACAGTTAGGAAATGGCATGCATACCTAGAAGGGATAAGCCAATTGCTCCCACTAAAAGAGAGTCCGACTAAGGTTTTCAAACTACAGCAACCTGTGAACCCCAATCCGACCTTGTTGTGTCAACCTTATAAACCTTCTCCAATTGAGGAGGCATCCGAATTTGTGGCAGGCTCAGATGTGCAGGGAGTGTGGTTCACAGATGCATCTGCTTCTTGAGTGGGATCAAAATGGCAATATAAAGCAGTGACGTTGGAGATGATTGGTACTGGGAAGAAAGTCGAAGAAGAGGGTGAAGGTAGTGCACAAGCAGGAGAACTACGGGCTTTATTACTGGCTGTAGAGAATCGTGCTACCATTGTCTATACTGACTCTTATGCAACCTTTAAGGGTGCTACAGAGTGGATATGTCAGTGGGAATCTAGTAAGTGGGAAGTAGGTCATGCGAAAGTGTGGAGGACAGAGGACTGGCAATGTCTCCTGGCAATAGGGAGATCCCAACCTTTAAAGGTGGGGTGGGTGAAGGGACATGCTCGGGACAGAACCCCAGCTGCGAAATGGAATCAGCAGGTGGACCACCTGGCCCAAATCAGGATGGTCACCAGTGAGAAGGAAGATTGGGATAGACTAGCAGAATGGTTGCATATCTGTGGGAGAATTGTGGGAGAACTTGTGGGAGAACGAGGGAAACTGCGTAAGGCACAACTGTTATTCTCTGTTTGCTAGCACAAGACACTACTGTTCTTTGTTATAAGTTTGTTGAAGTAAGCACAAAAAGTAGAACAAGGTCAGGCGTACATGACTGATAACAGGAGGGCAACGTGACTGATGACAGGGTGCAAGACAGCATGCAGGTGGAGGAACTATTCGCGTGATCAGAAGACTTTATCCAATTAGACTATTGTTTAAGTGCATGAACGGCACATGTTAACCAATCAACAAATGGCTTATGTGTGAGTAGATATTAGAAACATATATAACCGAGTGTTGCGCAGTTAATAAATGGAGAAACCGTTTGATCCACAGTATCTGTGTTGGTCCGTTTTCTCCCCAGGGCGAGTCCCTGGCGATGCGTTGTTTTCCCTAGATTGTCACAGCGGAGAAAGTGCGGCACATATCAAACAAGGCCCCTCAGGGAAAGCAGATCTCTATTATGAATGCCGATCTCGGGGTTGGCCAGTGTCTATGAAAACCTGTGAAGCAATTCTTACAGCTTGCCCACAATGCTGAATAAGGCTTAAGGCTAATCACCCAAATCAAGCCCTGGCCCAGCATATCAGACAAGGCAAGGCTCTTTGGAGCACGTGGCAGGTTGATTACATTGGTCCTCTGAGACCATCTCATGGGAGGAAATATATTTTTGTAGGAGTGGAGGTAGTATCAGGATTGTCTATGGCAATGGCTGTTGGCACAGCTACTGGAGACCAGACAGTCCGGGTTTTGCAAGAATGGTTTGCTATTCTACCTATTCCTGAATGTGTTCAAAGTGATAATGGGTCGCATTTCACAGCCACAGTGCTACAAGACTGGGCGCGAGGGGAAGGCATCAAATGGGTGTTTCACACCCCATATTACCCCCAAGCTAATGGTATAGTTGAGCAAACCAATGGCTTGATCAAAAGACATGCTGATGTCTCATTCCATAACTGGGGGACACGATTACCACAGGCAGTTTTTACTGATAATAACCGATGGGGAAATTATGGAAGTCCAAAAATTTGAGCATTTTGTCTTACGGGACCATTAACGGGCGATGACTCTATACCAGAGGATCAGAGATACCAGTTCCCACTGGGGACATACGTGGGCCAAACTGTCATGGTGAAACTGCCCTCCATTGGCATTGTTCCTATGACCTTAGCAAAACCCAGAGGCTTGTATGCTTGAGAAGTCTTAGAGGGGAGCAGAAAGACTCACCGCATCAGTGCCTGGTGGATAATCCCAGACTTCTAACCCTGTGACCTGGTTTTAAGACTGAGGCCTGTTTTGTGCTTTTTTACAGGACAATGAAGAAACGAGCCATTCCAGTGCTTCTACTGGTAGTGATGATGGTGGCAAGAATGGATGGTGAAGATCTGGATGACATTGTCATGGCAAAAATGATGGACATCAATATATCGCGAGCCCTTGAGCTTACATGGGAGCAATGTTACAACTACAGTTGGAGGTTCAGATTGGATGGGGGAGGAGGTTATACTCATGTTGTTTATAGTTGGTCACCAGGTGCAGTAAATGCTAGTTCAGTATGAAACACCAGACGTAATTATATCCTCCAACCAACCTATGAGACCACAGGGTGGAGTTGGAATGGTACTACACCATGCCCTGAAATTCCATGGGGGCGACTGCGTATGGTACCCAAGGGAACACCGATAGAGCATTCTAGAACTGAGTTTACAACTATCAGCCTTAGCCAATGTTACATCTGACAGTTTGGGACTCTTGAACAATCAGTTACAACATACCGGTAAAATGACTATCCAAAATTGGGCCGTACTGGATTTGATGCTACTGTAAGAGAAAGGTGTATGTGGAGTTTTGAACCTGTCGATGGACGACTGCTGTGTTCACTCCAAATGTGTCAATGTAGCTTCAAGATTAAATCAACAAAAGGAAGTGGCAAGAGACTCAGAGGCAATTGCTTCTGCACTAGGGACTAATTGGCTGGGAAAGGTTTTGATATGTTCGGATTTTCTTTGACGGAGTGGATGACGATCCTTCTCCAATCTTTAATAATGCTTGTAGTTATGATTATTGTTATCTGTATTGCAATAAGTTGTATCAAACGTGTGGTAGTAAAGTCTGTACTAACAGTTAAGTATACTCCCTTAAAAACCTGTTTGTGCATCAGATATTCCACTTTAATTCTAGACCAGAATGGAATGATGACCCACGAGTGTCAAATTCATCAGACTGCGCTCCCTTTTAACTTTGGAGGCAAGAGGTGACTGTACCACCACTCCAAGGAAACCAGTCGAATCGTGACTGTGTTCATGGGGTGGATTGTGTGGCAGTACACCCCACCTCCCCCCGACAGGAAACAAAACTTCTCCAGGCAGGGAGGAGAGGGAAAAAAATCCCAAACCCTGGAGGCCACAGGTTGAAAATTGAACTGACTCATCTAGATGTACTAGGTACACTGAAGTGACCTTTTGGCCAATAGGGATTAAAATGACCACAGATCAGATTCGACAAGGGTATAAACGGAGCCCTGCCGGAGGACATTTTGAATCAGTCCTCCTCAGAGCAGCGGGTCTGCAGTTGGGGACTCCCCCTTGGGTCGGGATGCCGCCCTAGGTAACTCCTCGAGGTTGAGAGCCCTCATCTTTCAGGCGAGTGATATGCACATTTTGAGTCATCATTTTAAATCTTAAGAATTCTTAAGTTGGTTGTGTAGTACTAATCCCCCTTACATCATTGAGCCTGTGGTTTACAAATGTTACTGGAGTTCTGTGTGGATTGTCTGGCTCATAGTTCACAAACGAGTTTCACCATGTCTAGTGCACACAGGCGACTCATGGGGGGTTACAAAAGTGACCCAGCCTTGGATTGCCTTGAGGCCCTGTGTCTCTGCAGAGAGGACTCACTCAGGGTAAGTTGCGTAGACAGCTTAGCCCTGGGTTGTCTGATAAACCCTAAACTAAACAGGGCAGTGGCTGCACCATTCAAAGAACCAAAACCTGAACTGAGCCTTGAAATACCTTAACAAATAGTATGCCCTGAGTCTCAATCCAAGCACTATCCAGTTGCTGAGGAAGCAAGGTAAAAAAAAAAACAAACCCCAAAACCGGAGGGTTTCAGCTTCAGTTTCAAATGACAACCTCGTGTATTCAAACAATCACAGACCAACAAAGGAAAGATAAGGGGAAACTCCACTCAGATATACATAATCCATTTAGGCCTATATCATAATCCACTCAGACATAGTCATACACACCATTCCACAAGTCAGGGGATAAAAACTCTAAGATTCAGGTTGGAAAGGGGGGCAGTCACTTCTCCAACTATACAGTTGGCTTGTGAAGGAGACCCTTCCCCACCTTGATCGGGACACCGGTTGAGGTAACTTCCCTGGGATTGAGAGCCCTTACCTGGAGGGATAAGTGAATATTGTTTATGCTTTAAGTTTGTAAATGCGTTTGTGGTTGTCTGTGAATCACTTGTGGTTGTAATAATGTACTACTCTTGCCTTAAAAAATTGCAATAGTGCATTCCTCCATTGTATCTGTAAAACCTGCAATAGTGGCGTGTTAAGTCTGTAAGTGAAGTTCAAATAAGTTGTTTGCTTGAACCTTGCAGTTAAGTCCTTTTCCGTCACAAGTTCTAACTAACTTTTTACTGAAGAATAAATCTGAGTTTTAACACCTGTTGGATTTGATTGTACATGCCTCCGTAACAACATGCTTACCATACATCACCAAACATATACTACAGGCCTTGCTTATTTGGGGATCAGTTCAGGGAAGAAAATAAGGAGAGCCCTCCCGTTGAGTCACGAGGTTCAGAGTGGACCCCCTTGCTTTCTAGACTCCTTCTCAGAGGAGCCTAGGGTTGGCTAGATCCACTCCTAGTCCCAGAGTTGGTCAACGGTTTATGTCTAAAGGGATGAGGTGTGGGGATTACGGGGAAAAAAACAGAGAGAGAGAGAGACAGAGAAAGAAAAGAGAAAAGAGAAAGATTTCACCAGTCCTGGGTCCAGCATTGGTCCAGCCAGCCTAGAGGTCCATTTCCGCAGGGCGCATGCCCATGGAGCTTCAATTCGTGCCCTTTTATCATGTCCTTGCCCCTCCTTCAGGCGGGCACTTGAACTCATTATGCTAATAAGCTGTCATGCCGGTTTGTGCTTTCAGAACCTTTGGGAAATGGGTCGGTGGGCTTGGGGGTCATTTGGGGAGTAACTTCTCCCACCCTGCAGGCATGACCGTTCTTTGTCCTTTGGCCATATATGGTGAGCTGCCCTGCTCAGTGTATCAGAACACGGAACTGCACACCCTCTGGCACACCCTCCATGCCCGACTTCTCACCTGCGGTTTGTTGCTATGCAGAGTTCGTTGTTCTGCAGAGTTCATCATTATGCAGAACTTGCCCCACCACAATGTTTGAGACATTAACTCTTTCAGTCTCTCACACACTCCCCCTCCTCAACCGGACAGGGGAAGAAAATAAGATGAAAAAAACCTTTTGGGTTGAGATAATGGTAGTTTAACGAGAAAAGCAAAAGCTGCATGCAGAAGCAAAGCAAAAAGAGGAATTTATTCACTACTTCCAATCAGCAGGCAGATGTCCAGCCACTTCCTGAAAAGCAGGGCTTCAGCACACATAATGGTTGCTTGGGAAGACAAGTGCCATAACCACGAACATCCTCCCTTCCTCCTCCTTTCCCTGAGCCTTTACTGCTGAACACAACATCATATGGTATGGAATATCCCTTTGGTCAGTTGGAGTCAGTTGTCTCGGCTATGTCCCCTCCTAACCTCTTGCCCATCCCCAGCCTACTCGCTTTGAGGTTGGGGAAGAAAACCTTGACACTGTGCAAGCACCGTTCAGCAGTAGCAAAAACACTGATGTGTTATCAACATTTTTAAACAACAAATGCAAAGCACTGCACCATATGGGCTGCTATGAAGAAAATCAACTTCATAACTTCCTCTCAGGCAGACCCAGTGCAAAGAGGTATTCCTCTGTGTGACCAGCCACTTAGTCCTCACTCAGCCTGGCTTGCAGGTATTGCTTGCGGTAGTTATAGAGTCAACATTTCAGTTTTCTCTTCCTCCAAGGATCAATTGTAATCCTATCACACTGTTGACTCCTTTCCTATCCTGCTCAAGATAAATACCAGGAGGAAAAGCTTTTTGATAGCATTCAAAGGTTAGGACTTATGCTTGCTTTACAGCATTGAATAGTGATGCAGTGCAGAACATAGTGGCTCTTAATCTTGGGAACCCCAACTGCAGCTCTTGGGAACATAACAGTTCCTCTCTGTCACTCTTTCCTCCTCACACTTTTCCCCTCTTCCAGCATGTGATCTTCCATGGGTTGCAGTCCTGTCAGGAAAATCTGCTCCAGCGTGGGTTCTCCACGAGCCACAATTCCTTCAGGAAATATTCAGCTGTGCCATTATGGTCTCTTCTACAGGCTGCAGGGAAATACCTGGCACCTGGAGCACCTCCTCCCCTCCTTCTTCTCTGACCTTGGTGTTCACATTGCTGTTTCTCGCTTTTTATTCCTTAGTCCTCTACCTATGTGGTGTTTTTGCCCTCTCTTAAATATGTTTTCATAGCTGAGCTGATGGGCTCAGCTTTGGCCGGCGGTGGGACTGTTTTGGAGTTGGCTGGAACCAGCTGTGTCTGGCACAGGGGCAGCCCCATGCCTCTTCTCACAAAAGCCACCCCTGCATCGCCCCGTCCCCACTACCAAAACCGTGCCACATAAACCCAATACATCCGAAGATGTGTATATAAGTTATACAACTTTCAGAAAGTTTCAAAACAACATTTGTTATGCAAATTGATACAAGAAATGTCATAGCAGATACACTGCTTGCACTAACTGATTTTAAAAAGTTTGCATAATTGACAGGTGCTCTAAATTCTCTGTGAAGCCTTGTTCTGAAATAAGATATGAGACTATAACTAAACAAGATCCTATTATAGGGATAGCTCACTGCAAATGATTTTACAGTGCACCTGAAGTCATTGTAAGGGAAGGGAACTTATATATAATTATAATTTTGTGTGCAAATCACAGCACAAGAAAAATATGGAGATTAGTCTGCTCATTAATGAGAAGCATATTATCAAATGTCTGATGTGCTGTTGTTTATAGCCTCTTGAAATAACATAAACACCTTCTTTAATAGTCATTGCATTAGACTGCAGAATAAAGAGGTTCTAACAATATTTTTAAAAAGAAGTTCCATAAAAATCCCCGCCTCTTTTTCCAAAATAAATCCTATATACCAAGGCAGTGTGTCAGACAGAGAGGAGGAATAAACTGAGGAGGGAGTCTTTTTGTTTGCTTGCATGTACCCTCTTATAATTGCAGTCAGTGAAGGCAGCCAGGATCCATCATTTGATTTCTGTCAAGCTGTATTTTGCAGGACAAATGTATACATTGTTTCTTTGAATCTGAACTGAGTGTATTGCCATGGATATGGCATACAACATAATCATTTGTAGTGGAGAACTAAGAGTATCCACCCCAAGGATATATATTTTTTTTAATAATTGCCATTTGATATATTCCAGACACAAACTTTATTTCTTTAAAATTTGTTTGTGATGCTTGAAGGTGAATCATCTCAGAGAGGGGTGATTTAACATAACACGTGCAGTGATATCTCCATAGAAGCAGGGAAATCATCTCAGCCCTTCCTTCCATTTGGTGACAACATTTGAACAAGGGCTTCGTGAGTGTCCCCAGAAGACCTTTCTATCACATTGCTGTCAAGAACAAATAAGCAAATATGTAAACTGTCAGAGTACATAAGAAATCTATTGAAGTGCTACCACTGCCTGGGAGAAGAATGCATGTGTCCTAAATATGCTATTTCTGAAGCAATGTTAGATAACAAATAGGATAATTTTTTAAGAGGTGAAGGCATTTTGAATGAGTAGCTTCATCATTTTGCTGGCTTACAAATTTGGCTTCATTTGTTTCTCTTGTTTGTTTTAAACAGATTTAAAACCAATTTTTTGTTAATACTGTATTTAAATACTCAAAGGTTGGAAGGGATATAGTGGGTTTTGTTATCACACTTGCCTGATGTACCAGTACCTTGATTTAGAATTATTTTGTCAAAAACATTTTTGGGGACCTGTTTTGAGCTTTGTTCAAAGCTCCCTCTGCAGCACACAGAGAAAAGAAGATTTACAGAGTCTGGCAATGCTGTCATCAGCAATAAGGAAATGAGGGTATTGTATTTGCTATTATCTCTAATAGATGAAATGGAACAAGCACTAATGATTATGCTGCATTTCTATTGTATTACACTTTATGTTCGTATTACAGTTTATGTCCAGTGCAGCAAAAAGTCAGCAACGTATTTGCTAGTTTCTTAGCATCTTAAATTATGCTTCTATCCAACAAAGCTGTCCTCTCATTTTGGAAACAAGTAGCAACAATATTATTTTTTAAAAGCATTTGGAAATAGCAATGAAAGTGTTTAATTAGCTCTTGTTTTAACTCACAACACACCACAAAGGAAGTGCCAAATGCTGTTGTTCTGGAGCCAGTGCCTACAGTTGATTCTTATTCAAAGAAAGTGCCATTTACATGAATATTGTTGTCTAAGAACTGATTAAGGACTTGAGGATTCAACCTGTTCCCAATTCATTTTAGGTAAATGGGTGATTCACCTGTACCTTCATTTATAACATAGGTTGTTGAAAGTATTGTGTGAGGAAGGTGCTGACCCAGTCCAAAGGCCAGGAAATAAGCTGTTTCAGCTGATGCTGAACATCAGTTTGAGCCTCAGCTTCAGAGGGCCACTTGTTTCTTTTCTGTACAGTGCCAAGCACACTGTTAGCAATTAATAAATCACAAGGAAAAAGAATGCCTTTAGCTCAGGCTTTTCCTGCTAAGAAATACTCCTTTGTTCTTATTTATTGCATATATTGTGCAAACCATCACGCAGTGACATAGGGTCCATATATCTGTCCATATGAAACAGAAATAGTGTGCAATCTATATCTACAAAATATACGTGCCACTATAGGATTCTGGCAGAGGTCAGAAAGCTTCTTGGCCTGAGAAACACCTAAAGGATCTTGAGACCCTCAGTAGTATAAAGACAACTTTTATCCAAGATAAAAAGTGACAGGTGCCCCGCTCCCTGCAGTCATGTGTTCCACATGCCTCAGAAGTCCCTCCCCTCTATGTCTTATATACACATATATAAATATATGTAATTTCCATATATATCTCTCTTCATAAATATGTAAGTATAAAATGTAGAATACATTCTTTAATAAGAGCTAATGGAATGAATAACATTAAATTTAAAGAAATTTAATAAATGTAAAACGCAGGTTCCTGCCACCCCCACTTTACAAGGCTGCTGAACAAGCCTTAACATGTCTGGGGTAGGGAGGAAGGTCAAGAGAGCAGAGGGCATCACAAGGGCAGGGGGCATGAACAAGTTCAAACACTCCCGAGGGCTACAGTCCCATCCTAGGAGATCCATCAAGGGGGCACTCTGTGCAACCCCTGCCCCGTGCAAAGAAGAGACAAAACCTATGAGCTGGACTGAGAAGCCCCCCAAGAGGATGAGCATGCCATATTACTGGGGAAGACTTTGAGTCTTGCATGGTGCTGCAAGACATTGGCAACACTGTCCATGAAAACAGAAAGCCAGAACAAAATGCCAACTTTAGAAGAATGTGTGCATGGGGACAATAAGAAAAAGCCCCAAAGGGCTTTCCAAAAAGATCCACACACACCAGAAGAACTGGCCGATGGGCCCATGAAACAGAGACTGAATTTTGAGGTAAGTTTCACACAGATAGGGCAGGTGGTGCTGGGGGACCTCCCTTTGTCCACGGTTGTCAGGGGATCTTACAGCTACCTGTAAGATCATTATGGGGTGTGGGCTTGTGCTAAATTTGTTTCCTTATCCTTAGGTTGATGACCTTATAGAAAGTTTCAAATAGCTCCGGCCTACTGTTGAAAATATTCTGATAAAGAAATTAAAATCCAATTATATATATAAGAGTTTGGTTTGATTAAGAAGTAGAAAATGATTGCTTTTAGGTATGGGAATGTTAAGTTTAAAATGAAGTCATAGGAACTTAGGAACTTTAGGAAATGTACTATATGTGACTATAAGAATACAAGTATTGTCTAAAATCAGTTAACCACAGAAACTTTGACAAAGATTTATTGGTTTATAGTGTTTTGTTCTAGGAAGCTAAGGAAACCATCATAAACACCAGTTTGCTGCTTGGAAACCCCCTTACCCCTCCCATCTTGATCTGAGTATCGAGGATTCTAATCAGTAGAGTTAAGAGAGATTAACCAATGATTGTTTTAACATAAGAATATTAATAAAATGGTGTGACTGAAGGACCAATCAATATAAAGGTTAAATTTAAGAATAGACATAGTATACATTTTTATGTAAACTAATATAGATGATAGTGAGAATCGTACTGCGCAGAATCACCTGAGAGGTCAAGAAGCGGACAAGTGAGGAAGACTATGGAAGACCACCAGAGGGCTTCTGAAGACCACCAGAGACCTTTACTGTGCTTGCGTAAAGGACATTTACATATGCTAATAGTTTCCCGGAAAACTAATGATTATGTATAATGTTTCTCGGAAATCTAGTGAATATGTATAACAGGTGTGTATTTAACTGTATCGTTAGACAAGACAGGTGCACACGATAGGTGGAGCGATCCCCCGTGTGCCCAGCGCTGCAATAAAGGAGTGCCTGCTTCTTAACTTCTCATTGCTGTTAAGGAGTTTTATTCCGGATTTCGGCAACAGTTTTGGCGACCCAGATGGGACCTTGCGAGTGAGACTGGACGAGATCGAGTGGTGATCGAACTCCAGCCGGCACCGAGAGATTCTCGGGGGGAACCATCGCTCTCGACTCACAAAGCTCCTCGCAACGTTCCCTGGAGAAAGGGTAAGGCACTTCTTCTCTGGAATCTGTTCGGATAGCCTGCCCGTAAGGCGCGGCGAAAGCTTCACAGGGTTGGGGCTCAGAGGGTACCCGTCTGTGGAGAAACCTAGGCGTCTACCCGTAAGTCATAAGCGAAAGCTATTGCTGGGTTGGACATCTGTGTATCTGGGATAAGTCTACCTATAAGTCATAAGCGAAAGCTATTGCTGGGTTGGACATCTGTGTATCTGGGACAATTGTCATTTGCATTTATTTGGTATTTGATATTTGATATTTTAATATTTGGTTATTAATATTTGGAACTTTGAAAATTGATATCTGGTGTATTTAGTAATTGATATATAAACATAATGGCATTAGCCAAATTATTTAAGAGTAAGAGTATGAGAAATATAACCACTGATGAAAAGATACCAAAAACATCACCATTGAGATGTTTATTGGCACATTGGAGTGAATTACATGATGATTTACGTAAAAATCAAATGATTGAATATTGTAATCATTGGTGACCTTTGTATGTTTTGGAAGATCAAGAAAAGTGGCCAACAAATGGAACTTTAAGTTATAATACTATATTACAGTTAATGTTATTTTGTAGGAGAGAGGGTAAATGGAGTGAAGTGCCATATGTGGATCTGTTCTTTTATTTGAGGCAGAAAACAGATTGACAAAAAGAATACAAGTTAATTAGTCGAGACAATTTGGTGATGACATTGACTTCAGAAAATAAGAAAGTTAAGAGTTGTTGTTCAGCTTGTGATATTGGAAAGAGGTGCATTAGATGTACGGTGCCAAAGGAGGATGAAATGGGACTAGAATTAGAAATAGCCCCACCAAGGGAGGAACAGGATCTCTCTCCCTCACATCCACGAGAGAGGAGTATTGAGTCAGAGAGAATAATAGAACCGGATAGTACTAGAATGAGGGAAGAAGCTGATGAGACACCAGAAGTAGTAGTTCATACCCCAGTGTCTCGGAGAACTCGTCAGCAATCTCAATTGTTAGCTCCCTTGAGACAGGGAGTGGGACAACATGGGCCAGTATATGTCAAGGTGCCGTTTTCTATTATGGATTTGATGGCATGGAAACAGACAGCAGAGGTTTATAGAGAAGATCCGGAGAGAGTAGGAAGGGTTGTAGAAACAATTATTAGAACTCAGGATCCCGATTAGAATGATTTACAAGTAATATTGGATAATTTATTGGATAGTACTGAAAACCAGATGGTATTAAAAACTGGAAAAGCACAAGCAGAGGCAACACTTATGAATGAAATGCTTTCTGAGACTTTGGAACAGAGTTTTCCTTCAGGGGATCCCCAGTGGGATCCAAATGACACTGTACACAGGAGAAGGTTAACTCGATATCAAAAATGGGTATTGTATGGAATAAAACATGCAATACCGAAAGCTTTGAATTGGTCTAAATTATATGAGATAAAACAAGACAAAAATAAATCTCCCTCTGTGTTTTTAGAAAGATTGAAGGAAACCGCTAGAAAATATACTGATTTGAAATTGGAAACAGAAGCAGAACAACAACAATTGGCTTCGATTTTTATGGGACAGTCGGCGCCTAATATAAGGCGGAAACTCCAAAAATTGGAGGGAGAAGATTCAAGAAATTTAAATAAAATGTTAGAGACAACATGGAAAGTCTATAATAATCGAGAGAAAGAAGAAGAACAAAGAAAAGAAAAAAAAGAAAAGATTAGAGACAGTAGATTAATAGCTGTGTATTGGTTTTGTGTGGCAACGTTTTGGTAGCGGGTGGGGTTACAGGGGTGGCTTCTGTAAGAAGCTGCTGGAAGCTTCCCCTGTGTTCGACAGAGCCCATACCAGCCGGCTCTAAGACAGACCCGCCGCCGGCCAAGGCCGAGCCAATCAGCGATAGTGGTAACGCCTCTGTGATAACATTTTTAAGAAGGAAAAAAAGTTGGGACGGCGGTATTCGGCAGCCGGAGAGAGGAGTGAGAACATGTAAGAGAAACAACCCTGCGGACACCAAGGTCAGTGAAGAAGGAGGGGGAGGAGATGCTCCAGGCGCTGGAGCAGAGATTCCCCTGCAGCCCGTGGTGAAGACCATGGTGAGGCAGGCTGTCCCCCTGCAGTCCATGGAGGTCCACGGTGGAGCAGATATCCACCTGCAGCCCGTGGAGGACCCCACGCCGGAGCAGGTGCGTTCCCGAAGGAGGCTGTGACCCCGTGGGAACCCCGCGCTGGAGCAGGCTCCTGGCAGGACCTGCGGATCTGTGGAGAGAGGAGCCCACGGAGCAGGTTTTCTGGCAGGACTTGTGACCCCGTGGGGGGCTCACGCTGGAGCAGTCTGTGCCTGAAGGACTGCACACCGTGGAAAGGACCCATGCTGGAGCAGTTCGTGAAGAACTGCAGCCCATGGGAAGGACCCACGTTGGAGAAGTTCGTGGAGGACTGTCTCCCGTGGGTGGGACCCCACGCTGGAGCAGGGGAAGAGTGTGATGAGTCCTCCCCCTGAGGAGGATGAAGCGGCAGAAAATAACGTGTGATGAACTGACCGTAAACCCCATTCCCCGTCCCCCTGTGCCGCTGGGGGGTTGGTAGAGAATCCGGGAGTGAAGTTGTGCCCGGGAAGAAGGGAGGGGTGGAGGGAAGGTGTTCTGAGATTTGGTTTTATTTCTCATTACCCTACTCTGGTTGATTGGTAATAAATCAAGTTAATTTTTCCCCAAACTGAGTCTGTTTTGCCCGTGACGGTAATTGGTGAGTGATCTCTCCTATCCTTATCTCGACCCACAAGCTCTTTGTTATATTTTCTCTCCCCTGTCCAGTTGAGAAGGAGGGGGAGTGATAGAACAGCTCTGGTGGGCACCTGGCATCCAGCCAGGGTTAACCCATCACAAGCTGTCTTAACAGGGAATGCAACAAGAGGAAGAGGACGAGCTCGGGGAAGAAGAGGTTTTAGAAACTTTGGTAACCGGGAACCTAATGCACCTCTAGGAATGAATCAGTGTGCATATTGTAGGGAGGATGGACATTGGAAAAGGGATTGCCCTAAAAAACAAATAAGTCAACAAGAGGCTGCAAAAATGATGACTTTAAATAAATGAAGGGGACCGGAGGGGAACCCAGCTGAACCTCTGGTTACAATTAAGCTGGGAAATGATAAAGTTGAATTTTTAGTTGATACGGGAACAGTATATTCTGTTTTGAATGCTTATAAAGGAAAATTGGGAAATAAAACAGCGAACATAATTGGAGCGACTGGGAAACAGGAGAATAGACCATTCTTTCAACCCCTTGATTTAAAATTTGGAAATAAAGCAATTACACATGAATTTTTGTATGTGCCAGAATGTCCGATACCCCTGTTGGGTCGAGATTTGTTATCCAAATTGAATACACAGATAGCTTTTGAGGGAGGAAAAATTCTTTTAAAAATACCAGAATCAAAGACAGAAGAAATACTGATGATACAGGAGAAGGTTAAGATTCAGGAGATACCACAAGAAGTTGATGATGCTGTGATCCCTACAGTTTGGAACACAGAGATACCTGGAAAATCTAAAATGACACAGCCTGTAAAAGTAGAACTGAAGGAAAATGTGAAACCAGTGAGATTAAAACAGTATCCAGTTAAACCTAAAGCTAGATTGGGAATCAAGAAATTAATTGATAAATTTTTGGAATATGGAATCTTAGAGGAGTGTGAATCTGAATATAATACTCCAATTTTACCAGTGAAAAAACCATCAGGAGAATATAGATTAGTACAGGATCTGAGGGCGATAAATCAGATAGTGAAAGACATACATCCTGTAGTGGCCAATCCATATACACTCTTAACAGCTCTAGGGGAGAATCACCAGTGGTTTACAGTGCTTGATTTAAAAGATGCTTTCTTTTGTATACCCCTGGAAGAAGGAAGTCGAAAATTATTTACTTTCGAGTGGGAAAATCCAAAAACAGGACGAAAAACACAATTGACATGGACAAGATTGCCGCAAGGATTCAAGAACAGTCCAACAATATTTGGGAACCAATTAGCAAAAGAACTTGAGATGTGGAAACGAGATGGTCCCAAACCTAGACATTTGCTCCTACAGTATGTAAACGACATATTGATAACAACAGAGGAGAGACCAGCGTGTATAAAGGTAACAATTGATCTTTTAAACTTTTTGGAGTTAAACGGATACAAAGTCTCTAGAACTAAGGCCCAGATAACAAAACAGACTGTGATATATCTGGGTTTTGAAATCTCACAAGGACAAAGACAGTTGGGAACAGACCGCAAAGAAGCAATTTGCAGTATCCCGGAGCCGAGAAATACCCACGAATTGAGAACCTTCTTGGGAATAACTGGGTGGTGTCGGCTATGGATAATGAACTATGGTCTGTTGGCTAAACCTTTATATGAAGCTCTTAAAGGTCCACCATTTGAATGGGGTCCAGATCAGCAGAGAGCTTTCAAGAATCTAAAACAGGCCCTGATGACAGCACCAGCCCTGGGACTTCCGGATCTGACTAAAGACTTCCAGTTATTTGTACATGAGAAACAACACCTTGCACTGGGAGTGCTGACTCAGAAGATGGAAAGTTGGAAGCGACCGGTTGGATACTTTTCCAAACAATTGGACTTTGTAAGTAAAGGCTGGCCTGCTTGTTTGAGAGCAGTAGCAACCACTGTGATGATAATACAGGAGGCCCAAAAATTGACTTTGGGAAGGATGATGATGGTATATGTACCACATATGGTGATATCAGTGTTAGAACAAAAGGGGGGCCATTGGCTCTCCCCAAGCAGAATGATGAAATACCAGGTAATTTTGATGGAACAAGATGATGTACTTTTGAAAACCACTAATTTGACTAATCCTGCAGTCTTTTTGAGTTCTATACAGGAAGAAGGACAACTGGAACATGATTGCCTGACTACCATTGAATATGTATATTCCAGTCGAGAGGATCTGAAGGATATACCTATGGACAATCCAGACTGAGAATTATACACAGATGGTAGCAGCTTTGTTGAAAATGGAATCCACTATGCAGGATATGCGGTAACAACTGAAAAATCAGTTATAGAAGCCAATGCTTTGCCAAACACAGCTTCAGCTCAGAAGACGGAACTAGTGGCTTTGACAAGGGCTCTAGAATTGAGTGAAAAAAAGAAAGTGAATATTTAGACTGATTCGAAATATGCATTTGGCGTGGTCCATGTCCATGAGATTTTATGGAAGGAAAGAAGACTATTATCCTCTCAGGGGTCCAACATTAAATATAAAGAGGAGATTTTACATTTACTACAAGCAGTTCGGAAACCAACTGCAGTAACAATCATGCACTGTAAAGCACATCAATCAGGAAATACAAAAGAGATTGTAGGGAACAGATTAACAGATAAATCAGCTAGGAAAACAACCAAAAGGAATGCCCTACAAATGGCATTAATTCCTACAAAAACTATTACAATACCAAAGGAAAAACCTAAATATTCAGAAGAGGATGAGAAATTGGGGAAATTATTAAATGCAAGGAAAAATTTGGAAGGATGGTGGGTGACATCAAAAGGACAAGTAGTAATTCCACCATTTGTAATGAGGGAAATAATACAGACAAAACATAAGGAATGTCATTGGGGGACAGAAACATTAATAACTCTTTTGAAAAGGCAAGTAATATCAGTAAAAATGCTAGAAATAACTAAAATGACAACTGCGAAATGTGAGATATGCTTAAAGAATAATCCAGTTGTAAAAAGGAAAGTTCAGATGGGAATGTTGAAATCAGGAATGGAACCAGGGGATTATTGACAAATAGATTTTTCGGAGTTACC